>NC_143151.1:5112225-5712225 GCF_041381405.1 Jatropha curcas | reverse complement strand
GGGAAGATATTTGAATTATAAATTTGAAGAACACAAAACAAATAAATTTGAATTATATTATTTGTGCTAATATTATTTTATGCAGAATTCTTATGGAAAGAAATCGTACAAGGCAAATCCTACAAAATCCATGATGTGTGTGAAGATATTTTGAAGACCTAGTAGTTAGACATTTAGGATACATTGTAGGATAGAGAGAGAATTCATCTATAAGCACATAAATTAATTTTTTCTCTCATCAAAAATATTTTTCGGAAATTAGATTCTTCAAAATAATTTCTTTCGTAAAAATTTTTTGTTTTCGAAAATATGCTTTAAGAATCGAAATGATTTAATTACCTAAAACTAAAGAGATTTTATCTCTAAACGATTTTGGTAATAAATCATACATTATCTTTTTTCGGAAACTCCTCTAAAAAAAAAAACTTCAATTTATTCTCTTACCTAAAACGAAGGAAGATTGTATCTTTTTGTTTTTAGTAAGCTTTATCTCTTCGAAAAATATTTTGCAAATAATGCTGCCGAAAATCTTTTTATTTTAAATGAAAGTAGAATCGTCTTTTATTCTCTTACCAAAGGGATAAGATAAACTTTTGGTAACCAAGATTTTCGTATCTTCATATTCTAATTTCAAAATGAAATATCCACTTTCCAGAAACAAGAGACACGAAGCTCTCTATATAAAGGAGTGTTTCACTCTTGGAACGTGGAGGAAGAAAGAGTTTTCGTTTTAAGAGCATTCTCTCATTGATCACATCTTTTATCTCTCAAAACTTACTCTCTATCCCCATTTTTCTTTTCATCTTTATACTTCACGTTTTTATCTTTAAAGAGAAAAGAATTTTGTTAACTACTTTTGAAAAACGGTTCTGTGTTCTAAACGATTTTCTAATCTGATAAACTGTTTTTCCTGTGCTTATATGTGCATTTCTTTCTGTCTATTTAGATTCTGTAATCTATAGTAGACAGGTTTTTATTTGATAAACATTTGTGTAATAGCTTAGGTTAGAAGCTATTGTGAAAGAGGTTATCAAGCAACCTTCTCCGTGAGAGAGATTCTAATGTCTTGAATTGAGTTTTTGTACTCTGCCAAAAACAGAAAGGGTTGAAGTTAACTAGAACCTGTGAAAAATCTAGTGGAATAAAGGGTATATCTAGGTGTTGATCTATTGCCTTGTACTGTTGGTTTGTCTCTTACCCTTGAAAAGAGATAACATAGTTGAGGATCTCAAGATGAGTCTTGGGGAGTGGATGTAGGCGAGTTAGTGCCGAACCACTATAAATCAATGTGTTGATCTTTTTATTTTCTGAAGATTTGCTTGATAGTACTTTACTTACACTTCTGTTTATATTTTAGAAATGCTAAAGTTGTTAATGATTTCTGATGTTCTAAAACTGGAATAAGTCTTATCTTCTCTGAATATTAGAACTCTGGATTTCTGATAAGTAAATATATCGAGTTCTAAACAGTTCTTCTATTTACAGTATATTTCACCACTTGGGTTTCTAATTTGTTTTCTAAACCTGGTTAAGGCTCTATGAAGCAGTTCTAATTTCAATAACTGTCTCTCACACAGTTTTATATGATTTTCTAAACTTTATGAGGAAGTTCTAAATACAATAAATTTCCGTCATAAAGAAGTTCTTATATTGAATAAGACATTGTGAAGCAGTTCTAATTAATAGCTGCACTTTGCATAGTCTTTCTATTCTTTATAAATAGAACATTGTGAGAAAGTTCTAATCCATAACTTATTCTCACAAGTTCTTTATATTTTCCGCTGCACTTAGAATTTGATATTCTGTTTTTAAATTCTAAAATATTTTTAGAAAACCCAATTCACCTCCCCTCTTGGGTTGTGCCATACACACACGGGACCCACAAAAAGCAAAGGAGAAATCAGTTTCGAGATAATCTGAAAAACTGCAAGGCTCAGATGCGCAGGTATCGTTGTCATTTTGATCTAGTCTCTACACAATTATATCGAACAGCAAAAAATGCATACATGTTGATTTTATGTCAGTAAGAACTTTATTGGAAGCAAAGGGCCAAGCAACACTGGCTTCAGGATGGCGATGCCAACATAAAATATTTCCATTTTATGGCCAATTCACGGTGAAAAAAGAATTTTATTCAAAAATTGAAGAATGATGTTGGAGATTGGCTCACATGGGAATCGGGCTTAGGGGACTGGATTGCTCGTTATTTTGAGCAATTGTTTACGTCGAGCCAAGGAGATTGTGAGGAGATTTTGAATTGTATTGAGCAGCGGGTTAGTGCAAGTCAGAATGAGGTGCTATTATGTTCGTTTACAGAAGTAAAGGTTAAAGAAGCAGTCTTCATTATGCATTCGGACAAGGCTCCAGGATCTGACGACTTTAATCCAGGTTATTATCATTCTTTTTAGTATACTATTGGTAGTGATATCAATCAATCATGTTTAGATTGTTTAAATAATGAAAATTCGGCTCCTAGTAAAAATATAACCAATGTTATTTTAATTCAAAAAAAAGAAAGAATCTGAACTAGTAATCAAGCTAGACCAATTTCTTTATGTAATGTGATTGACCGTATCACTTGTAAGGTTTTAGCTAATAGAATGAAAAGTTGTTTGGATTTTCCAACGATATCTGAAGTCCAAAGTGCTTTTATCACGAGACGATTAATCATAGATAATATCATGATAGCATTCGAGGCACTTCATTATTTAAAAAAGAAGACGTAGGGTAAAGACTCGTATGCTGCATTGAAAGCGGACATGAGCAAAGCCTATGACTGGGTGGAATGGGATTTCTTGCAACTTATGATGCCCAAACTGGGATTTCACAAATATGGGTGCAAAACATCATGAGAATGGTTACTACAGTCACCTTTTATTTGTTTCATGGTGGGAAGCAATTCAAGCTTATGATTCCATCTAGAGGTCTTCGATAAGGAGATCTTCTCTCCCTATACCTTTTCTTGATAGTGGCGGAAGGATTATCGGCTCTTTTACGGAGTTTTGAATGTCGATGCCAGTTACATGGCATTTGTATTATAAGGTTAGCTCCCTCCATCTCACATCTTTTCTTTGCAAATGATGCATTTTTTTTTTTAAAAAGCTAATCTCCGTGAGACTTTTATTGTTAAGCATTATCTTGCTATCTATCAAGTTGCTTCAGGGCAACAGGTGAACTATGAGAAATCAGAAATCTATTTTAGTAAAAATATTAAAATAGGTAATGCTGAAAAAATTTGTAATTTAATGGGGGTTAAAGAAGGTGATGAATCCAAGCAAGTATCTTGGCTTGCAGTTTGTTGTTAGCTGAAATAAAACAGAAATCTTTAACTATGTTGTGGATAAAGTGTGGACAAAGCTGTAAGGATGGAAAAGAAAGCTTCTTTCACGGGCGGGAAGGCGGTACTCTTAAAAATAGTTATTGAGTCCATTTCTAACTACTTAGTGACGGTTTTCTATTACCATTGAGTATCTGTCATTGATTGAAAATACAATGAATCAGTTCCGGTGGAAAAATGATTCTAATGGTGAGTCGAGAATCCATTGTTATCCATGGGCAAGTATTATGTAGAAGCAAAGATCATGGTGGAATCGAGCTCAGATCGCTGGCTAACGTCAACATTGCTTTACTTACAAAAACAGGGTGGCAATTACTAAAAAGACCACAAGCTTCAATTAGCCAAATTTACTAAGCTCATTATTATCCAGAGTTGAATTTTCTTGGTGCGTCTCTAGGCACGAATTCGAGTTATTTATGGTGATCCATCATCATTACAAGCCAAGCTTTGTTGAAGCAGGGAAGTGTCAAACGAATTGGTACAGGATAAGACACTTTAATTTTCACTGGAGCAGGGTTGCTTAACCTGCTGGATCCATATATTCGCTCCATAAATACAACAGGTATGGAGGGAATCTATGTTGCAGATCTGTTCTTGCCAAGGCAACACCAGTGGGATAAGGAATTGCTGCATAATTGATTTGGAGCTGATGAAGTTCAACTCATTCTTTAGATCCCACTTTCTATTAATGCTCACCAAGACTTATGGAATTGGAAATGGGAAACAAAGGGGATATGTTCAGTGAAGAGTGGCCATGGGATTCTATAATCGCAAAATAATTCTCATGCAGGTACATCATAGGATATATGGAAATTTCTATAGAGTTTAACAATTCCAGCAAAGGTTTTAAACTTCATGTGGAGGGCATTATCGAATATTTTGCCAACAAAGGAGGTGCTATGTTTAAAGAGAGTTGATATCCCTGGTCTGTGTCCACTGTTTAATATTGATGATGAATCAATTTTGCACTATCTAGTTTTTTGTTCTTATGCTAAAGAATGTTGGCTGACGTCGAAGGTAGGATGGAGGGGGACAGTCTCAAGCTTTGCAAAATGGTTCCAACATATTCAGACCAATTATGATAAGAATGCATGTGGCGAAGTAGTTGTTTTAGCCTGGAAAATCTGGTGTTCACGAAATAGAGTGGTATGGCAGAATCGTAGAACTAGTCCATGGACAGTAGTATTTAAAGCTCAATAATTTTTGTGTGAGTGGTTATCTGCACAAGCTTCCAAGACATGCTATCATGTAGCTGTGGGACCAAAAGATACGTCCATATGATAACCTCCCCCACTAGGTACTTTTAAACTCAATATTGATGCAGCTTTTGATCTTGGCTCATATAAGGCTAGTGGTGGATGGATCGTATGTAATTATCATAGCTTTTGTTTAGGTGGTAAGTTAATGGATTTTGGTGTAGTGGGCAATTCATTGATGGCAGAAGCTTTATCTATTAGGGAAGCATTAAGTTGGTTGAAGGCACATATGCAATTGATGATGACATACATGTCACGTCCGACTCTAACCACCACAGGAATTGTCCGCTTTGGATCAAGCCAATTCCATCCCATACTGGATTGGCAAGACTCGCACAGTTTTGTCCCGCATGTGAAAGGGGGAACTTCCCAAGAGGTCACCCATCCTAGAATTTCCGTTAAGCAAGCAAGCTTAACCCTGGAGTTCTTCTAACTCTCCAAGCCATTCCACCAAAAGGCGCCTCTGATGATTAGTTTCCTTCTTTTCGATTTATTCCTGTGTCCCGCATTCCACTACCCATAGCTAGTCTATCATCCTAGAAGCTAGCCAGGAGCTTTACTCTACCCGCCCTCTTAGGATCGCTTTGCCGGGTCAGGATGTCACAAGCCCACCAGTTTCCGCATGGTTCGTCTTCAAATCATACATCAATTAGAGGGGGTCTGGCTCTAATACCAATTGTTGCACCCAACTCCAATCACTAGAGGAATTGTCTACTTGGATCAAGTCAATTACATCCCATACTGGATTAGCAAGACTCGTACGGTTTTGTCTTGTAGGTGAAATGGGGAACTTTCCAAGAAGTCACTCATCCTAGGATATCCGTTAAGCGAGCACGCTTAACCCTAGAGTTCTTCCAATTTAATTTTCATAACAAAATTGGTTTCCATTAAATATCATATCTTCTAATTAATAGTTCCTCATTAGCAAATTAAAGTAATTCCAATTATTCTATCCTTTCGAATAACAATAATTACCATAATAATCAGAACATTTGATACTGTTAAATTCGGCGCATTACGATACAAGTGGAGAGTGATTGCTATCAAGCAATTTAGGCCTTGCATAGATTAGATGCGGATTGTTCTTATATTGGGTCTATGGTTTTTGATTGTCAAACTCTAAATAGAGAGTTTCATGCTTTGTCTTCTGATTTTATTAGGAAATCGGCGAATCAAGTAGCTCGCTCGTTAGCAAGAGCTACTAATTCTATGTCTAGTTCGGTAGAATGGACAATCCTCCATCTTTTATTTATGATGTCTTGCTTTTTAACTCTAATAATATATGAGGCACTTTGCATTTTTAAAAAAAAGAAAGAGATGAGGAAAAATATAGATAATTTTTACTTTTTTTCTTTTCCTTAAATCTTTCATAAATAAAATTTTTAAACATTAGCAAAATATTTAAAAATAAAAAGAAGAATGTGAAATTTTCAAATAACTTATTATACACGTGTATCTTAAAGAGATAGAAATTTGAAGAAGTAAAACTTTAAAAATTTCAAATGTCTTAATTATTTATATATGTTCAAATTAAAATTGAGTATTATAAATATTTTTTAGATTAAATTTTTTAAATTATTTTAGAATATCTTAAATTTCATTAAATATATTACTGGAAAATCTATTGTCTCCTCTCCCAAATGAAGTATAAAAAAACCACCTTTCCTTTAAAACCTGAAAAAAGAATATATTTTACGTACATTTATTCCTTTTTCTTCTTAAACAAAAATTTTTAAATTATAATTAAAAATTTTAAAAATAATTATGAAAAAGAACAATGTAAAAACATTTAAATATTTCAATATCATACATAATTATTTTTAAAAAAAATAAATTTAAAAATAAAAAACTTTAAACGCTTTGAACTGCTTGATTATCCATAATTAAAATTAAATTTTATAAATTATTTTTTAAGATAATTTGGTCATGTTTAAAGTTATTTCATAATATTTTAAATTTCGTTAAGGATATTATCAAACATTTTACTATTTTTCTCCTCTCAAAAGAAATAAAAATTAAAAAAACTAATTGGTCCTTCAAAAATTTTTTAAAAATAATATTCAATCTATATTTTTCCTTATCTCTTTCTAAATAAAATATTTTTAAATTATATTCAATATTTAAAAATAATTTTGAAAAATACATTTAATAAATTTCATATATCTCGTTATCTGACATATATTATTTTCAAAAATTATAAATTTAAAAATTTTGAATTGTTTAATTATATATATATATATATATATATATATATATATATATATATATATATATATATATATATATATATTGAAGCAGAAGTAGCTGAGTCGGGTACTGGTGGAGACAAGACGCATTGCTGGTTTTCCAAGCCTTACAATCTCACCAGGTGGACCTTTATGAGTTTGGTGGCATTACAGATGATTGCAAACTCAGTCTCAATGATTTGGCTGATGTTTGTGTCATGGGTCAGAAGGCAAGCAAATAAGCCTATGTCTCTTCTTGTGTTGAAGCTGATCTAGTTTTGGACTTGCGTGTTGCTCTATAAAGCTTCTATTTTCCTTTGTCCAAAAAAAAAATATATATATTCCACTAACTGAAATGGCCATCAAAATACAAATTTTTATTTTACTACATAAATGAATAGAATTATAAAAATAATAGAATTAACTAACCTTATTATCTTATATTTTTTTTAAAATGGTTTAATATTATAATTACAATTTACAAAATATTATCTACATGTTAAATTAAATCTAAACATTGCAAATTTTAAATTATTTAACTACAAATCAATTATATAAATATTAACAATATTTTAATAAAAAATTGAGACAAAAATTTTAAAAACTAAATATTTATTAAAATATTATTTATTAATATTTTTTTCTATACTTGGCATTTCATCTCTTTTTATTAATTGTCATGTAAGTTGTAGTTGTTATTTTCAATTAATTTTCATTAAAATATTTTTAGTATTATAATTATTGATTATCATTTATTATTTCTATCATGATGTTCTTATGATTATTAGAAAACAATTTAAAAAAAAAAAGTGAAATACTAAAATTAAAATGTAATGTTAAAAATTAATATTTATTAAAATTATGTATAGCACAAACATGTGGCTAATATATCTATAATAGACAGCTGGCTAAGGTCCAAGACTTATTATAAAAGGGTAGTTACACGTTGAGCTCCCAGTTGTCTCAGATTATGAAGAGGAGCTGATTTTTATATTATTAAATTTTAAATGTGATAAGTATAAAAGAATAAGTAATAATTTATTTATTATATTAACTAATTGTAGATAAATACATTATGCTTTAAAAAAAGTAGTAATAATTATGCGTTGGAGGACTAAATTTGCAATCTTATAAGTAGCAAAAGAAAAATAATAATGTAATAATTAAGAGTTCCGTCTTTACCTTTTCGCTTCTCATAACTTCCATTTTATCAATAAATCAAAAACAGGGAGAAGATTAGGCCCAATAAATCAAATCAAAACAGATAACTCAATAAATCAATATAACCTCCGCCTATGCACAGGGTCAGGGACCAAGCTGTCTTGTGGAGGAGGAGAGCAATTGCCCCCCTCCTATTTTTTTGTTTTTTTGTTTTTTAAAACAAAAAATTCTTTAGAAACAATGTGATATAGGGAAATTTTTAAGAATTTTTAACCATTTTACCTCTCATTTTTAACATGATATTCTGTTAATAAATTTTTAAAGTTGTTTGCCCTCTTCTTCTCCAAATCCTTGCTTTGTCCTTGGCTATGCTAATTTACCAATTCCCAAATTCATCATTTTATTTTTGGTAAAGAAGCAAACTTTTTTCTTTTAGGGCTAACAAAATGACTTTGCAGAACCCCAAATATAAAAACAATAGCACTATTACTTATTTCAAAGAATTATATTTACCAACAATTATTGGATGAATGGTTCACTATTTTTCTCTCCGAGTAAGTCGAGAGTTCCACTCTCAAGTATCTATTAGAAGCATTTTATTTATTAGTGGCCATATGAAGCGAGCAGAATTTATTACTAGTCTAGTGAATTGATACATATATGATTAATTATGATATTTACTGTAAACTACTAACTCTCTAAAATAATTAATCAAATTATTTTATTAATTAGACATTGATTGAAATTTTAATGTAGAATATTATAACCCTAAAAATACTTTTAGTGCAATAAGCTAAAGCCCATTGGTATTTTCTTTTTTCTTTTTTATTTCCTTTTCTATATATGGAGCAGGCAAGAGTTCGAGACAAGTGGGATTCTTCAAAATGATGAAAACCAACAACTATTGCTTCACTATGCAAGGATAGAAAGCTTGTACCTCAAGCTTAAGCAATATGTTTATTAAGAACAACAAAAAAGTATATTAGTTTTATCTACCAAAAAAAAAATTTTTAAATATATTTAATATTTTTCATTCCAATTGTGTAGACATTTTAAAATTATTTAAATATTATTTTCATTGTTTTCTTTTTTTTTTTTTTGGAAAAATTCATTTTCAGAACTAACAGGTTATTAATGTTTTTGCAATTATATGTAAGCCCAGATTAAGTCCTTAAACGATTGGGCTTTGGTATCAAAGCTAATTCGGGCTTTTGATTTGAGAAAGAATCTACATATCCATATCCAGAATCCGTTTAATGCATCCTTTGATCTTGAATTCTATATCGTGTTGCAATTTAACTCTATTTTATTTATATTAATATCACCTTGAACTTTAATCTTGTGTTACCATAATCTTGTGTCGCAATAGTACCATCAATTGCAAATAAAAAAAAATATTAATGTGGAATATATTCTTGACTTTGGATTAATCTAATCTAAGCTTTCTTACTCGCATAAATTTGTTAAGTTTAATTATTATTTTGCACAAAATTTTTTTTTCATTCTATAATTATAATTATAATTGATTATAATTATATCTTATATTCTATTTTGATACAAAATTATTTATAAGTTTTAATAGTCTATGAGTTAAATAGTTTCATAGTACCTTTGTTTTTTAGATTTTATACTTATTTTAAAATTTACAGTAAAATAAAACGATAATAATAATTAGTTTATTGTTTAAGAGTATTATAATTTTTTTAAAAAAAAATATGTTTATCAAATAACATATTTTTATTTATTACAAACTTACAATTAAATAAATAATTTTAAAATACTAAAAAGTAATAATTGAGATTTTTTGTACTATCAATTGAAACTCCCTCACTCACATAAATGTAATCAAAATCTAAAGTCAAGAGTGAACCTCATAATAATGTATTTTTTGTTTGCAATTTAAAACCCTAACTGTATTTGAAGTGCTATTGCAACAGAAAATCAAAATTCACATTGAAATTGATATAAAAATCAAATTAGAGCGAAAATGCAATAAATATTTAGGGTGAAAATACTCATTTCACTTTTAATGAATGAGAAAAAGTATTGATAATTTTATGTGATAAATTTATAAAAATTAGAATAATACTCTCTCCGTTTCTTAAATACTCATTACATTTGGGAATACAGCACTTTGAAAATGGAGGAAATAATTAGATTTCAGTTCATTTTTTATCTAAGTATCATTTATGTGTAGTTAGAAATTTGTATTAAATTTATATTGATGACCATGAAATTTAAAATGTTAACTAAAATTTTATTTTGATAATGTTATTTGAATAGTATTGAAAATTTCATTATGTGGTGAAGTCAAATATGAGAAATTAATGAGAGAAAATCTAAAAGACTTTTCTTTTAAGAAAGGAAAAGAATCCTTCTTGACGTTTTAACTTTTTCCATCCACTGTGTTTTCTCTTTCTCTTTTCGCTATTCAACGAAACAACCCAAGTCATAAGTCAATGAGTTAAGGTGCAGTGTGAACCCACTCTGAATTCACTTTGTCGTTTCCTAGGAAGAACGCTTTTATGAGAAAAATATCAATATTTTTATTTTCCCTTTTTGTTTCGTTGTCAGAAATTTTCTTAGTTGTGAAGATTTAGCTTACTAAGTTAATGCATGAAATGAATCAAGAGTTCGAGACAAGTGGGATTCTTCAAAATGATGAATACCAACAACAATTGCTTCACTATGCAAGGATAGAAAGCATTACCTCAAGCTTAAGTAATATGTTTATTAAGAACAACAAAAAAAGTATATTAGTTTTATCTACCAAAAAAAAATTTTTTTAATATATTTAATATTTTTCATTCCAATTGCGAAGACATTTTAAAATTATTTAAATATTATTTTCATTGTGTTTTTTTTTTTTTTGGAAAAATTCATTTTCAGAACAAACAAGTTTCAGAATCTACATTTTAATGCATCCTTTCGTCTTGAACTTTATATCGTCTTGCAATTTAACTCTATTTTATTTATATTAATATCACCTTGAACTTTAATCTTGTGTTACTATAATCTTGTATCGCAATGGTACCATAAATTGTAAATAAGAAAATATTAATGTGGAATATATTCTTGACTTTGGATTAATCTAATCTAAGCTTTCTTACTCGTATAAATTTGTTAAGTTTGATTATTATTTTGCACAAAATTTTTTTTTTCATTCTATAATTATAATTATAATTGATTATAATTATATCTTATATTCTATTTTGATAAAAAATTATTTATAATTTTAATAGTTTATGATTTAAATAATTTTACAGTACCTTTATTTTTTAGATTTTATAATTATTTTAAAATTTACATTAAAATGAAACGATAATAATAATTAGTTTATTGTTCAAGAAGTATTATAATTTTTTTAAAAAAAATATGTTTATCAAATAATATATTTTTATTTATTACTTACTTACAAATAAATAAATAATTTAAAAATATTAAAAAGTAATAATTGAGATTTTTTTGTACTATCAACTGAAGTTCCCTCACTCACATAATTGTAACCCATGTCTAAAGTTAAGAGTAAATCTCATAGTAATAATGTATTTTTTTGTTTGCAATTTAAACCCTAGCTGTATTTGAGGTGCTATTGCAACAGAAAGTCAAAATTCACAGTGAAATTGATAAAAATGTCAAATTAGAGCGAAAATACAATAAATATTTATGGTGAAAATATATTAAACCTATGAATCAGAACAAAAGAATGTGAAGCTAGAAGAATTTGAAGCTAATATTAATTTATCATTATTCCTTTTTCCTAGTACAATACATTGTTCCCTGCTTGATGATTCTATTTGCTTTCTCACTTTTTTTTTTTTTTTTTTTCAAATTCCTTTATGCAATTTTCTAATCCAATCCAATTCTCATATAAAGAAGAGATGCTTAAATTCCATATGCAGGATCTCTTTTCAATCAAGAATATCGGTATAAAGTTTAAAGCTCTCAGTTAGAACTTTAAAGTAACAATAAAATACCAATAGTAAGATGAAACCAGCTCCTCATACTTTAATTTAACAGTTGAAAGTTTCTAGAGCAGCATCTAGTGTTTCTCACTTATTTTTCACTTATGCTAGCTTTTTATTTTATTCAATGCTTACGTCTAAAGCTAAGTGATAAAGTATGTTCTCAGTTAGTATGAAAATGCATCAGGCTAGACGGTATTTTTCAAATTATCATATTATTTTGTACCTCACAATATTGTTCCAACTCATTTCACTTTTAATGAATGAGAAAAAGTATTGATAATTTTATGTGATAAATTTATAAAAATTAGAATAATACTCTCTCCGTTTTTTAAATACTCATTACATTTGGGAATACAGCACTTTGAAAATGGAGAAAGTAATTAGATTTCAGTTCATTTTTTATCTAAGTATCATTGATGTGTAGTTAGAAATTTGTATTAAATTTCTATTGATGACCATGAAATTTAAAATGTTAACTAAAATTTTATTTTGATAATGTTATTTGAATAGTATTGAAAATTTCATTATGTGGTGAAGTCAAATATGAGAAATTAATGAGGGAAAATCTAAAAGATTTTTCTTTTATGAAAGGAAAAGATTCCTTCTCGACGTTAACTTTTTCCATCCATTGTGTTTTCTCTCTCTCCTTTAGCTATTCAACGAAACAAAGCAAGTGATGAGTCAATGAGTTAAGGTGCAGTGGGACCCCACTCTGAATTCACTTGGTCGTTTCCTAGGAAGAACGCTTTTATGAGAAAAATATCAATATTTTTATTTTTCCTTTTTGTTTCACTGTCATAAATTTTCTTAGTTGTGAAGATTTCATACCCAAAATTTTAAATTTCAAAACATTTTCGCATACCAAGTGGCAACTAGGAATGGCAATTTAGTAAATATTTGAGACATTTGATTTATCCTCAACAATTTAAAATTATAAATTCAAATGCTGAAAATTAATATTTTTACCTATTTAATACTTTAATCACTAAATTATGAATCACCAACAACTATCTACTGCTGTATCAAAACAAACTCCAAATTACTTAAAATTTGTAAATTTCTTATTTTTAGACTTTTGTACTATTTTTGGAATATCATAATTAAGAAAAAAAAAAGTCTAAGATTATGATTTAAAAAGCATTAAACATTTGCAGCCATTCATGCCAATGGCTAAACAAATAATATCAGTGATTCACTAGAGAAAAAACCATATATATATATATATATAATTCTGTCTGTGAACCCATAGACTAAACAAATCATAATATAAAAATTATTTTCAATTTATTTTTTTAGTGAATAATTAGAAAATATCGTCATTTTTTTAAAAAAATATATTTTTCATTAGTTTGATATATTGATGAGCTGATAGATGAAATTAAATAATCCTTAATCATTTCAGGGTGTTTTCAGCAACAGTTTTTTAAGTAGCTTTTTTAGCGTTTTAACCGGTTAAAAATTCGATGTTATTTTTTATAATATTCAGTAACATATTATTTGAATTAATTTTTAGATGTTAAATTAGCATTTTATAAAAAATTAATACATGCAATATTTAATTTTTAACGTTTCATAAAAATATACTCAAACACCTAAACGTTACTAAAATAACTAATAATTATCAAAACAATTAATTTTATCCAAGAGACGCTTGCACTCCAACATCCATAAAAGGTTTACCTGGAACTTGGGATTATGAGTCAAAATCGCATAAAAGGTCTTTCCACAACGTAGGATTACGAGTCAAAATCGCAATGGTGTCAGTCACTGGCTAGACAGTGACAAGATTTGTCTTTGGCCATGAAAGCAAAATTTGTGGTACTGGACATCCGTAGATATATAACTTGTTTTCTTCTATCTCATTCCAATTGGTAATATTATAGTCGTCGTAACCTTCTGAATTGAGATTTTTGTAGTTTTACATTGGACTAGCTATCGTTTTCAAATTAAAATGTTTTTTTCCTCCATTTTAGAGAGACTCAAAATTTGTGGGTTGGAGGAAAATTAATAAGCAATATTTTCCTTCTTTCCAAACAAGGACATAACAATTGTATGCGACAAGCAGTCGACAACCCTTTAAGCAAAGTTAATTATTTCTTCTGTCGAGATAGCCTATTGTGCGAAGTTGGCGCATGTTTTTGAAGTAGGAATCAATAAAAGATGTATGATGTCCTTTTGTGTAATTCAAACTTGAACAACCTTCCTTCACACGATACGTGTCACGGTCCAAAGAATATAGTATGTTCGCCCATTTTCCATCCGTAACCGTCATGTTTCTCCAATTACTTCGTTTGGAAGTAAGCTGGAAGGCGGGATCTTTCTGTACGGAATAGATAATTTCATTTCATTTTATTTTACATTTTTCCTCGTCGGAAAAAATAAAGATTTCCTTTTCCACCCTTTCCTTCTTCCAGTTTCTCTGTCATTTCTTGTGTGCAAAAATCTCAACCAGAAGTGGGACCAACGCACCGCACGTGGGTCCCTACAAATTACAACGCTTTTAAAATCAGATTTGATAATTAGTCAAAAGTTTAAAATAAAAATTTATGTTATGTTTGAAAAGGAAAAGGAAGTAAAATAAGAGTGCATTATTTATTTTTCGTTTAAAATAAAGTGAAAATTAAGTTAAAATATATGTAATTTACACCCTCCTTCATATTTTCATTTCAAATTAAACAAAAAATTTTAATAATTTTAAGAAATTTTTACCCTTTATTTTACATTCACCCATATTTTACACTCATCATTAATGTGATAATGCATTGGATTTTGATGATTTTTGTTTTTAAATTAATTTTTAATCTAAAATAAAATTAATAATTCAATTAATTTGGCTGATAAAAATACACTTATAACCTATTTAAGAATAGTCTACTCATAACAAATAATTTATTATTATTTTGAATAAATTAATATATATAGAACAATTTTAAAAACTTGATTTTAACATAAACAAAATTCATCTGAAAATATTTCTTAAATAAGTACAGTACAACGTAAACCACCAACCATTTAATAATTTCTCTTCATATGGCTCACATGGGTCCTACATGGATGGATTAAACTTAGATAATATTAATATAAAATAGGTAACGCTGACGCAGACCAAAATAAATAATATGTAGGGCCCATAAAGGAACTACTCCAGCATAAACCTTGGAAGGGTCGCGTGACCTGGTGGAGGAAAAAACCTCAGTAATGATGGTATTTTCTACGGGGCTAACGCCGCCTACAAACAGAAATAAAAAAAGAATATCGGTCAGTTTTGTTTTCTCGTTTTGGATGAAACCTACCCAAAAAAAACAGAAATTACTCCGTTTTGTTTTGTGCTTTTGTCGTTTTGAGAGTTGCGAGCTCGGCCTTTTATTTTATAAAATATAAAAATTAATTTATTTTAATTTATAAATATTTTATTTGATGAAATAAAATTTTAATTAGATTTGGCTAAATTTTATTTCCCTCATGTGTGTCAGGTAATTTTTCTTGTCTCGTCTTATTTGTAATTCAAAAATTAAGAAAATATTAATGAATTTTTTCAGTTTTATCCATGTATTTTGGTACCTTTTCAATTTAGCTAATTATTTTTATTTCTTTATAGAATTGATTTACCCTTATTTTTTTTTTAGAATTGACATGGTTCATTATTTTCTTATAAACTCATGTACCGGTGCAATGTGCAAATTATATAATTTATGTATTTTTTAAATTAAATTGAATGTAATTTTCAAGCAAATTATTGTAACTTATATTTATGTTGCTTTAATTTAAATGATTTACTTATTTATTTTTAATTATAAATAAAAATTATAATTATAAGCTTTTTTGAAAATTTTCAAGTAATGAACTGAAATATTAATTAGCACGATTAATCATTGTAAATAAATTATTTTAATTCAACTAATATAGTTAATTATTTTTTTTCTCCTTAAATTTCTCATACATTCAAAGTAGATGAGGTATAAGAATATTTAATTTTAATGAAATAAAATTTTAGTAAATTGAAATTAAAATTTTAATTTTATTTGTTAATGTAACTATATTATTTAATCAATTTTTATTAATTATAACTATATTATAACTCCATTATTTTTTTTATAGATAAAAACTATTTTGTAAAAAACTCAATATTTATTAAATGTAACAAATATTAATTATAATGAAATCATCCATTAAATTTATAAGTTTGCAACTCCATTATTTCATAAAAAATTAATTTTTATTAAATGCAAAAAATATTAATTATAATGAAAAAAATAAAATGACATGTCATCAGTGTAATATTCTAATATGTTGCCACATAAACAATTAATTCTTAGAAATTATATATTTATATAGATAGATAGATAATTAAATACCCCAAAATTTAATAGAACAGAGGAAGTACTAGTTTGATTTACTCCTCCATCTTTTTCTGCTTTGTTCCCACCTATTCCAATTCCTAAAATTTTATCTTTTTTCTATTTTTTTTAAACTATACACTTTTTTTATCTGTAAATATAAATCGTTTTAGAATGAATTTTATTCATATTTATCATTTTTGAATATTAAAAAGTAATTAATAATTTTTTTCTAAATTTTTATTTATACATATTATTAAGCACATCAATTATTTTTTGTAGTAATTTTTTTAAAATCATCTTTAATTAAATTAACAATGTGATATAAGAGTAATTTAATTACTCCATATAAGAGTAATTCATTACAACCCCTTGAAAGAGACGAAGCTTGAGTTCTTGAACGCTGATCAATTACCAAAGCATTCTTTCAAAATAATGATCATATTTATTATCCAACCTTCAATATGCCTAAACTAAAAATTCCCAATAATGCTTAATTCAATTTTCTGTATTACTAATAACATGCCTCTAGCGCTTCTCTTTACTACTCATTTAAATCTCCAAATCACAGTATTTTCTCTTCTATTTTTCTTTAAAATTTAAAAAATTGGATTTTTTTCTGAAAAAAATTGGATTATTATTATTATATTTAAATATTAATATTTAAATATTTTTATTTAATACTAAAATTAAAAATTATAAAGATTAAACTAAAAATTTATTATCTTTAATACTATTAAATTATAATTTAACGATAAATACATATATGCGGTAATAACGGATCCGGACTCTAATCTCCTTATCAAAATAAAAAAATTTATTGCGCTTCTCGCCTTCATACACTACCCAACGAAGCATAACCGGTTCTAAACATCAGCATTTTGCCATTTTAGTTACCTCTTCCTCTATAAATGCAAAGCAGGACACATTGGACATTAAAATAATTATCCGATGGCATAATCGTAATGTTACAGTAGACCCCAGTAAGCGGTTTCTTTGCAGTCTCGCGCATACCCACTACCACTGATCACGTTACTTTCACACGTTCTCTCTCTCCTCTACAGTCTACATCCTTCTACTATATATACATCATACATTGTCAAACCTCTTCTTTCAATTTTTCACGAGTACCTACTCCTATCTGCAACTGCAAAGTTTCTGTTTTCTATATACAATGTCTCGTCGTGGTGGTGGCCGGAGGCCGGATTCTAGTCGAGACCAGCAGCAACAACCTTCTCCCTCACCGTCATTTCAACGCGGTGGTGGCGGCGGTGAGGGAAGAGGAAGAGGTCGAGGTCGAGGTCGAAGTGGAAGAGATGGTGGTCGTGGACCTGGCTCCAATTACGCTCCGTCACAAACTTCCACGGTTCCTTCACCTTCCGCTTTCCCTCCCATATCTGCTCAGCGGGCGTTTCCGTCTTCTTCGGTTCCTCCACAGTCTACTCAAGTGGTGTCTTCGTATTCGAGAGGTCCGGCGCCACCGGCTCAGGCAGCCTCCAGTTCGTCGTCTTCGGTTCCTCCACAGTCTACTCAAGTGGTGTCTTCGTATTCGAGAGATCCGGCGCCACCGGCTCAGGCAGCCTCCAGTTCGTCGTCTTCGGTTCCTCCACAGTCTACTCAAGTGGTGTCTTCGTATTCGAGAGGTCCGGCGCCACCGGCTCAGGCAGCCTCCAGTTCGGCTTCGGTAGAGGAGCTGAGACAAGAGGTGGAGCAGAAGCTGACGACTGTAGATCCGGGCAGCAAGGCGGGACCGCCGCCGGCGTCGTCAAAGGCTGTTCGTTTCGCTGCTAGGCCAGGATTTGGTACCCGAGGGAGGAAGCTCGTGGTTAGGGCTAACCATTTCTTGGTGCAAATAGCAGACCGAGATCTCTGTCATTATGATGTAAGGTTCTTCTAACGTGAATAATCTATTTTAATCGAGTATAAAACCATCTAATGCTGTTTGGATTACTTCCGTACTGTTTGCATTGTTGAGGGTAGTGTTGTGTGTGTGTGTGTTTTTTTTTTTTTTTTTTTTGACCTTCTCCCGCTCGTTATTTACCATTTATTTCTATAATCTCTTTTTTCCCCTCTATTTTTTTGTTGTCTATTTTATTTATATCCCCTGTTTCCTTCTGTTTTTTTAATTTGCTCTGTTTTTGTGTTTTTTTCCCTGTACTTGAATGGAACTGATAAGTATGTGCAAGACCCTAACATTTGTTTAACTGCTAGTTGTAGGTTATGATGATTTTAACGTTTGCCTTGTACCATTTGGTTTGTGCATTTAGGTTGTTAATTAGCAAGTTTTTTAATGCTTCTGATACAGGTTAGCATAACTCCGGAAATCACCTCAAAAAGGTTAAATCGGGATGTAATTGCTCAGCTTGTTGACATGTATGGGGCGTCACACTTGGGCAACCGAAAGCCAGCTTATGATGGCAGGAAAAGCCTATACACAGCAGGGCCTTTGCCTTTTGAATCTAAGGAATTTGCTGTTAAGTTGGAGGAGAAGAATGATGGTGCTTCTGGTTCAAAAAAGTAACAGTTTGCTACATTTGGTCTTTTGATCTTGATTTTGCGTTGTTTTAATTATTTTGCCACCATCAATCATTTGATTTGCATTATTGAAGCTTAATATTCTCTGCTATGCAGGAGCGAACGTGGATTTAAGGTGGCAATTAGATTTGCAGCTAAGGCTGATATGCATCACTTACGGCAATTTTTAGTTGGAAGACAAATGGATACTCCACAAGAAACCATCCAAGTCCTAGATATTGCTCTTAGAGAATCACTATCTAAAAAGAAGTATATTTGAATTTTATCCTTTTCTTCCTCTGCTCTTCCAGAATAAGTTTTGAATTTATATTTTGCTAAACATTTGAAAACATTTTACCAGTTATGTAATTGCTGGGAGGTCTTTTTTTTCACGTGATTTTGGAACAACGGGTGAACTTGGTGGTGGTATAGAATACTGGAGAGGATTTTACCAAAGCCTACGTCCAACCCAGATGGGTCTCTCCCTTAATATTGGTTAAGTTTCCTTCTAGTTACTATTTTCATTTTTTTAAAAAAAATTTGATTTAATTGTTCTCATCATTGGATTTCTTTATTCTGAATTTTTAATTTACACATCACAGATGTGTCAGCCAGGTCTTTCTACGAGTCCATTTTAGTAACTGACTACGTTGCTAAATACTTTAGGCTGAGGGACTTGTCAAGGCCTCTGTCAGAACAAGATCGCTTAAGGGTAACTTCTACTGCTTAAAGTCTAATTTGAATGTATATAATCTTCCACACTGTTTCCCTGGCTTAATTAATTTTATTTAACTTTCTTTCCCCTTGCAATTTCCAGGTGAAAAAGGCACTGAGAGGCGTGAAAGTACAGCTGACTTACAGGAACTATGCAAAAAGCTATAAGATCACTGGTGTATCAAATAAGCCTCTGAATCAGACATTGTAAGCTTCTGAATTTTAGTCTCACAGATGTGTGATCTATGGAGAATTTTCTTTTGATGGTGGCTAGTAAGCAGTGTCACTAAAGCATTTGTTTCTTTTATATTTTCGTTTGTGTAAAGCCATCTTTTCCTCCCTTCTGCACAAGGATATTTGGAGTTCATATTGGTTGGCTTTTGTTATTGAAGTCTATTTGGGTAAATGCTTCAAAAGATTTCACAGAAGAGGCTGAAGTCTAAAAGTGTAGCTGACTTGTGTTAGGGTTAATTTATTGTGCATCTTTTGGACTCATTTCAATTTTTGATTTGTAACCTGGCTCCAATTAAATTTCTAAAACTTGGGTTTGCTTAAAAGCATGAAAGCAATTTACATCGCCAAAAGAAAACAAAATATGTAAAACATAGTGACGATATTAGTGTATTAGTAGTTATACTTCTTTATTAGCAGTTTTCTATTACTAATTTGTTCAGTTTCCTGCCTAATTTGTTTTCTCTTCCAGCTTCACTCTTGATGACAAGAGGACAAATGTGTCGGTTGTCAATTATTACCGTGAGAAATATGATATTGTGCTGAAACATACGTCTATGCCTGCCCTTCAGGCTGGAAGTGATTCAAAACCCATCTTTTTGCCGATGGAGGTCTTCTTCTTTTACACGAGTAGATTTCTTTGTTAATTTTGCATCTTAAGTTAGGGGCATTTATTTACTATGCTTGTGTAAGATGTTCCTTCTACTGCAGCTTTGTAAGATAGTGGATGGGCAGAGGTATACAAAAAAATTAAATGAACAACAAGTAACTGCAATGTTACAAGCAACCTGCCAACGACCTCATGAACGAGAACGTAGCATTAAGCAGGTATGACCTAGTCCTTGAAGTGCTTATTTATATTTGTCGATAATATTGATTTTTATGTCTAATTTATCATGTTCTGTACTTTATTTTTCCTAGATTGGAAGACAGAATAATTATAATGGAGATATCCTTGTAAAGGATGAATTTGGAATCCAAGTGCAGGAGGATCTAACATTTGTTGATGCCAGAGTTTTGCCTCCTCCCACGGTAATTTTGCATCACTTGCTGATGTTTCTATATATTGTCATTTAGTCCTCAATATAAAGAATGCTGTCTCGTCTGTGGTTGCTGTAGCTTAAATATCATGAGTCTGGTAGAGAATCAAGGGTTGACCCTAGTGGAGGGCAATGGAATATGATTAACAAGGTGAACTTCTAAATCCAAATGTTCGTCTAAGAAAATCAAATGTTCTCCGTGATTGTAGCCTAATGTCTTTGATTTCCTTATTTTGCAGAAAATGGTTAATGGTGGGAGAGTTGATTTCTGGACGTGTGTGAACTTCTCTTCCCAAGTCAACCGAGATTTGCCTGGTGAATTTTGTAGGCAATTAATTGATATGTGTGTCAGCAAAGGAATGGTATGATTTTGTGCTGAAATTTGGTTTTATTTACTTGATGATTGTTTTTAGCTGTGAAGTTTCATTCTTAATCTAGTAGATTGACCCTTGAGTTTATTCAATGTAATGGTTTAGGCATTCAACCCAAATCCTCTTATTCCGATACAATTTGCTCATCCCGGCCAAATTGAGAGGGTTCTTGCTGATATTCACAAGCAATGTACGTCTAAACTTCAGTTGTTGATAATCATTCTGCCTGATTTCAGCGGCTCATATGGTAAGGCACACCAGATTTAGGTTCACAATTAGAAGTCAGGGAACTGTGAGATAAATTTAAAAATAATAATCTTGCATCTGAGATCTTGCTTTTTTGCAGGGAAAATTAAACGAATCTGTGAAACAGAGTTGGGAATTGTGTCACAGTGTTGTCAACCTAGGCAGGCATCAAAGCTAAGCAAACAGTACCTTGAAAATGTTTCCCTGAAAATCAATGTCAAGGTCTATTGTTTTGCACCATAGATTATTATTATTATTATTATTATTATTATCATTTGCATTTCATTGGTTACTGATTGATGATTGGAATTCCGCTAGGTTGGTGGTAGGAACACTGTTTTATATGATGCTATTCAAAGAAGGATTCCTCTTGTGACAGATCATCCTACAATTATCTTTGGTGCTGATGTAACTCACCCGCCTCCTGGGGAGGACTCTAGTCCTTCAATAGCAGCAGTATGTGAAGTTATTTCCTGGCCTTCCCCTGTTCACTTGTTCCTTATTATCCTGATATGTTGTTGGACTGATGCAGGTAGTGGCTTCAATGGACTGGCCAGGGGTGACAAAGTACAGAGGAATTGTTTCTGCACAGACTCATCGTGAAGAAATCATCCAGGATCTCTACAAATCACATCAGGATCCACAAAGGGGCCTAGTTCATTCAGGCATGATCAGGTAAGTGTTTGGCTTGCCATCCTTTGGTACCTGGACTTGGAACTGGTTGTTTAGAATCCTTATTTCACCCGTATGCATTTGCTACTGTTCAGGGAGTTGTTGATTGCATTTAGAAGAGAAACTGGGTTGAAACCACATAGGATTATATTTTACAGGTAATGTTATTAATTGGTATGTGAAAGTTGGCATTTGTAACAGTGTTGCTGATTATGTTTAATCTCATGACAGAGATGGTGTTAGTGAGGGTCAATTTAACCAAGTCTTGCTAAACGAGATGGATGACATAAGAAAGGTATTATGGTGCTTTGTCGGTATTCTTTTTGTGCACTATTCTTATCTTTTGTTTTGTTTTTTTTTGCGGCCCAGTTTTCTCTATATTTTTCCTAAAATGACTGTAATTTTGATTTTTTAAATCATTAGCATTTGATTTCTGTTGCTTGACAAATTTTCAAAGGTCAGATTTCATTTTGAATTTGGACTATGGCTAATCGTTTTAACTCTAAAATTATTTGATACTGAAAAAGTCTTTAGGCTTAATGTGTACAACTGTCTTCTTTTCCAGGCTTGCAACTCGCTGGAGGAGAATTATCTACCACCAGTTACCTTTATCGTGGTTCAGAAAAGGCATCATACACGGCTCTTTCCTGTTAATAGCGGACAGGCAGACAGGAGTGGCAATGTTCTGCCAGGTTGCATTTTGGCTCTCAGTTGAGTAGTTTGTTGTCTTCCCCATGGGTAACTGACTGTTTCATTTTTATTTTGTACTTTTAGGTACTGTCATTGACACTAAGATTTGCCACCCGACAGAATTTGATTTCTATCTGAACAGCCATGCTGGAATTAAGGTATTTTTGTGTTATCCTGTAGAAATAAGTTGGAGAAGCGAACCTACTTGTTTGTTGTGGTGAGTGCTTGGATAAATAACTCTGCTTTTTTTGCTTCCAACTATTATTCAGGGGACAAGTAGACCTACGCACTACCATGTCTTGTTTGATGAAAATAATTTTTCTGCTGATGAGTTGCAAGTGCTGACTAACAATCTGTGCTACACGTAATGCTTTACAGTCCTTTTGTATTAACTAATTTCTCTAGGGGCACCATGTAAACCTTTGACCACCTTTTTACTAACTAATACATTAACTATCGACATTCTTTTCAGGTATGTAAGGTGCACTCGATCTGTTTCCATAGGTATATAACCCCTTTCCTTTACCTTACAAATTCTTTTGATTTATTTGTTCCCTTCTTGTGAATGCTAATGGTTAAATGTTTGTAAATCTTGCAGTCCCTCCTGCCTATTATGCCCATTTAGCAGCTTTTCGTGCTAGATACTATGTCGAGGGTGAGACATCAGATGGTGGATCTACGGGTGGAAGGAGTGCAACAGGTGGGAGGAGCAGGGAAGTCCAACCTCTTCCGGCAATCAAAGAAAATGTGAAGAATGTGATGTTTTATTGCTGAAGTTCTGGGCATCTGTTTTTGGGGAGTTCCTACTTTGTGCAGTTTATGCACATACTGCTAAGTGCCTAACTTAATTGAAATGAAGTCAAAAGTTTTGGGTATATCCTGCGGAGTTGGTGCAATTGGAAGAAACCAACGATACCAAATTGCTACCTCTTTTGCTTTTGTTTGATAGCAAACGCAATTTTTTGGGCTTTAGATTCCCGGCTTTTCGTCGCTTGACGCTATTTTTTGGCAGTTTTGGTCTCGAAGCAAATATACGGATGCTGGGAGCAGATTGTTAGAACTCCTTGTAAATTCTAATTTGCTCGACCCTTAAAGAGTGCCTAGCCATACATGATTGTTATAGTTGTTGATAATTTTGATTTCAATGGGCCTAAATGTCAGTATCTGCTCCTTAGAACAATTTATTCCATTTTGAATGAGATTTGAACCATTTGTCTTGTTATTGATTGGTTCTTAACTATGTTGGTGAATTCTATTTACATATTTCATTCGCAAGTCAATTTGTTTACAAAATATAAGCTCAATCTGATATAATTTCTATAAAATTTAATGAAATTTTTTACGTTATTTTTAAATATAGAGGAAAATGTTTTACATATTTTCTAAGTTGTACGAGCATTAGCTCGTTGATGAGACTCCATGCTGATCAGCCGTTATTTAACAGCTTCAATTCTATATATGAAACTAGTTGTATTAATCATATATATATGAATCCATGGCCAATGAGTATTGTTTATCTTAATTCAAATCAATGATTATGTTCAAGAAATTGAAGTTGCTACTTGGAAATTCCCAAATCCCAATTGGGTTTTGTCCAAATTTCTTTTCTTTTCTTTTTTTTTTTTAATCTTTGTTATTAGTTTTCTTAATTTTATACTACTATTATGTATGTGGACGATATATAACGTTGATTAACAAACATGTAATTATGTATACTAATTCAAAAAATAATCCATGAAAATTTCATTAGCAGACTAAAATAATTAATAACTCAATTATTAAGCAAGAGAATGATTGAGAGAGGAGTCTTGAGCCAAAAATATTAGAAGAGACACAATTACAATTTTAAAGCCAAAAAATAATATCCACCAAAATTCTCTATTTGTAAGCACTCTAAAAAAAGAAGCATTAAAGGGAAAAAAAAAATTAAAATAAAGAATTGAATCAAATTCTTAACAAAATATTAAATTTGCATTAATTCACAAAATTTAATTATTCCTAATTTAAATTTAAATGTTCCTAATTGAGTTTAAAGTATTTGTTCATTTCTTACACTACAAAAAAATTTGAATGCATGATTGAATTCAAACATTAATTTTCAGATATTCTTGTTTTTTCTTAACTGAGTTAAAATATTTATTTATTTTAAAATATTACTATTCAGTTTTTTTTTTTTTTTTTTTTTTTTTTTTTTTTTTTTTTTTTTAGTATTAAGATTTTTAATTGCATTCATCGTACACTTCAAAATAATACAACAATGTCTACCATCAGTTATATCTGTATCCTATGAACCCTTTCTTCATTAATAATTAAACAAAAGAATGCATAAATTCACTTTGAACTTTGCAACTTTAATTTTGAGGCAACGTAAACTTTATATATGACCTATTTTGCACTTAAACTTCTTAGGGATCAAACAGATTACCATGTCTTGTTCGATGATAACAATTTATCTGATGAGCAAGTGCTTTACCTTGTAGAAGAATGCCGTAATTATGTAAAAGAATGCCATAATTATGTCCTTGCTGAAGGAAAAATGCATAAATAATTAAACTGAAAAAATATTTATACATACATAAACTAATTCTTTTGTTGCCTCATTGATCCTGTAAGAAATGTAATTTACAAAGCTGTTTGTCTAATTTTACATGGCCTATCAGAATAAGCTTCTAGCAACAAACAGCCAACAGTCAAAGACTCGTACAAGCTCACTGTCCCTGACCCAACTAAATTGCACATTCTGCTCCGCTGATTGCTACAAATATAAACCACACAGACAGAGCATTACAATGAAAAAAGAAACAATGCTACAAAAATAAGCACTAGCCAAGTGAAAACATATGTAGAAGGAGAGCTACAGTTGTCATTTGTATAAGTTTGTACTGCGTATTTGTCAGTAAACCGGCATCACTGCTCGACTTCTCAGAACCAATAGCACTTTTCTGGTGAATTATAGTTGTGGATACATTTACTGGCGCTGAACCTAACAAGACATGATTCACCCATAAAAGGATCAGAGTTGGGTGCAGAACTAAAATCAAACTATTTGGTATATTTACTGCAGTGCATAATGAGTACGGTATTTTTATCAATCATTTAATTTAAGTAGCATAAACTATTATTAACTAAACAATCTGTTTAATTCAATTTCTAAATTTGTAACCCTCATTAATTCAATTGCTACTTACAATCAAAAGGAGTCCATCCAATCCGTTGATTAGCAATATCATAAATTATGATTTTGTCTTTTAGAACAAGATCTGCAAATAAAAAATGGCAAGTATAATTAGCATAAATGCAAAATTACTTAAAATTTAGACAAGATAAAAGAAAAGATCAAGCACAAGATAGCATGAAAGAAGATTTGTCAGTAAGGCACATGCACAGCATACATGCTAGTAAATCTGAACTTTGTACAAGGTCTGTATATTTGGTTAATTCATTATTATCTAAAATTCACCTAAGTAGTAAATCCAGATTTTTTTTTTTTTTTTTAAGGTTGCATTACCTCCTAATATGGTTATTTGTTGATCTGGAACTTTTTGAAATCCAATGCACCACACTGGATTTCCATCCTGCAATATCGATTCAATGACCCCGGTTAGATTTGCAAGAAATCAGACAAAAGTACCACACATGAAACAGAAATCTGCATTCAAATTGTTACAAAAGTTTAGGACTTTTCAACATGCTTCTATCTTTTACTAGAAACCAAAAGAAACATTTGCATTACAACAGCTAAATAAAGAAAGAGGAGAAGCCAATCAAGTGCAGTTTGATTGGTCACTTCACTCACTTTAAAGGTATGCATAGTTAGGGATGTCGGATTTGAGTCCCTTCATCCAACATTATGGTGAAAGTTTTCACTGGTTTATGGAAATTACTAAAAGTGGGAGAGCTACCCTTAATATGTAGTCTATATTGCAGTTGCTGATTACTTTGATAGAATGGAACATAAGAATACTTAAAATTTAAGTGGATTTCAAAGTCAATATCTATGGTTCCGGTTGAAACAAAAAAAGAAGAGAGGAAATGTAAGTATTTTGTGTGAAATATCAAATAGAGAAAAGTAACTGTTTTCTTGTTGACCTAAAGCATCAGGTTTTCAACACATAATTAGAAAATTATGCTTGGGTAGAACAGAAAAGTTTGGGTAGAACAAGATACGAAAACTGCCATAACAATATTATTCATAGAAGTGGGTGAACCAGGAATTTAGTTGAGAGGGGACTAAAATTCATCTCGTCGGTTTCATCATATTCTATGTCAAATGTATAAAGGGCGACACAATGCTTGAAGCATCCCAATATCAGAAATCTTTTATTGGTCATAAAAATATTAAAATAAAATAAATTATAAGTTCAACTACAAAATAAAGAAAAAAAAATTATTTTCAAGGTAATTAATTTAAAAATAGATATTTTATTCATAAAAGATAAATGGGTAATTTGAAAATATTATATACCAAAAATAATTCATGGAGTTGAGGAATAAAAGTTTGAAGATCCAAATATGTAAAAGAAGAAAAAGGTGAAGCATAAACAAGATCAAGAAACTAAAAGAGTTATAAATAAAAATTTGGGTGTTCAAATTTTGGTGTCCCCCCTAATTCTGCCATTGATTCAAAGGGCAAAAAGTTTCATACATGAGAGAAATGCAAAAGCAATATAAAAGCCAACTTCCTTACCATTTTAACAAGGACATCAGGAAAGATAACTCCAAAAAAAAAAAAAAAAAAAAAAAAAAAAAAAAGGGAGAGAAAACAATGATAAAAAGACTACTTACTCAATTCCACAAAATAAATTGATAGGAGTCTTCAATTAAATGAGATAAACACATCTTATGTCAAATTTCTTTGCAAGTCAAAGAATATATCAATATATTGTTAACAACTACGAATAAACAGTGAATGTAAAATGCTGTTAACAACTCACAATAGGACTTCTTGGCACAAGGTACTCCCGAGGCGTTAAAACCATTGATGCACCGCCAGCAAAGTTAAAAGTAACTAGAGGAAATGCAACATCAATACTGACCACAAAGTAAAAAATGTAAACCTGGGTTAGATTGTCTAATTGATTGGAAAAGTCAATCGGAAAAAAAACTGAATATCAGATTTGGAAAATGTACCTGGGGCTGATTGAGTAACATTGATTTTCCAGCATAAGAAATGTGCGAACATATTTTGCAACAGCGGTTGTAACCTGCACGATAAAATAACTAAGTACTTCTAATAAAGTTGAAGTTGGATAACATGGTAACACTGAACTTGACAAGAAATTTATTCCACATTTATTGTATATTAAGGTCCTCAATAATTAGAATCTACTAATTAATGAGGCAAAAAGTTCCTTTGGAGCTTACAGCATAGATAAAAGGATCATAAGCTGCTTCTGCAAGGTATGCCAATGTTGTCCCGGAATCAATTATGGTTCCCTGAGTGCTTGTGGTTACAAAAACTGATGGATTGATGGGTAATGTTTCTCCAGCAACAGCAATACTTTGTAGATGTATATTATAATGAGACCTGAAAGGTCAGATATACAGGTAGTTAGTGCCACTTAATGCAAAAATGAGTTTTAGACTCCATCGCTTTGTGCATTCATTTCCAAAATATCTGTCCAATCAAGAAAATTAAACTGACCCATAAAAAGCTAGCTAAGGGCTACAAGCATCATAGTCAAGTAATTAGTTTGATAAGGATGATGTTGTTGTAGCAGCAACACTACTAATGCACAAAGAAAGCTGAAATACCACTTATAGAAAGCAGAGCAAGAACTACCCTCTCGACCCTTAAACATAAGAAAACTTTTCATAGGAATTCATTATATTTTATCATTTAACAATTTCCATTAATCGTTCATTGCAAAGCCATAAATTACTTTAAAAAAAAAAAAAAGATAGTCCTTTGAGCCTGAAACTGTGGTCCAAGAATGATAAGTTACAGATAAATCATTATGAAAAGAACACTAACGTTAGGAAACCATTTGAAAACTGCACATAAAATAAAATTGTCGGTTTAAAAAACATTAAAAGCTACTCTACTAGAAATTCATCAAGTTAAAATGCTCATTATGATTTTCACTACAAAATTGAAATAGATAAAGCAAAAGCATAAACATACTGTGATGGGACAAGTGGAGTATAAACAATATTTGGCTCCAAAACTTCCCCCATAACCAATACACCGCCACCAGCATCATCTCCTTTCAAGCAATGGGAGAACACATTTGGTGTTATTCCTTGTGAAGATAACTGAGATATAACAGACATGCCCGCTCGCCCAAAACCAAATATACCATCAACTGCTCTATCAGGTTTTGTCAAATCCCCAGTATGTTGAGTGCTACACCTGTATAACAATCCACTAACTAAATTCAAAAATTCAAACTTCATAAAGATCATACAACTACTATATGTTTAGCAGATTCATTGTAGCTCACCCAAAAACAATAGGAGCCGAAGTAGAATTGAGAGCCTCAGCATACACATCCATACGCAACATATCTGACACATAATAGCCTGATGTACCACTACCATCCCCATACTGGAACGTGTAGCTGCATCGTTTTCCTGAAGCACAAACAGAATCTGTTGATTGACTTCCAAGACGGCATCTTTTGTCTTGACAGGAGATCGATGAAGCTGTTCTTGAGCTCCCAGGATCAAAGAAAGAGAGTGGAATCTGTAGGAGAACCACAAGGAATCACATCGAAAGCAATTGTAGCCCCAAATTTCTCCTATTGTTTTACAAATTTGGAAAGATTTAAAGTCAAACAAGTAAAATACAGATAAAGTGAAGAAATTACATCTAGTCCACTTGTAGTAGGGCAGCCATCACAGGAACTGCAACTGACCCATAGGACATCACTTCCAGTATCTATTTGTACATAGAAATTTTTTGGAGGAGAACCCAATTGCACTCGTGTGTAATAAAGCCTACATGATCAGAATAGGCATATATTGAATATTTTTATTAAATATGACAACATAATCTATCATTTCCATTTTCCAAGATGCAATATTTTTTTTTTGGGGGGTGCCCCGGGGGTGGGGTGGGGGGGGGGGGGGTGGGAGGTGCCGGGAATGGCTATTGGAATTAGAAGTCAGAACCTCATGGTTTTAGAGACGACTGAGCTTATTGCCTTATTGCTCCATGGATGCAATTTGAGTATATGCCCAATGCAATATATTAATATGCATGAACATTGTACCGTACAAAAGCCATTAAGCTAACTTTGTTTTTTTAAAAAAGAGAGAGAGAGAGAGAGAAAGTTAAGCAACAGACTTAAACCAATTGAATGATGAAAATTTGAAAAAAATAAAATTCAAAAATAAATTAAAAAAAAAAACAAATTCCTGTGTTTAAAACTCCTATATTGGAAATTCACACTAGAAAAAATCAATTCAATCAAAACCCATGAAATTTTCAATTAAAACATTAATACCATTAAACAAACAAAGAAACAATCAAAAGGCATTAAAATTTTCAAATTTACAAATATAGAAATGCAATTGAATATCTACACAAGCCCAAAAATACCAAAAACCCAAAATTCAAAATCACAAATTAGGAAAGAATTAGCCTTACCCAACAAGATAAGGATTGAAAGTTCCTAAAGCAGGGAAAGAAACGACTCCATCAATAGCTTGCAACATTCTTCCATGCCTAATACTGTCTCGCTCTTTGAGGTAACTCAACTCGAGCTTGTGACTCGGCGGAATCACCCTCTCTAAAGGAAGTGTCGTTGGAAAAGAACAAACCACCACAAACGCCGGAAAAAGAACGGCAGCAATCACAATTCCCGCGGGAAAAGGTGCTGCCATTTCTTTTTCCTTTGGAATGTATGGTTTGTCAAACTTGGTGATTGGCTTTGTATATGTGCGTGTATATATATATAGAGACAGAGAGAAAAAGAAGGAAAAGAAGAAGAAGAAGAAGAAATTGCTGGTTACGGCTTATACAGAACACAATGTTGTTAACGGTTCGATCTTTGCCATTCTTATTTGAAATCGGATGCGAAATGCGAGGCAAATAAATAGATTTAATGACAGAAACAATCCTGATATATGGAGAGAACTTCAGAGAGAGAAAGGAAAGCTCCAACAAACAGACAATTAGATTACGTGAAAGTTTTTAATGCCTACCTTACATATATATTTTTTATTATATTTTATCTTTATATTTTATAAAATTACATAAATTTACTCTTCTACTATTAGAAATACATGGTTTTATTCATAAACTTCTATTTTTTCCCACGGTTCTATCATTCTATAAATTTTTTATACTTTTTTGTAAAATACAAGGATAAAATAATTAATATAAATATGAACAAATTACTTAATTTTAAAACAATAATTTATTAATAGAGAAACAACAAAAATTTGACAATAAGATATACCGGTGTGACATAGGCAAAAGATAAAAACAAATCTATATATTTTTAGAATTGCATGATTATATCATATATTATGACAAAATATAGAAATGTAATCATAATTTTCTCTTGTTTTTTTGTATAAATCATTATTAGTTAATTTAAATAAATTTTACGTTTACATTAACGATATATATTTAGGAATGTAAATGAGTCCAGCAAACTATATTTGTTTAAAACTTGCTTAAAAAACTCATTCAAGCATGTTTGATAAGTTTAACGAGTCAGATTCAAATTTACTTATTAAAGCTCTTATTGAGTTAAGCTCAAGCTTAAATTTTGAGTATATAATGGATAATTTTTTCTTTTTTAATCATAAATTACAAACGAGCTTATTACAAAATTGAGTATATTTTCATTTAGTTTAGCTTAAATTTTATTGAGTTTCATTTTAATCCTTATAAAATTAATAATTTTATTTTCGTATTAGACACTATTTAAAAGTTTATTTGGAGTAAAAATTATTAATAATAAATAATTTTAGTAAAAAGAATAAAAAATCTCCAGGGACATAATTATAGAGTAGTTATTGGATTAAAGTGTAAAATTAATTTTATAATTTTTAAAAGCTAAAGTGTGATTTGATTTAAAGTATATAATAATTTTAGGAGTCTTGTGTTATTATCAAATATTTGGTATTCTATTTTTTAGAAAAAAAAATATTAAAATCATCATAATTAAAGCGCAATTTGACAACAATTTTTTATATAGCATTTTAATGTTTTGATTCAATTTAAATATTATCTTTATTATTCATATTGTTTAATGGTATATTATTCAACATCTTTAGCATTTTAGATAATGAATTATAAATTTTTTTTTTCATATTTGATGAAATACTAATAATTAAGGATATTTTGTAGTTGTTATTGTAAGAACTTCTTACAAAGTTTGATAGTTTGACTTTTCTAGTAGGTGCATCTAGAGAATTGGTGATTGCAAGTTAGGTTTTTTTATACTTTCATGTTTGAATTAGATTGTAAGAAAAATTAATTAAATAAACAAATTTAAAAACTTATATATAATTCAAACCTAAGGATTAGGTTAATAATAAATAAAAATTTATAGGTGAAAAGACTCAAATCCAAAACATCTTAATTACTCTTTACATTTTTATAGAAAGTAAAAATTAAATCACATCTGATTGACAAAAAGAAATTAATATTAATAACATACTAATTGATCTAAAAATAGAAATATATTATACAAAAATATGTGATATTTTATTTTATTAATTAATTAAAGAAAATTATCATTTATTTGAGTTCTTTTATGGATTCAATTATCTTAGTAGATGAGACTATTAAGCAACTTTTTTTTTTCTTCCCACATTTGAAAAAACAAAGCAAAGAAATTGCTCGTATATGACTGGTAATTTTTTTTAAAGAAAATATAAAAGCTTTATTAATTAAGAAATTAAATGATTTGCATTGAAAGCCTTTGCACTATTATCTCTGTCATATAATATTTGTCACATTTGAAATTTCATATCTCTTAAGATAACTATTAAATTTGTGTAAGTTACAATAATTTATTGGATAAATTGACTATATTACTGTTAATTTAATACTAATTCTCTAAGAAACCATTAAATTGAAGTAATAATTATTGGTTATATACAAAGGGAAAATATGAAAAACAAGATTTATTATTTTTTAAAATCACAAATATGATAAGTATTTTAGAACAGACTATTTTCTTAAATACGATAATTATTATGAAACGGAATTAATAATATATGTTACTAATATTTTATTTTATTAAAATATGAAAGAGTCAAAAAGTTATTAGATTTGAACATCAGAACCAATTATCTTTTAATACATTATTATATCTATATTATATAATGGATATATATATATATATTTTTTTAGAGAATTATACTGTTTAAGAAGTGAACTTCAATAATAAGTCATCTTGTACCAAACCAGGCTTCAGCCATCAAGGCCCCACCAAAACTCTCTTTCTTCAACCTTAATGTGGGCCTAGTGGGCCAATTCCTATCTTATAAAAGGAGTGTGCAAGCCACGTACCGAACTGAATGGAAAATCAAATGAGTGGATTGCATAAAAATTCATCGATTAGATTTAAAATCGAATCAATATTATCCGATTTGAATCGATTTAAATATCAATTTCGATTCTATGCGGTCTATTGTTCAAAAACTTCAATTTACATTTTTTAATTTTGATTAACCGACAGTTTGGTGATCCCTTAAAAAAGGAAGGCCCAATAGCCACTAAAATATTTGAAATAAAGTCGAATCGTCTAAGTTCCACAATGAGGTACACCTTTAGAGTACTTTAGCACAACCCAATGCATAATTATTTGTCATTTTTTTACTTTTTTTTGGTCGGTTTTTTTAAAGAAAAGAAAAATATATTGTCCACGTTCTTCATCTTTTTTACTACTTTGTTATTATACAATTATTATAATAATACTTAGGGACAAAGTTATGGCTTGCCTTTTACAAAATGACTTCCTTGCCCCTTCATAAATAAGTTTTCAAGTGTAAAATTATTATATCCTTAATAATTCATAGTATTTATGAGAATTTTAGAACATAGATGAATTAATATTGTGATATGTGATGAGCATCTCTTAAATGCTCTAATTAAAAAAATTTAGAAGAATAATTTTTGAAATTAATAAGGCTTTATTTAGTATTTTATTTTATTTTTTATTTAATATTTCTCTATTATTTTTCATTACTAATTATTTTTTAATAATAAACTGTAAACATAAAGCTGAATAAAGTTTAAAATAATAAAAAATATTTGTTCATTTAAACCAGTAACAAATAATTTCATAATTGAATTCTTAAAGGAACACCATCCAATTATAGATACTAATGTCATTTTGCTATATATAAGAAGATTTCTAGTAGCTTTTCAAAAAAAGAATATTTATAGTAAATTCAAATATAAATTGATTAAGCTTTAACATTTGTATTTATTAAATTATATTTTGCTATATATATATAAAACTATATAAGACACTAAATAAAAGCAAAAAAGAAAAGAAAAAAGCGAAAGGGACAAGATTGGTATTTTTTATAATACGATTCATTTCCCGAGGCAGTGGCATGACTGACAGCAGGGGGGTCATAAATCATAATGGTAAAAGAGGAAGGCGGGCAACCGGGCACGTACTTTGTCCTTAGCATGTTACGGATGCCGTATCCTTAGGGTCCCACAAGAAAACATCAATAGTATTAATAACGAGGGAAAACTTACATTACAATCCTTGTATTTTGTTGAAATACAATTAATCCATTTGTGTATTTTTTAAAATATATCAATTTATTTCAGTGTTTTGCTTTTGTTATTCTTCTAGGTTTTTGTCATAATTTTTATATCTTCTCTGTTAAGTTAATAAAAAAATATAAAAATCAGAAAAGAGATATTAAAATTTGTAAGTCCGTCTCTATTTTTTAAAAATATACCAAAATTAAAAGAGATAAAAAGTGATATTTACATCATTTTATAAAATATTTAATCGAAAATATATCGAAATAGGCAAAAAAAACTTTATAATTCGGCAAAAGTGAATTAGGAGATTTTTATATGTTTAAAACCACAAAAATTGATTAATTATATATTGTAAAATTTATTGACCGTACTGTATTTTTTTTGTTAGTAATAATAATAATAATTCATGTCGAAAATAATAATAATAATAATAATAAATAATAATAGTATAGTAGTAACTTTTTTACTCTTTTTGTCTGATAATATTATTACCAATTTCATATGTTTCAAATTTTAATTTTTCATTTTCTATTTTAGTGGAAAATCAAATTATATATTAAAAGAAAATTTTGTCAATAATACCCACCAAATTCTTATTATTGAATTTATGCAATTTGTCACTAACAAGAAATCACTTCCATATAAAAGACTTTTTTTATACACGTGTCCGTAACCCATTGGACTTGCGGTTCATCAAGCCAACGAAGGGAGGAAAAACTCTGCCAAAAAAAATTTTCTCCGTTACAAAAGACGTTTTAATCTCTATATTAAAATAAATTCAACTATTATTATGGAATAAAATTATTATTATTAATTTTCGATATATTTTTCGTGGGAACCAACAGATAATTTTTGAGTATATCATTATTAAAATTTTTTAAATTTTTACTTAATTTATAATTAGTAATTTATTGATTTGGTATTGGTTGATTTGTTGGTAGAATAGGTTATTTATTCATTAGCTGGTCTCTACCTTAACTTATACTAAAATAAATTATTTTTATATATAGAATTTTAAAATTAAATGTATTTAATTTAGAATTTTTTAACTTAATTGAGAATTTTCTTTCAAATATAAAACTGTGAAGTTCCAATGTGCTTAAAAAGCACTATTAAACAGGACCATTATAGGAGAAAACAAACAAGGTGGAAAAAATAGTATAACAAGAGATTATTCACTCCACATCATGAGTATTTGCAGATGCAAGAGATTATCCTACAAAGCCTTTTCAAAAACTTCAACTGTCCGGGTCTGCCGAAAAAAAACAGAGACCTGTCATTCGAACTATCCAAATTTCTCCATGCAATCCCAAAATGGCTAAAGAATAACCGCTGCCATCAGTCATCTCTTTAGCAAGCCAATGTCATTGCAAGCAACCATGGGGGAATCAATATTGCCATTTCATATTTACCAAACCAGGATGTTGAATTTCTTCAAGAAGTAAAAAATGACACTGAAAAGGAAAATACCTCATTTCCTTTCCAAAAGAAATGATGTGCAGGAAAGGAGGGAAGACAACTCCTCTTGTGTTGCCAATCCAAAGCCTTGCCATCTTATTCTACCGAATTTGTCAAGTAGAAAAATATATCTGCAAAGCAGTAACAATAACGAAGCATATTTTTAGAACTAACTGCTGCTGTTTAGCAAAACATAAGTTATGAACTGAAAAGCTTTTATACCCAGTGAGGAGGTTTAGTATTCTAAGTTCTTTTCTGAAGTAATAATGATCACCAAATGAATAAAGAATCTGCTTCTGAAGTGCATTGTTTCCATCGCCACTAGGTTTCCTCATTATTCGAAGAAGCAACCGCTTGATTGGAGTCCTACATAACAACCAGGAATCTATGAGAGAGACCTGAAAATAAGAAACTTTGATTATGAGTCAAATGTAACAATTTGAAAATAAGAAACACCTTTAATATCTAGACAATTATGAGAATGTGAAAGATAAACTGGGATTCATATCTGTTGGTATCATCCTCATGCTTTTAACTAAATGATATCAACCAAAAAGGCAAGAATCATCTTTACTAACCTAACTTTCAGGATTTTCTATGTGAGTTGGAAATGGAGAATAATCTACTGAAATTAGTTGTTACTTGTTTTGGCATTATATAGCAAGGATCAAATCTGTCTGGATCTACAGATAAATGTGCACAAATGCATGTTCAATACAAATACCAACGCCGATCCCTTTCTGTCAGGCCAGTAATTTACTAGTGATTGGTTTAAATTGTTGTTTTCTTCTGCTAATTAAAGTACTACCCCTAGAAATTTGGTTAATTGACAATAGTTTGGCGCATACTTATTTTCTGGAGACTGTTGTTGACATTTCCCAGGACTTAGAACAAATGGAAAAAAGGAATCAATAAAGTTAAATTGTCACCAGATGTTGTCATCACAGTTTTGTAGCATGTCAATTCCACATTATTATGGTAAAACAATTAAAGCAAGTGCAGTTTAGTACCTGATAAAGCTGGATATCTTTTGCATCGCAAAAGTTACTGATGAAAGGCATGGTCCAGGAGTCAATCATTGCCTGTCAAGAAAAATAACATTGCATTGTAACTTAAATATTAACACTATAATCCAACCAGAAATTTCATCTGTGGTATCAACCATGGTAGTTAGAGTCACGCTTCAAACTGTAGAAGCGTATAATTCTATGAGTCACAAAAGTGAAACTGTTCTAAATGGCACCAAGGATCGCTAGTTGGCTGGAATCGGGTAGAATTGCGTCTCGCAACGTAGAATCGGTAGAAACTTATACGATAACCGATTCAATTTACAATTGGGCTTTGTGTCATTTTTCAGCCAAACATATTTCTAGCCCAACAATTGTTGGTTTATCATCCACCACCCCAAATTAACAAAAGATGTGAAAGACAAAGAACACTAGCCAATGTGATTGATTGAACAAAGAAGAAAGGAAAGGAAAAAGAACAGCAGTGTGATAGAAGAAAGAAAGGACAAAGAAAGAAGGAGAAAGAAAGAAGCATTGATATCTGGTTCTAGTTCTAAATTTCTCTCTCTCTATTAGCTATTAATTTTTTTTTAGTTTCTCTTCTGCTCTCCTCACAATAGCATGCTGTCTTGCATGTCAATATATATCAATTCGACAATTCATGAAGTTATAATTTTGAAAGGATTCAAGTACTAAATTAAACCGAATAAAACAAAAAGATGTGCCTTTCAGTAATTAAATTAAATATTAAATTAAAAAGACTAAAAATATTAAGGAGTTCAGTAATCAAATTAAATATTAGATTTTTTATTGAATAAAAATAAAACAATAACTATAAATATATACAGACCCAGAAGTGAAAATTGATACTTTATGATTGATTGAATACACAAAAAGCATGCAAATTGTCATGTGGATGATGATTGAATACAACAAAGATGGTTGAATTTGAGACGTGTACTTGGTTGGCATTTTTAGTGGCAAAATTTTAAGTTTTAGCGGTTTCTGTTTGCAAGAGGTAGAATCTTAATGTTGACTTATGATGTTACCAATTTACAATTTTAGGGTCTTCAACCGTTTCGTGGTAGAATCTATGACTCTGACAACCTTGCTATCAACATTTTCAAGGGGGACATACCAATAATGAACAAGAGAGATCTGATACTCTTCACCTAGGAATTGGCGAGTTGGCATACAGTTCCTTTATAATGTCTAAACCCTCTAAGCATCAGACGACAGCTAGATTAAAAATATAACAGCAGCAAAAGGAATGATTTAATATGACCAAGACATTCTGTCATGCTACTCAGGAAGTTAACCCTAATCATAAACTCTATCACCAAAAATTCTTCCAAAATAAAAATTTGTATCATCTTTTTTTGTATACTTGCCATAATCTGCGTTGCAGATTAAAGAATGGACACTGGATAAAGATACCAATGGATTAAACATCCCAACAACATATGATAATCAAAAGGAAACACTTAAGATGCTAGCAGTCCGGCTCTCTTTCTCCACAAAATAAAGCTCCAAATAAGGATAGTAGAAGACGAAGAAGGGAGCAGCTTACTTTTGGGACAAATGACCAAACCTCTAGGAGAAATAAAGCCATCATCCAATCTTTCAAACAAAAGCATATTCAAACTTGAGAATCTTGTAACGAATTATCCAATTGTAATCAGTGTAGTAGTTATCTAAGCAAGTATTTTATTTTAAATTTGCTATTATGTACAGCAGAATTGACATGCATGGGAAGAAATTAAGGCTGAAAAATAAGCAATATCCTGAGTGCCACTACACATCTTCACAAGTGAACTTTTTCATAACCAATAGAGGTACATTTCACCTTTCCTTAGCATCATAAGACAGCTTATTTAAAGTTTAATACAATTGAATTATTCGTATTCAGATTTTATTAATTAACTTCCTCATTGCTTATCTTTCCTTTCAACTGCTCTTTTTACATTTTTCACTCATTTTCAGTACTTAAAATTGCCTTACTTGCATTGTTAGCAACTCTAAAACCCAAGAGATTGCAGTCAAGAATTTTTCATAATGTATAACACATTAAATGTGCAAGGAACATATATCATATAAATGTAACAAAAACAAAAAAGAGGTTGAAATCCTATACCTGAGAGCTTGCTCGAAATGAAAGACATACTAAAGATGCTTTAGGAGTAGTGGATGCATCAACATCACCTATATTTCCATTATACCCAATGGGCAACTTTAAAGTTCTGCCATCTGAATAGTTTACTTCTATGTTGGGAAACTTCACAGCTGCCACTGCAGGAATTATAATTTTATTTGCCATCGCAATCTGCACAAGCAATAAGCATCTATCACAAACTAAAAAGTTCCCTTCTAATGAATGCTCATAGTGTAATGCAATGTTCAGAGTTACCAGGCCGCTCATGCCGCAGGCAGAGGTGGTGCGGGCTCAATTTACAAGTTTTCGTAATTAAGCTCCCAGCATGAAAATTACTTGCAGGCAAATATTAACTTAATTTGACAATCTTAGGCAGCAATCTAAATTAGATATAGACAATATTATACAAGGTGAATTATTCAAAACATTATGTAAGACTGATGATCAATCTTATTGAACCAAATCTTGTATAGATGATTACCCTAACAGATAAAACCAACAATAACATTCCATGGATCAATTATCAGAAAATTGACGATCATATTCAACTTCATTATTGATAAAAAATCTATTGATCAAATACTTATATATGCATTCATAATTGCCAATGCCAAACATACAAGCAAACAAGAAAAGAAAGCAAAATGAGCAGAGTGGAAGCTACAAAATTGGGCATGTTCATTAAACAAAACCTACATATGTTATCCATAACTTTCTTACCTTGCCACCATGTTGCTTGTACTCTGCCATATCAGCAAAATAACCCCTATTCATCTCATCTTTACTGCCCTAAATCACAACACAAATACCAAACTAAATCTGAAAACCCAACCCTCATTTAAATTAAAAATAGAAAGAACTTGCAAGCATTCACATAAAAAAGAGATAAATAGCACTTACAGCCTTTCTCGCTCTTTCTCAATAGCTGCTTTGTTTCCAAGCTACAATTTGAAAAAAAAACTCAGCTCAAACAATGTAAAAAAATTTCAAAGATTAATTCTTTCTCAAAAAAGGAGAAATGGGTTACCTGGTAAATATCCAAAAAGCGAGTGGAGGTTTTCTGGAAGAAATGCATAGAAGGAATTGGATCAATGAGATTCTTCTTTTCTCGTTGCTGTTTTTGACATAATAGAAGTGACGCTCGGGTCGAATTACTATTATTTTGTATGAAACGATGTAGTCTCAACATTTTCTGATAGAGATTTTTCTTTTCCTATTCGAAAAACCCTAAATTCGTAGCTTGATCCCTGGTCTCTCCACAGAGAAGAGGATAACGGTGGTTTCCGTCTAAAAACAGTTGGTGGCAGGTGGTGAAGGTTGCTTAAGGCACTGGCCCAGGGCCCAATTTTATTTGTTTTAACGAAACGTTTATTGAAAAGCGGTTGCCGCCAAAACGACAGGATGAGTCTTAATGTCGTTAGGATTGATGTTTCCAGATTCCAGTGGTCCAAGGAATAAGGCCGTAATCGAGATAACTGCTCATGAGCTACTCGAATCTCGACTCGGTAAAAGCTCGCTCGAGCTCGTTTAATGAGTTCATCAAACCGAGTCAAGCTTAAGTCATTATCTAGCAAGACAACTTTATATTCTATCGATGTCAAGACTTACAATACACAGTCAACTATACAAACTTTAAACTATTCTAGGGAATTCGCTATAGTCTAGTAGTAAAGACTTCCCTGCACTTTTAGGAGTGCTAGTTCTTTTGTGACGTGTCATGTAACATCTAATTGAAAAAAAAAAAATAATGTTTTTGCTTTTCTCTTTAATAAAATATATAATTTTGTTATTAATTAATTATATAAAATAATTAATAATTTGCATTTATCATATTGCAAAATATTTTATAATTTGGCGATGCTATGATCTTAATAAATCAGGACTTGCTCTATATAGCAATAATATAAAATATAAATTTGATATTCACATCAATTATTTTTATTAGATAAATTTGAGCTTAAATTTTGTCAATAGTATGTAATATTTTAGACTCCATATCTTTTATAAAAAACCTAAAAATAAATTGCTTAAAGTTATTAGCTCCATATAGGGATCAATATGCAAAAAATAATATTGGTAATAGAAGATCTTTTATCAAGTCTATAGATAGATATAAATGAGATTACATTCAAAAATTTCAAAGTCCTATATATTTATTTAAAAAATATTTGAAAAAAATTAAAATCTCAAAGATCTAATTATCTTTATAACTAATTTTCAAATTATTTTAAAAATACATCCAATTAAATTATAGAAAACTAAATGATATTAGTCAAATATTATAATTTTATACTTCTATTAATTTTGTTAAATTAGAATTATAAGAAATTTTAAAATACAATAATGTGTAAATAATCTAAATACGTATAATTTAAAGAGAAAGAATATATTTAAAAATTTTATTTTTTAAAAATTATTTTAAAAAATACATCCAATTAAATCATAAAACATTAAATTGAGCTATTGAATTTTCTCTTTATTTCTCTTTAATATAAAAAAAAATTAAAAATAATAAATGATAACAAATATGTAAATTACCATGTTTTCATTAATTCAAACTTTTATAGTTTTTTTTTTCAAAAAGATTTTATTAGACTATAAGACTATAATAAGGAACAACTTTCGTATTTGATATATTAATCAAATACTATAATTCCATATATTATTATTTTTGTTAAATTAGAATTATAAAAAATTTTAAAATACAATAATGTGTAAATAATTTGAACATATGTAAATCAAAGAGAAAAAAATATATTTAAAAATATTTTTTAATTTTATTGTATTTAACAAATAGACTCTAATAGTAAATTATTTGACCATCAGAACATAATAAATTAGAAGAATTTAAGTTTATTTTAAATACTTCAATTTCGATTTACGTCCTAGAAAGTAGTATCACGTAAGAACCTATAATTAAGAACATCAAAATCTATTAATTATAAAAATCATTAGACAATAATATTACAAGATCAAAATAGACAATAATAGATAAATTATAGATTTGTTGAAATATTAAGATACATTAAAATATTAATTTTTGCTGTCTTAATAATAAATTACTAAAATTTCTTACTTTATTTTATAAAAAATAATTTTAGAATCTAAATTGAGTTAAAAATATTGTCCTCTTTTTAAATATTAATTTTTTTAATTAAATTCAATATTAATTTTTTATTTTTTATTCATATAATTATTCTTTCATTTCTGTATGGATAAAAAATTTTTTATTGCAATGATCGATTATGCATTAGTGATATATTCGTAAAATAGAGAAAAAAATTTTAAAATAAAGAATTGAATTTATTTTTACATATATATCTTTCATTCTAAAGGATAATAATAAAATAAAATAAGAGATTAATTATGTACAGATAGTCATTATATATTATATTGTTATATTTAGTTTATATTTTTATTTTTTTTCTTTTTTTTTGAAAATTCCAAATCAATAATGACTTTTTTTTTTGAATTCTAGTGATAACGTTAATTATTATTACTATGAAACTATAAAAACTAAGTATCAATAATTGTTTTCAAATGCAATTAAAAATAATAGTAACATTCTTAATATTTTTTTTAGTTTCCAAATTAATTACTTAAATCAACAACATCAATTAAAAATAATTATTATGATGAATGTTACTATTTATATAATTAATTATTAGTGTGAAATATTAGTTTACTTATTTATATGAAATTTATTATTTATATTCTAATAAAAAATGACAAGTTATTATATTGTACATATTAAATATAATTCGAATTTATTATTTATTTTTATTAAATTATTATGTGAAGGTGTTATAAGAAATAAAAACAAATGAATTTTCATTTAAGAATTTATTCCAAACACAGTTTTGTGAAATTTAATTGAATTTCTTATTTTAAATTATAGCATACCAAACATGACCAATTTATTTACAAATGAATTCTATAACCATGATTCATTTGTTCCAAACGGACAGAAATTTTCCAAAGAAAATAAACAAAAATGAAAAAAAAAAGTAAAAATAGTTGAGTTTGTAGTGGAGGGTAATTTTAGCAATAAACATTTCAATAGTCAATTTTGTGAAATTCATTTACAAATTCTATTAATTTTAATGTAATTTGAGTTAGGCATACCCAATTCCATAGAATTCAATTTGTAGAATTCAAATCTGTATTTTTTTTTCGTTCCAAACATAACATTTTGGATTTTCAAATGAATTCCATAAAATTTTATGGAATTCATTTATTCCAAATGGGTTCTTAAGTGTTGCCTTTAATATAAAAATTGAAAAAACTTAGATATAGATAAAATAGTTATAAATAAAAAAATCAAAATTTTAAATGTGATATATATTATAACGTGTGAAATAATATTTTTAATAGAGTTTTTTTTTTTATTTTGAAGTTTATTTTAAAATTAAAATAAAAGTCTGTGTATAAAAACATAAATAATCAATGATTGAAAATTCAATTAGCATAATATATTAAAATAATATAATAATATATTAATAAAAAAGTATTAAAAATTTTTTAATTTATTAGTTATTAAAAACTCAAGTTACTTAATGAATTGAAACTACTATCAATTATCTAATGACTAATTATATTTTAGGATTTCTAAAACTTTTCACTAAGGTATTATAGGTAATCCTATTATTTCCCAATTTCCATATTTATATATAATTAATCTTTTCTATGAGGTGCATTGAACGTTGATTGTACTCGTTCAATTTTTTTACGTTATTGTTCACTTTTTTATACTTGTTTTTATTTTTTTAATATTAAATATTGATTATAATTTTTATCTTATATTATTTAATTTTTATAATATTAAAATAGAATTTTATATGAGATTAATGCGAATATAATGGTTAATTAATAATATAGCAGTGTGTATATACACACATATTTCAGTTCAATTTATATCCATTTATCTAAAATTCGTTATAACTGTACATCTATAATTCTATAATATCAACAAATAAATATGTTTCAATATATGTAGATACATAGATGTAACATATAAAATATTGTATATATTTTTAAAATTAAAATTTTCAACTGTTCCTCATTCCACACACATATGTTCATTTTATTGAAAATAAAATTTATAAAATAATAAAAATTTTAAAATACTTAATTATGTATGTTCTATTTGAAAATTTATTTTTTTACGAAATATATCCAATCAAATTATATAAACATAAAGAAAAAAAATATTAACAAAAATTACACTTTTTCTTTTTTTATCTCTCTTCTAAATATAATATTTTAAATTGTAATAAATCATAATCAAACATTTCAAAATAAATTTAAATAATAAAATATAAAAATTTCAAATATCTCATTATTATATATATTTATTAAAAATAAATGAAAAAAATATAAAACTTAAAATTTTGAAATGATTAATTATCTATATGTATTTATTTAAAAAATAATTTAAATAAATTATATCCAATCAATTAATAAAATATAATTTTCTGATTGGTCATTACGATATCCAGATTTTATTAGGGGGTGCTATCGAAAATTTTATTTTTTTCCCTATTCCTACATGTATATATAGCATAGATAAATTATAGATTTGCTGAAATATTCAGATATATTAAAATATTAATTTTTTGCTGTCTTAATAATAAATTACTAAAATTTCTCACTTTATTTTATTAAAAATAATTTTAGAATCTAAATTGAGTTAAAATATTGTCCTCTTTTTAAATATTAATTTTTTAATTAAATTCAATATTAATTTTTTATTTTTATTTATATAATTATTATTTCATTTTTGTATGGATAAAAAATTTTTATTGCAATGATCGATTATGCATTAGTGATATATTCGTAAAATAGAGATTAAAAAATTTTAAAATAAAGTATTGAATTAATTTTTTACATAAATATCTTTCATTCTAAAGGATAATAATAAAATAAAATAAGAGATTAATTATGTACAGATAGTCATTATATATGATATTTATTATATAACTAATTGTATACATATTCTTTACTCATTGCCATTCCATCAGCAAATGTTGATGAAATGAGTCCTTTTTATGCAATTCCAAATAAAGACTTCGTATCTTATTAATAAAACTTACTATTTGAAATTTAACATATTTTTTGTTTTCGTCTTTTTTTTTTTTATTTTTTTTATTTTTATGAAATAACCGAACGATAGGTATAAAGCGGAAGTCAACTATTCCGTTCTAGTTAAGAAGGGAAAGAATTACAGAGTAACTATCCACACTATTTTTTTTTTTTTTTTTTTTTTAAAGAACACAACTTGGCAATGCTTGTGCCCCCTTGTATGTCTCTCGCTGCACCCTAACGCAGGTGCCCAAAGCCTTTTTTTTTTTTTTTTTTTTTTTCCATCGCAAGTCCAATCATATAATATTTGACATAACCGTAACCGGTTCAGAATAAAAAAACGCTGAATGAAAGAGGGGATTTCTACTAGGGTGGCCATTTCACGACTTTTGAACCAAAACCGTAAGTTTGGAATAAGTGAAAATCAAAATTAGAATCGGATCGAACTAAATCGAAATCGAGAGTTTACGATCTGGTTTCGATTCTAATTTTTGAGGAACCGTGAACGAACGGTTCCAAGAACCTACTGGAACCGGTGGTTTTTTCAATCGGTTAAAATCGGCGGTTCCACTCAATTCCTATAATTTTTTTTTAATTTTTTCAAATACTTTTGTGGAAGCACCAAATTAACTCTTCTAACAACTATATAACGATTAATTTTAAAAGTATCGTGGAAAGTTGATTTTTTGAATTTACTATAAATATCCCTTTTCATTTAAAAAATATATTAAATTCAAGCCTTTTTCTAAAAAAAAAAAATTAAATTCAAGCCATTTTCTAAAAAAAAAAGTTTAATCCTTTTTTTTAAACAAATAAATTTAAGTTAAAGTCTTTTTAATAATTTTTTCTTAAAGTTTTTTCTAAAACTTATTTCATAAATATTTAAATTTTCAACAAAAAAAAGTGTTTTCTAATTTTTGATTATAATTATGCGATTTGCTGAAAAATCAATCGTAAAATCGACCGGAACCGCTAATTTTAAACTGTTAAAAAACTGAAATAAAAACTGTAACCGTTTGGTTTCAAACTATAACCGAAACTGTCAGTTTTCGATTCGATTTTAATTTTAGATTTTTTAAAATCGAAACCATCTGTTCCAGAACCGAGGCGAATCCTAATTTCTACCTAGGAGTATGTCAGGTGAAGGGATAGAGATGTCCTTTTTCTACTAGACTTCATGTCTTATTACATTAATGTGAAATTCAATAAAATTCAAACTAAGTGGAGCTCGAGTTTTTTTTTAATGGACGTAGCTCCAACATAGTTTTTCAATCTGAAGCTCGAGTATAGTTTTAACGAATCTAACTCAAATTTCAAGAAAGTGCTATCCTCCTCGTTGCCATCCCTGTATACAGACGACTGCTTTTGTAAGGCAATGATGAGTCTCCAGAACCTGTGAATTTTATGGCTCCATTGACTCCAAAAGTACCAAAAGAAGTTTCCAACTTAATTATAATAATAATAATATATAAATGGCCACCACACCTACAATTGCACTATTGCATTGCCATTTGTAGGCCAAACGACCAACACAACGCTCAATCAATTGGAGCACATCTTTCATCATCAAACTTTGAAAATTATATATTCAATATATATTATATAAAGTAAGCCATACGTTGTCCATCTTCTATCAGCTTTATAAAAGTCTATACATAATACATGATGCTTAAAAACAGAAAAATTATAATTTAGGGTTTACAATTTTAGAGTTTAAGAATTTAAATTTTAGGGTGTTACTGTTTAGATTATTAGGATTTTAGGGTTTAGAATTTAAATTTTTAGAGGTATACAGTTTTATTAGGGTGTAGGTTTTAGAATTTTAGCATTTAGAGTATATTATTTTAAAGATTATGCCTAAAATTTCAGGATAAAATCTAAAGTTTAGTGCAATTTTGTTATTTTTAAGGACTCCCATTACAATAGAAGTCTCACATGTATAAGTTCTTTTTTTTTTCTTCGTCAAGAGGTCTAATAATCGAAATAATACTACGGCTACACAAATTGGTGAAAACATTTATAGTCAAGAGGAATCGAACTTGATACCTCTTACTCCTCACATAATGTATAAGCACTCTTTGAACTTTTCTTGTTTCGTACGGTATATATTAAAAGAAGAGAAAAATTTAATCACGATTAACATATAATTTTATTTTCAAAATTATTTCTCAATATTCTTTTTATAAGAAAAGTGTGCATTTCAAATTATTAAAAAAAAAAATCATTGTTTAGATATAATTGAACCAAAGAATATCTATGATTATAAGTCATAATTTAAAAAGAGAACTATTCTAGTTGAATGAAGCTAGTAATGGCTAATAGTACCCAATAGAGAAACTAAGTATATGTATATGTAGTGTTAATGGCGTATCAAAATGATAAAGTGGTCCTTAATGCATGCACCCAATGATCCAAATTATATTATTAAAATTATAATTGTAAATTAAAGTAATTTTTAATTTTTCTATAAATTTAAAATTAAAATAACTGTACTGATAAAAAAATTCTATTGGAAATACTAAAACCGTATGTAGATATGGGCTGCATTTGTCCACCTTATATTATATGTATAAGATATTTTATATTTTAAAATATAAATATAAATTTTTGCTTCAAATCTTTCCTATACCAACCAATTTACCGTAGAAAAAATTTTAAATTTTTCTTTAAATTTAAAATAAATATATTTGTAACGTTATGTTGTACTATAACCTATTTTGAAAGAATTGTTTTATATTAATTAGGCGTTATAAAATAGAAGAAGAGAATGGCATGCTATAGCGTAGGATCTAATATTATGTTAAGTCTAACTCGTTCTCCAAAAACTAATTCAATTAGAAGAAAATTACCAAATCTTATATTTTGAATAATGAACTGATACCAAACCAATGTGAAATAACATTGGGAATTATAACTCTATAAATGGAAGAAGTTTTATCATATTATAATTAGAAATTATACTTATTAGCCAATTAAAAATCATATTATATTATAACTTTATGGTATATGACTACTGTATATATATATATGTTTTACTTTATATCAAATAAGTTTTATTTACTTTTACTATCTACGTGGATCTACAGTTTTCTTTTACCTTTTATTTATTTTTGATATTTAAAGGTGTGTCGAACACTTGTTCACCTTATTATAATTAATGGCTGAGGTATTAATTTTGTTTTATGTGATTATCTTGTTTTAAACTCGTTACCTTGTAGACAAAAGCAACTCCAATATTAATAGAAAGTTGAAAACTTTGTTAATTGTTAAGTAACACTTGGGATATTATTAGTTACTTCAATTAAAACAAGCCTTTTGTGGCTTCTAAAATTTTCCTATCCCTTCTTGCTCCAAACCATCTGAGTCAATTTGTCCATTATTTTTGTTGGAATTAGCATAATTAATGACTATCATAGTTTTATCTCTTTTTTTTTTTAATTTATGAATAATATTATAATTTTTTATGTATTCAATAATAAAATAATAAAATCGTTATTATTATTTATACTAGTTTTTTTATGACGTGCGTTGCACGTTAATTATGCTCATTATATACTTATTTTTTTACACTCTTTTAATGTTTTATCTACATTAAAGCATAAATTTTTGTTTAGATTAAAAAAAAAATAAAATTGATTAATTTGTATTAGACTTTACCGTAAACTTGTGATGCTACTTCTTATGAAATTATTTTATTTTTATATAATGGAAGTGGTCTCAAAATAAAGTTTAATCCAAGCTTTGAACTTAATCTTTCAATCCCTAATTTACAAATGCAGATTCTTAAAAATCTTAACCAATGCCCAAAAAAAAAAAAAAAAAAAAAATCAAGCCATCACTCAACCTCTAACCCCCTGCCCTCAACTCTAAATCAATATTTATATGCAAATACAATAAAAATAATAATAAATTATTTTTTATTCCCACATAAAAGAAAAGAAATGAGAGGGTTATCTAAATTGATAATAGTAATCACTTTGGCTATAGTAATATGATTACTTATCAGTGTATTAGATAAAAGAATATATGAATATATACACAAATTCTTGAAACTTCAAAAAGCGACCTAAAACATAAATATATAATTCTAGTTTTCTTCCAGTTTCATAAACGTCATTTTCTTTAAAGTCAAACAGATTTAGAATATAAGAGAGAAAATATCAAGAAAATTAAAAATATTTAATTATCAAAAGATCATCTATTTATTTGATAGGGAGAAATAAATATCTTACTAAGTTAAAGTGCTAGTAGTTAAAAATTAATTTAGTAACAAAAAAAAAATTATTATTAAGATTAAAACTCTTTTCAGAACTCAATATATAACAAAAAAAAAAAAAAAACAAATGATATTAAAAAAAAATATCAAAAATCAACCCCTTCTTTAACTGAAAGGTCATGATTTAATGAAATTTGATGTTGATAGACAAAAAAGAAAGATTACAAAGCAAATCATGCTAGAATCTAATATTAGCCGGTTAATAAGTTTACTCAAATATTTTGTTTCTCTATTGTTCTAAGTTCCAAATTTAAAATAAATAAATAAGTTAATTAATCAATTAAAAAAGAATATTACAAAAAGAATATACTTTTTTCTTTTTTTATCTCCCTCCTAAATAAAATATTTTAAATTACAATTAAAATAAAATCAAATATTTAAAAATAAAATATATAAATTTTCAAATGTCTCATTATCATTTATATTTATCAAAAATAAAATTTAAAAATATAAAACTTAAAAATTTGAAATTCTTAACTATCTATATGTTAATTAATAAAAAAAAGATTACATAAAAGAAACATTTTATCCCCTCCAAATAAACCCTCAATTTTCCCTACAACCATACCAATTTTTTTTTCATTTTTATCTCTCTCCTAAATAAAATATTATATATATTTTATTTAAAAATATATTTTTTAAAAAATATATCTAATAAAATTATATAAACATAAAGAAAAAAGAATATACTGATTCTTTTTTATCTCACTCGTAAATAAAATATTATAAAATATAATCAAAATAAAATTAAATATTTAAAAATAAAATATAAAATTTTTAAATGTCTCACTGTCATATATATTTTTTTATTAAAAATGATATAACTTAAAATTTTGAAATGCTTAATTATCTGTGTATATTTATTCCAAAAATAATTATTATAAATTATATTCAATCAGCTAATAAAATGTAATTTTTTAATTGACTATAATTAAGATTATTTTAGAATATCCAAATTCCATTAAGGGCACTATCGAAAATTCTATTATTCTCATATTTTCATATTTATATAGTATAAATGGATAGATAGATAGATTGTTGACTTAATATTTTATTATTCTATTTTTATTTAAGTTTTATAAAAAAGAACATGAATGTGAAAGAAAACGAAATTGGTGATGTTAATGATAAAACTTCTGCCGATACCCTTGAGGTATCCTAAATAAAGAATGGAGTATTAGATAATACTAGCCGGTTATTAGGAATAAATATTCGTTTAATATTAATTTTTCTTTAAAATTTATGAACTATTGCGCTCAATTGCTTTATAGGGAAGAAATTTTCAAATACTCTTTTGAGAGAGAAGACTTAATTATCTCATAACTGATGGAGTTAATTAAACCAATGTTGCTTATCCTAATGTTCAAGAAATTAACGTTGGAATTGCAATATCTTAGTAAATTTTCTATGCTCAAAGAGCATGAAATGATAATTCCACAAGAAATTTTGATATATAACTTCAAAATATTCAATGATGTGAAGGACAAATGCTAAATAAAAAAATAACTTATTATCCTTTTCTCAATAATAAGTTATCCTTTTCTCAATAATTTATTATCATCTGTATTATAATTAAAAATATCATATTTAAAAACGTATAAAAAATAAATAACGAGTAACTGCAACGAGTCATTTTTTCAACGTGCAGTGTATGTTCATAAATATTAGTATAATATAAAAGAAGAATAGATAAAATGCTATAATTATGACCCCTTAGATAAAATTGGGCAATCATCTTGCTACCTGTTGGAAATATAATATGTTAATACATAAGGAGAGTCATTTTTCTTACAATATATGATTTTGTAGCCACCTTCTTGGTTATAATATATAATATTATAAGTTTTAATATAAACTTATAAAACATCAAACACTAGCTAGTACTAGTTTCTGTCTTTGAGTTCAAGAAGATCAGTATAATACTTAGAAATCCAGCCTTGAATTATTTCCACCTCAGTCTTTCTTTGCATCACTAGCCAATTTGGATCACTTGGCTTCTCCTTTTGTATATCCAAGCAATGAGATCCTGCAAATATACAATATATTATTGGTTATTAGCTTCTACCATTGGAGACTTGATTTGCAGTGCATATTTCTTAGTTTTCATCCCACTTGCAGTTAAATCTATCTAGAGTAGAACTAAATCCTGTTTACACCAGGTCGGCTCTTTAAAGGGTAAAGTGCTCCCATCGAATTTTTTCTTCATCCATGAGGATCGAACACTCGATCTTACTTAGAATGGAGAAAAGTGTCCAACTACTCATTGTTGCTAAAATTTGTTATTTCTGTTATGTGTATGAGAGAGAGAAGTGAGATGAGTACCATTAACAGTAGAGATTGCAACAATACTATCTGATATATTCTCCAACACTCTGCAATACCCAAAGATGGAAAGATAAGTTAAATCTTTTCATATATATATATATATATAGAAAAAGAATTAATAAGGAGACTTGGATTACCCTCCAGTGCTATAAGGGTCTCTGAGTCCATTAGAGAAGATAATGTTGCTAGCAAACCGATGAAGAATCAATTTTAAATCCTGCCATAGTTGTGGAATTAATGCGATAAGTATAATTAAAAATCAAGAAAGGAGTAGAAAAATTTTTGTAGTTCATTATTATATACATACTTGGCCTCCATAATAAGTTGTGACCCAGTGAGGCTGAGGTAGGATTCCAAATAAGCTTTTGCACTCCTTGATATAGCTCTTGAGATTAAAAGGTGCTGGTGGGAACATAGTGTTTCTATCATGGCCTATGGGCATCACTAGCTCACTACATGTCTGGACATAATATAATATATATTATTGCAATTAAACACACAATAAGATATAAAATATATATAATATATATTTTCATTTCATATGATATTATTAGAAGTGTTCAAATACCTATATATCTCATAGTGCATAAGCAAAAATTTTGGTAACTTTTTTTATTTTAATGGGAGGTTAATTACCTGCCATCTCCATGCAAGAGATGTTTGATCAGTTGGGTCATTAAATTCATTCATATCGTAGCAAGACTTATGACCCATATAAGCAACAACACCAGCAAAAATTCTGCCAAGAATATCAGTGCCTTCTGGTGCCCTATCAATTCCATCACACACAATGCTAACTGGATAGTTTGGTGGATCATTGTATTGAGCTGCTTCAGCATATATTGAGTCTAAGTAATCCTTTAGTTCAAATGTTCTCTTCAATGGACTAAAACAAGAAATTAAAAAAAACAAAAATTAATACGCTATATTATGATTGTCTATTTACTTACATGCAAGTCTTATTTTCCAAAAAAAAAAAAAAAAAAAAAAAAAAAACACCACAAATTACCTGCAAGTATTGAACTTTTTGCTTAGAATTGAAAGTCCGTTGGGCTTTGAAGCTGCTTTTTCAATTTCTGCCCATGATTTGCTTATAGTTTTGTAACAACTCTCACTTGCTTCCTACACCATTTCATAATATAATAATTAATTGGATAAAAATAATGAAGGATTATTAGTTTCTCGCAAAAGAAGTAATTAAAAAGTTGAAAGAAACTAAGGCTCCATTTGTTTCTTTAAAATATTTTTCAAAAGTAATATTTCCCGAAACATATGGAGCCTAAATAAATAATTATGATCTCTCTTTCACTTACTTTAAAATCCTTTGTCACAACAGAATAGTAACCATTTCTTGGTGCAATTTCATCAAAATAAAGAATTGGAGCTGATGAAGCTAGAGCACCAAGAGCAACATGGGGATATTTTAACCTAAACCATGAAGCTAGCACTACAGCATCAAGAAACAAAAATTTAATTAACAGAAGTTAAACTAATATTATATATAATAAAGCCTCAAAATAATTTTGTTAGCACTTACTTCCACCATAGGATCCCCCTATCACAATTACTGGAGAACTTTTTGCAGAATACTTTTTCTTGACATGCATAATCACTGAAGCATAATCTGCTAGGGCTTGAGCTGAATTGAAATAACCAAGAGAGCTTGCATTTCTTAAGGCTTCTTTGCTAGATCCAAATGGTATCGATTTTCCATAGTAACGATGCTGTCAAAATTATTTAATAAAATTTCCATGTAATCAAAATTAATTAGAACTTATTACTAGAGCTTGTTTAGCATTAAGATTGATTTTTTTTTTTCTTTTTTGTTCTTTTACCTCTATATATAAAAGGAGAGCCTTGAAATGAGAAGCATTATCAGGAAGGAAGCCAATCCCACTAACATCATCATCTATATTCTCTTCAGCACCAAAAAATACAAAGATTGGTGCACTTGTATTTGGCCCACTCCAATACTTGAAATTCATAACATATCTTTGCTTGAAAGTGGTATAGCTTTCTGGTTTATAATTGAAATGGTCAAGTGTTTGGGTGTAATAAAATGTCTCAAAATAATTTGAAACAGAATTATATTTTATGGTACTTTGGGGTTCAAACGTTTGGCTATGCTTCCTAGTTGCCCCAAGCCTAGGAATTCTATAAGATTGAGTTGCAAAGACATGAAATGAGAAAATTAGTACAAGTATTGAAAGAAATTGATGAATGGAGTTTCTAAGATTTGTGTCCATGATCTTAGCTTTCGGCTTTTGCCTTTTAGCTTTTGAGTTTGTATGGTTTCATTTATGACCTATTTATACTACAAATTTGTAATGGTAAGAGACAAGTGATTGTTTTAGTGGATTATGGGACAATTCAGGTGGTCAAAATAGTACTGCCTTTCTATCATATTAACAAAGACTAAGATCTGTTTCTAAGATACGAAGGAAAATATGTAACTTTTAGTAGTGGTTGGTGAAAGTAGTATCAACATCCAAACAATTCATGACCTAGATGATTACATAAGCCCATTACAATTTGCCTTGGTGTCAAAAATTGTTAATGAACACTGAGACAAGAATTTTTGTTAACTACTTAAATTTGAGAATAATTAGAAAGTTATTATTCCTCTTAGTTAAATTTGATAATTTTTCATTTTTCACAAGAAATAAAAAATGATTGGATTAGTCTAATTCTATAAAAAAAAAAAAAGGTGCTCGTTACGTTCCACTTTAATAGTAACAAATGAACATTTTACTTTATTACACTTTAAGTTCTCATTTAGAATTTTGAAAATATATTACTAAATTTTACCGATATTTATTAAGTGTAATTTATTTTTATATTTACATTTATTTTTCTTTTTTTATCATTACTTTAATTGCAGTTAAATTTAAATTTTGACTACACATATAACTAAAAGTTTTTCATTATATCAATACATGAAAAAGTGAAATGGAAGTACTACTCTAATAGTGATGCTTTAATATAAGACAAATAATATTGATTTTGTACTAAATTAAATGAGGAATATTTATTTTTAATAGGGTAATTTATGTATTCTACTATGTATTTTTAGAAAAACCAATGTGTTCCAATCATTTTCTTAATTCTTGTGAAAAGATGAAATGTTGCTATTAAAGTGGAACAAAAAGAGTAATTAACTAAATTATCCTTTAATTAATACTCATTTAATTGGGATAAAATTTAGTATAGATATTTAGACAAACGTAAAGTTGGAAAAAAATAATTAATGCTATTTTGATTTTCTAAAACTATGATATAAATAGAACAAAAAAAGTAAAAAAAAAAAAAAAATAGTACTTCCCCGTTCCACTTTAATTCTTTTCACAAGAATTAAGAAAATGATTGGAATTCATTAATTTTTTAAAAATACATATTACCTCTGTTCTACAATACTTGTCACATTTAGAATTTTAGATTTCTTAAAAAAACCATTCAATGTGTCTAAGTTATAATAAATTATCGAATAAATTGACTATATTACCCTTAATTTAATATTAATTTTCTAAAAAAATCATTAAATTGAAATAATAATCATTGGTGATATACAATGAGTAAACATGAAAAAAAAAACATTTATTACTCCTTGAAACCACAAATGTGACAAATATTTTGGAATAAGCTATTTTTTCAAATGTGATAAGTATTATAGAATAAAGGTAGTTGTATAATGTCTAAATTGTCCTTTTTGAATATAAATAGAAAAATAAATTATACCTAATAAATATAGTTAAAGTTGGAAAACATAATCAATATAGTCTTAAAATTCTAAATGAGCATAATAAGATAAAATTTCTATTTATTACTATTAAAGTGGAAAGGAGGGAGTATGATGTTTAAGGAAACAAGGATGTAATAAAATTGAATTTTCCATTCACTCACTTTTGAAAGATTTGATTGATGGAAAAAAAATTATGGTTGGAGTACTCAGACCTTTAAAAAATTTTATATTTTTCAAATTCAAATCTAATTCATTTATAAGTCTACTTATAGCCATTGACAAGAGGCGTATGAGTAGCCACTAATTTTGCTTATTGCCCTAAAATCTTCTAGGTTTGCTTTAATATTGGAAGTTGAGTTGGAACCAACCGTATTAACTATAAATGGAAAATTAGTAAAATTATCAGACACGTGCCTTTTTATGCCAATACATGATTCATTTTCTTGATACTCTCTTGTTCTATTTTAATGGCAATAAATAAAAATTTTATATCGTTTTATTTTAAGTGCTCATTTAGAATTTTGAGGGTATATTAATTATTTTCTTTTTAATTATGAGTATTTATTAGGTATTTTGTAGCCAAATTAAATGAGAAATTTTTAATTTAAATAAGGCAATTTAGATATTTTTATTATATATTTTTAAAAAATCAATGTATTTCAATTATTTTCTTAATTATTTTGAACAGATCAAATGTTGCTATTAAAGTGAAACGAAAAGAGTACATAAAATGTAACTTTAATGGCCAGCACACCAATGGATTAAAACCAAATCATACACATGCCCACTCCCCTTAATGGAGACCTAATTTTATCTCCTTTATTCCAAATTTTAAAGCCATAATTTCATTGTGGAAAGATTCCTAGAGAATGTTTGATTTTCTACATAATATCATACTTAACATTTTCTAATAAAAAAAATACCATTACTATAGCAGTTCAAATCGATTCATTGCTGAGTGTGAACAAGTTATTAAGAAATAATATTCTTTCTTTTCAGACTATAGATCTCTCCAACCCATTGTATGGTGGCTAATCCTGTTTGTACTGTTAAACTCTTAAAAGAAAAATACTCTTAACGAGAATTTTCTTCATTCTTAACGATAGAATAATCGATCATCTTATTTAAGAGATTTGAGCCTTTTCCACTCAGACTATAGTTGATAGTTGTTTATATAGAAGTATTCAGTAAAATAACTATTTAATTAGTTATTTAATTTAAAATGACATTAGTTATTTAATTAGCTGAATTAGACCAAAAATACAATGCATACGATTGTCAACAAAATCTAATTAAAAGTTAAAAGTCAGACGATAGAATATTTAATATTTCATAAAAAAACTCTCTTAATCTCTAAAATTATTATAAAAATTATATTATCAAGGTTAAAATTAAAAATTCATTTAAAAGTTATTTTTCAGCATTCCCTCATAAATAGTTGTCATGATTGGAATATAAAAAAGTAGAAACCGTCTTATTTTGTTTAATCAATAAAACAATGTATTGGAGTGATTGCTATGCAGGTGTGAACTGATCTAGGAGCCTTTATGGGATATGCATGATTACAAAGAAACACTTTCACTCCCATTGAATAGCACAGTGGATAATACTGGACCAACACACAATTAAAAATAATAAAGTTATTCTAGCAATTGATTGAAGTATTTTTATTTTTTTAATTAAGTGATGAAATAAAGTTTATGATGCCTAGGAAACACGTATGAACATGATGGGAGCAAACACAAATTGAAAGTCAAATGTCTATCTAAACACAGACCATGTGAAACCCATGTACCAATTGAAAGGAAAGGTAATGATGATAAATTTAAATTGTGCCCACATTTTTTGAGTGACACACCACTAACTATAATATATCAAAATGAAAATGATGTTCCTTGGGGCTATGTGTCTACATGTAACAATTTTTTCTATGTAGCCACTAAATTTTTTCTTTTTTCTTTTTTTTTTTTTCATTTGAGTATGCTTTATTTCATCATCTTAATTTTATTATATTACTTAGATTTTTAATAAAATAATATTAAATAAATAATTTTACTGCCTTAATTTATATGTAAGATGCATAAATTTAGAACATCAAAAGGTCATATATTTTTAGCATGGATCTTTCTGGAGGGAATATATCGAGTACAATTTTGGTTCGTCACGTTGAACAAGGAATAGTTAACTGAGGAATCCTACCAAATTATAGGCATTGCTGGAAGGCTCGCATGCCTTCCCTTCAACTTTATTCTAAAGGACTGGAATTATTTTTTTAAGGTTTAGTTATCTTTTCTGTTTTCCAACTATAAGCTCTTTTCTGACCTCAACAGTATAAGGGTAATTTCTTCTTTCTTCTTTCTTTTAAGTATAGCCACTAGCTTAGCTAGCTTTCGTATTCATATATTGGTAGTCTCTTTCATTTTCTTTGGCTTGGATTATAGATTGGACCAAATGTTCGTTGCTTCTTAAAAGCCAAGAAATACAATAATTACTTTGAAGATGAATGGAAATTCTTAACTTTAATCTTAAAAAAATAAAAATAAAAATAAAAAATTGTTTTAGCTCCTTGCTTTTGAACCAATTAAAAAAACTGTTCACATGGAATTTCTATGTCATGCCTGATGAACTTTTCTCGATACCCTTATCTTCCTCGAGCCACATTTTGGTCTTAAAATCTTAACGATCAAGAGAATTTTGGATTTTATTTAATTAGGATAAAAAGACACGAATATCTTTTATGAAACCTTTGCAAAATTTATACTTATTAAATACTTCAATTTATACACTGAATGATTCTTTTGAACGTTTCAATTTGTAAAAGTTGATGGATTAAATACTTATTATATAGTTGCCAAAATGAAAATTATTACTGTGAACTTATACTAATCACACAAATCAATATGTTATATATAAAGATTAAAAACTCTAAAAATTATTATTGCTAATATAGAGAAGCCTGTTATGTTAATAAAATTCATAACTTTAAAGTGCACAATAAGAGTTTCACAAAATTTGAAGTGCCACGAAATGTTTTTTAAAAATACAAGGTGAATTTATCAAGATTAAGCTTCTTAAAAATTATAATTGCCATATTACTAAATATTAATTTTAAATGGAGGTCTAGTCTATTGAAATGGATGCAAATTTATAAATATATAAATAGATAATTTAATTTGTTAGAAAAAGCAAGATTGGAACTTTAAAAGTTATAAAGTTTATTTTATATATATATATATATATATATATATATATATATATAATTAAATTTAAAGAAATAAAGAAAAAAAGTCAGAACTTTAAATATAGATATCGATAGTATAATATTGAACAGAGCAGATTATACTAGGTTTCAAAAAGCTATCATCATTATTATTCTAAAAATTTCATTCAAACTTAAATTGAGAAAAAGCTTACTTCAAAAAAGAGATAGTAATTAGAAAGGTTGTGAAAGCTAATTATATATATGAATGGAGATATAGGTATAAATAAGAAACAATGTAAAATTTTCAAAAGTCTAATTATATTTAAAATATTTTAAGAGCTTCTAAAAAAAAACAAAAATCAAATCCTAAATAGATTAGATCAGTTGATTGAATTAGATTAAATTTTAAAACTTATTGTTATTATTACTAAATATTGATTTTAAATTAGAAAATATTTAATCACCCTATCAAAACATATAATTACTATTGGGTACAATTTGAAATTAGAGGGCTTTGTAACTAAGTTTAAAGTTGAGGGTACTAGGAGAAGAAAGCTAGATTTAAGGTACAATTAAAATTACTCACAAAATTTGGGTTTTTTTTAATGATTTAGCCATGAACTCAACATTTTTTGCTTCAGCTTTACTATATACTATATTAGTCGTGATTCAATACTTCACACCCTTTATTTATGTGTTCTTTGAATAGTTATTACTCCCTTCGTCCTATTTTGTTTGTTTGTTATTACTATTTGGAATGTCGTAAAATGTTTGCAATATTTCTAAATTTGTATATTTAAATAATTATTTTTTCATAATAACATTTATGATTGTTCATTAAATGAAGTGTTTTTATTAATATTTTAATGAGTGAAGGCAAAAAAGGGCAAAAGAATTTTTGTTGACTAAATTCTTAATATACGTATTTTATCAAACTATGCAAACAAAATGGGACGGAAGAAATATTATTATTAAATTATTTTAAAAATTTTTTTATTTGTGATTTTTGAAATCAATATTAAAAATAACTGTATCATTATTTGAATAAAAGTTTTGTTTTAATGGTCTTTGCACATTTGATCTTTTAATTTTTTTTATATTCTTTATATAATTATTTTTATTGAATCAAAATTTATTAGATTTGGCTGTCTACATGCTACAGCCAAGTACCTTGTTGCTTCTAAAGTTTGGTTGGCTTCTCCTATTAGGTTAAGGGTGGAAGATATTAATTTATTGCTTCTTGCTTTGAATGAATAGCTCGAATTTTCCATGCATGCAATAGGTATGTGTGGGATATCATAGCCATGCTAACTTGGAGTATATGGCAATAATGTAACACATAAAGAATAATGTAAAACCATAACTTGGAATAGTTTCTGGATAAAGCTAAGTTGAATGTGGTTGAGTGCCAAAATCTCCAATTAGCAAATATTTGGAAAACATAATTAACAAGTTAGGCAGATGGCACTCGAAAGAGAAAAAAAATTCCATGAAATGCCATCATATGGGGACCCAATCCAAGTCCACATGTATACATAGCTAAAGAGACATGACCATGGCCATTATCGTAATGGCAAATCAAATATATAATTGCCAAAATGCTTTTCAACTAGTGTTACCTCCTGCTCACAGACCACTCAAATTAGAGTGCATCAACTCATATATATATATATATATATATATATATATATATATATATATATATATATATATATATATGCACTTATGAAAAACTCTACAAAATAAAATTTTGGTGACATTATGTTTTTCAATCACTATTATATATATTAAATAAATTACATATTTGATTTAACTTATTTTCAAGTTTTTTTTCCAAATATTTGTATTATACACATTATGGTTATTTTGAATCGTTGAAATGAAAAAGATCAGCATAGAACTTAGAAATCCAGCCTTCAATTATATGGACCTCACTTTTCCTTTGCATCACTAACCAATGTGGATCACTTGGCTTTTCCTTTTGTATATCCAAGCAATGTGATCCTGCAAATTAATTTCGTTACGATTAATCAACAATCTCCTTATTAGGAATTTTTAAGGAAAGAGAGAGAGAACCGTTAATTGTCGATACGGCAACAATACTATCTGATATGTTCTCCAGCACCCTGCAATTAATTAGAGGTAAAAAATGACTTGTAAATACTAATTATTACACATTTAGCACATCAAAGAAACATATTATTAAAACATAATTATGTTTTTTTTTTTTTTTGGAAGTCTTACCCTCCACTACTATAAGGATCTCTCAACCCATTTGAGAAGATAATATTGCTGGCAAACCTATGGAGCATCAATTTCAAATCCTGTCATATATATAGTTTTTCATTAATTTATAATATCAGAAGCTTGAAAAATAAATTTTTAAAAAATAAAAATAAGCACATATTGTAAAATATGTTTAGACATACATGGCCTCCATAATAAGTTGAAATCCAATGAGGCTGAGGTGAGACACCAAATAAGCTCTTGCAATGCTCTATGTAGCTTTTTAGATTGAAAGGCGTTGGTGGGAACATAGTGTTCCTCTCATGTCCTATGCGTATCACCAGTTCACTACATGTCTGTAAATATATAAATATAAGACTACAAACTTAAATATAAACATGCTTTTTCAATATTTTAGTTTTGGTTTTTCAGAAAATGAATATGTTGTTGCACGTTCCATAAATTAATATAAAAGGTTAAAAATAATCCTTTTCTTTTGAAATCTTGAAAGTTAAAAAAAAAAAAAAAAATAGAGGAGGGGGAGAGGTTTTTGAAGAAGAATTTGAGGAAGAGTTACCTGCCAAATCCACGCAAGAGATGATTGATCATTTAGGTTATTATAATAATTGATGTCATAGCAAGAATATTCCCCCTGGTAAGCAACAACACCACCAAAGATTCTTCCAAGAACATCACTTCCCTGTGGGGCTCCATCAATGCCATCACAGACAATACTAACCAGATGTGAAGGTGGATGATCAAATTGAGCTGCTTCAATATACATTGAATCTAAATAATCTTTCAATTGAGAACTTCTCTTTAGAGGACTGAAAAAAACATATACATATACATTATGAAGTGGTTTGGATTGATGAAATTTAAACGATTTAATTGTACACTAAAAATACTTTATAAATCTATAAATTTTATATTCTAATCAAATGATCAAATGCCAAATTTCACAAAGTATGACACAATCCATGAATTTTACATTTTACAGATTTTGTGAAATCTATAGATTTTCACTTTCCATCAATTCAAACCAGCACTAAAAGGTTTTGAACTTACGTGCAAGTCTTGAATTTCTTGCTGAGAATTGAAAGACCATCAGGGTTTGAAGCCACTTTTTCAATTTCAGCCCATGATTCACTTATAGTTTTGTAGCAACTCTCACTAGTTTCCTGCATCATAAATTGACAAATAATAATTAATTAAGGCTAATAAAAGACACAGTAGAAATAACTAATTAAGACACTAATTACTGTAGAAAAAATAAAAATAAATGGTATCTAACCCAATAATAATATAGAATTTTCTATTTACTTTAAAGTCCTTGCTGACTATTGAATAGAAACCAACTTGTGGTACAGTGTCATCAAAGTAAAGTATTGGAGCTGATGAAGCAAGAGCTCCTGAAGCAATATGAGGATACTTCAGCCGGAACCATGAAGCTAGCACTGAACAATCACCAATAAAATTATTTTTATTCTATATTATTGTTCCAATAATAATAATTAATGATTTCAGTATAAAAATAAAGATTTCTTGATTAAACAAAATGAAAATTCTTCCACTTAATCCAACCTTGTCAATTTTTTTTTTTAATATATGGAAGCTTTTATAAAGAAGAAGTATTTTTAAATATAAATTACAAGGAAGATATTCGATTATTAAGATAAAAATGACCTCTTTTTGTATTGTGCGTTGTATTTTAATGTAAGAATTGTACACTAGAAAAAGCTTTTCCTTTTTCTTTTTCTTTTACAGGTGTATATATATATATATATATATATATATATATATATATATATATTTGAAATAGATTAATATATATATATATATATTAGTTAATGCATGATTAGACAATAAAAAAGAGAGATGAAATGTTTTACATCCACCATATGATCCTCCAATCACGATTACTGGAGAATTATCTGAAGAATACTTTTTCTTGACGTGCATAATTATAGCAGCATAATCTGCTATGGCTTGAGCGGAGTTGAAGTAACCAAGATAGCTTGCATTTTTCATGGCTTCTTTGCTAATTGATCCAAACGGTATTGATTCCCCATAGTAACGATGCTGTAAGATCCATATAACATATCTATCATTTGAAAGTTTAGCTGTTTTAAAAAATACGACTAAAATTAATGCATTTCATTTATTCTATTATCAAGAATGTGTAATTTGATTGATTTTTCGTACTCTATAAATTATATAAAAGGAATTACAAATCCGAATATCATTTAATTTTATTATAAGAAATATTAAATTAAAAATGATAGTTAAAAACTCATAAGAAGTGACTCAAGTGGTAAGCTACATTTGAAATCTCTATAAGACGAAGCGTTTACTTATAAGAAAGAGATTCACGGATCTCCAAAACAAGAAATCTCATTCCCAAAGAAGGTATAGCAAATACTGATGGGTAAAAAAAAGCATGGTTAAAGAAATTGACTTGACATGATAAGCATTTTTACCTCTATATATAAGAGGAGAGCCTTGAAATGAGAAGCATTATCAGTAAGAAATCCAATCGCACTAACATCATCATCTATATTCTCTTCAGCACCAAAAAATACAAAGATTGGTGCACTTGTATTTGGACCACTCCAATACTGGAAATTCATTACATATCTTTGCTTGAAAGTAGTATAGCTTTCTGGTTTATAATTGAAATGGTCAAGTGTTTGGGTGTAATAAAATGTCTCAAAATCATTTGAAACAGATTGATCAGAAATTATAGTTTGTTGGGGATGATGGAAATTTTTTCTGAGCCTTGCAGAGACATCATCAAGTGGGGAAGTTAGGAGGAAGAATAATATTAAAGGCAAGAATTGAAAATATGAGAATCTAATTAGAGTCTCCATATAGTTATATTAAGATGCTAGCTGTGTCTCCTTTGAGACCTATTTATAGTGCAAGAATTGGCATCCAGCTTCATATGGCTTATGTGGTGATAAGAGTAGCTGGCAAAATGGGAATTAATTAATGCCCTTTTTATCATTTTAATATATGTATAGTTAATTAGATTTCACTCCAAAAATTTTAGCTACTGATACTGAAATTATCTTAAAGACATTACATTATAAATTCAAATTTCAGTATAGTATTATATAGTGGAGCCAACTATTAACTAGTGTAGTGGCTACTTGTTGCACAAATCTGTGTTTATTTAGGAAAAAACATGTTTAGCCCAGATCCATGGCTTCGCTTATAGACCAAATCAACAAAGTTCATGATTTTTTAAAAAGTATTTTGACTTTATTCATTTTTTTCCAAGTGTATGAAGAATTATTCTCATTTCAATAAAAATCATTAATTTATTGATTTAATCCATCAGTGTGCCAATAGATCCAGTTTAAAAAGATTTTTTTTCCATTTATTTTTCTGAAGATATAATTAAGGATAAAAGTTATAGGAATGTGGGGAAAAAGCTCAAATAATTCTCGAGGCAAATTATTATGAAGTACCTAACGCAAAATTTGGACTGAAATATTAGAATTAGGAATAAAATTCAATTTGCCCCCTGAACTTGGGAGTAATATTAATTTATTCAAAAATTAATTTTGTACGATTTACGCTTTAAATTTGTACCAAAAGAACAAAAATCTCAGTTTATTGCTTAAAAGAATTTTAATTTCAATTAAAATATAATTAAAAATAACAAAATACTTCATTTAGATAAATACAATTAAGAAATAATTGAACAAAAAAATAATAACATTTTTTATACCAAATATTCATATAATCAAATATTTTCTAATTTTATAAAATTTTAAATAAAATATTTTGTTTAGTTATTTTTTAAAATTATTATTATTATTATTATTATTATACATTAAAATTTACCCGAGAACACCTTGATAAAGTTATAAACGAGGATAAGTAGATAAATAAAAGTGCTATAACTATATAGTTTGATAAATTAAGAAACGCGGTTGTGTGACTGTAATTAGTAAATAAATGAGAACTAAATTCCTTGAATTAGAATTCTTACTTAGAATCTCTTTCCTAGATGCATGCAAAGTTCCAGAATGATAAGACAAAAGCTCAAAAGGAGCAGTAGTAAAAAATAGCCCTGTTAAGGACAATATGAAATTGTGAGTAGTGTTGGATAACGTATACTGTCCATTGCATATGCATACATGCATACACGGATAAATGTTATGCATTCATACATGATAAATAAATTCCATCTAGGTATAGTTGCATTATTTAAGGAATTGTTATTTGTGTTGCATTATTTGTTGTTAATGAACATTATCTGATTAGTTGTGGCGTGTTTTACATATTTTTTGTTTATGTGGAATTGGAATGAAGTGAGTTACTATTGGGATTGTAAGGGTGGCTTCGATACTGTCGGCTATGTATGGAGAGATCAATGCCCCCGAGTGCATCTGATGAAATATGATATGGATGATATGGAAAATCACAGATGGCCTCCCGTTGGTAGGGAAAAGAAAAGAGAGTATAAATAAAATGAGAGGGCTGGTCAAGTAAGGTGGAGACTAATCAGCTATGTAAGGGGATCGGTTCCCTGGTGCACACGTAATGAGAGGGTAGGTCATGTGTGAGAACGGCTCGTCAGGATTTTTGGTGACGCCACTGACCTATCTCCACTTAATGTGATTATGTGAAAGTGTTAGTATGTATGGTTGATGATACTATGCCATTTGTGTGATTGACTGTATAATTATATAACTAGTTGGATGACTAGATTGAATTTAATACGTATTTGTGTGATTGTATGGGGTGTGAAAGTTGTCTAATCCTACTTACTGAGTTTAGGCACTCACCCTTGCCTTAATATTTTTCTAGATTACAAGTCTTTGAACATCTTGTTGTCCTCTGTCATCAGATAGATGTCTAGAAGATACCTTAATAAATATTTTGAAATTTTAAGTTCTTAGATTGTTCCGTAATTACGATAGTCATGTATAATAAATTTAGGAATTATTAATGTATTACTTATTAAAATTTCTATTATGTAATACATTAATATTAACCTAAAGAATTGTGGAAAATTGATTTATCATTAAATATGATGATATGAGCCAAACGAACCTAAGACTTATGATATTTGAATGTTGATAATATTAGGCCTAAAGCCATTTCTAATGAACATGAAAATTTATTTGGTATAAGGGAGTTGATGGCTTTAAGCCTATCCAAGTCTTAGTGCCGGTTCGGCCTAAGGTAACAGTCGTGACATAAACAACTATGGACAAGGAAAGATGCGATTTAGATTTTAATATTTTTGAATTGTTATTATAGATTTTTATATAATACAATATTGCCCTCCAATTGTTGGAGAAAAACAATAATATGAACTAAATACTAAAAAAAAAATTGTTTCCTAATAAATAATTAACTTCCAAACAATATATGTTTGGAAAAATTAAATTAAAAAAGTAACACAAAAATAAGGGAAAGATATAAATTGGTCGCTTAATTATAGTTAAAATATACATGACAGCCTTCATTTAAAAAACTAATTATGAGGGCCTTAATTTATGTTTTCATTAACACTTTGGTTTTGCTATTAAAAAAAAAGTCTCTTTTCACTGTTAATTGACTAAAAAATTGATCTCTAAATTATAATTAAACTAACTATGAGATTTCTTAAATTATGATTTCATTAACACTTTAATATCTCTATTTTATACAGAAGAGCAAAAGTGTTAGCAGAATTATAATTTAGAAATATTATAATCAGTTTTTGGAAACAGAAATCCTTACGTGTTAATTTAACAATAATTTAGGATCAATTTTTTTTTCAAAAAATAAATAAAAACTATGCCCTTGCTTTGAATAACACCCCTTGCATCGATGTCGTTGCACTGAAAAGAGGCATCCCTTTTATATTCTACCGTTCTTTTATATCTTGAAGACCATCTTTTCAATTTTCATGTGGGTATATATTCTAACGACATTTTGGTTCTTAGTGGGTGGTAGCCAAACTTTAAGTTGACCTATGAATCTATGATAGAGTGGTCTTAGTTTGAATGGCATATATACCCCACCCTTCCACCCCCTTTTATGAATATTATAAAATTATTATTTTTCTTTATATTTCATAAATTTATTATGAAATGAAATGAAAATTGAAAATAAATAAATTTTAAGTATATAAAACAATTTTAATAATAAAAGGCACGACTAAAAATCCTCCATAGAATGATAAAGCGACACGTCAGTGTAAAATTTCTGCTTGGCATTTATTCGAACAGGTTAAGCTCATGGTAAAATTTCCCCCGTTTTTTTCTTGATCGCTTCCTCTTGAAGAAAGCAGAAAAACTGGCAGCAAAATGTTGCAGTCAACTTTCTCGCGTTAAATAACATTTTCCCTTTTGAGCATCTTCTTCTCCTTCTTCTTCTTCTTTCTATCAGCCAAAGTCCAAAAATCTCATTATCATCTTCTTCCTTTAGATCCTATAACAAAAAAGAAAGCTAACCAAGACCCATAAAATTCCCAAGTACAGGACCCACAAAAGAGTTCTACATTCAATGCCTCGAAACGAAAGATGACTCCATTAGATTTGAGCTAAGTTTTCGTGGGATTCACTTTATTTTACTGGGTTTCTTTTTATGTACAGAGGGAGATTTTTTTAGAAAAGATTAGATTTTCAGGCATCTCTGCTGAAATGGTTCTCTATTAGGTAATTTCCATTGCCAAAGACAAATTTCTTCTTTTTTTTTTCTTTTTTTTTTTCTTTTCGTTTTGTTTTTTGCCGTAGATAATTTCTTGATTTGATGCCTGATGAGTTATTTTTTGTTTTTACTTAGTTTTTTTTTTTTTTTAATTTTTATTTTTTTTATGTCGGTTCTATGTTTATCATATTAAAATGCAGATTATCTCTATAGCATAATTGTGGTTGTTTGGCTTATGTTATTGGATTTTAGGCAACTGAAGCAATATGATTTTATTAAAATGGACAATTTGTTCCAAAATAGAACATGGTTTTCTTTTCTTAAATTGACAACCTGATATAGCAAAACCCATTTGTGATTAAAATTGGGGGATATCATTAATTGTAATGAATTTACATTTGTGACCAGAGTTGTGGAAATTAAGCTGTGAGGATCATTCTTGCATTATTCGAATGACATGGCTATATGGTTTGTTATCATGTTTGTTTGACACTACTATTACATCGTCAATGAGTTCATTTAACTGAATGTTGCCTTTTGATACTTGAATTTGCTGATTGTGCTTATCAGCTTGGACTTGTTTCTTCTCTTGTTGGTTTGATTTGCTTATTAGTTTGTGATTGCTTTCTCTAAAGTATCAATCTTGAAAAATGTCCGATATTTTGGGACTATTTCAATCGAAAACTTAGCTGATGAGAGTTTTTAGGTGCTGAATTTGTGTCCCTGAGTTGTATTGACTTAGTGCATAGCTGGGTGTTTGTGCGTCAATTCACTGGATGAAGTTTTTGTCCATAATGAATTAAGGAAGGGAGACGATTTTCTAGCACCATTTCCTTTAGTGTTCAAGGAACAGGGAATTTAAGGGGGACTAAATAAAAAACCGAGGTAACAGAATACAAGCTAGAAGCGAGGAAAAAGGAAGAAGAAGCAAAGGGAAAAGAAAAATCCTTTGAAACCAGAGAGACCATTGTTGGTGAAGACATGGGATAACAATTTTTTAGCGGATCTTGGATTTTCAAGAACTGATTCTCTTTATGAGTCTATTGGGTCTTACTTCTAAGAATAAGAAGAGAATGTCTTGAACTTATATTTCAAAGGGGATTGATTTGTTCTAGTCAATAATCAATATTGTGAATTTTGAAGGAGAGTTTCATTTCCTGGTTTTTCAGAGTTGAATAATTAGGAAGTAATAGATCCTCAGACAGTGGGTGTTTGGATAAACTAAGGGAATAGATCGGAATGTCTTATCATAAATGACATGGTGATTTATGAAATAGTGAGTAAATGGTGATTGGTAGCGTTAAACTGATTGAAATGGCTGCAATTGAAATGGTGATTGCTAGTGTTCAACTGATTTATGAGCCGCAAAGAAGAGTGAGAATGAGAGAATGGAGAGGCTTGAAGTCATTTGCATATGAATCTTGGTAGTTTGATGAGCGTTAACTGAAACATTTAGAATTATTACATGTGTGTGTGTGTGTGTGTGTGCAGAGCAATGATCTGTTTCCGTCCAGCACATTTTGCACTGGCATTGAATTGTCTTTTAACTTTTTTCCGTATTCCTTACAGCACTGCTATTTTTAGTCTCCATTTTGTTTCTATCTTTTTCTCCTCTCCCAAGCAAAATTAACGAGAATTGAGTGAGATGAGACTCTGAAAATGGATAAATACGCGAATAATATTTTTCTTTATTGCACCATTATTTGCTACTAATGATGAAGATAAATTTTCAGATCTAAGTCTCACCATTGAAACTGGAGATATTGTTGAATCAAAGGAATCAAGCTCATGGAAATAGGATATTGGAGAAGAATGCAGGCATAACATATTTTTTAACATGATTTTGTTAATAAAATTGTAAGAAGTTGATTGGTATTGATTGGCAAGCTGACGAATCAAGGCCATGATAGGCAATCCAACCCATCCCTTGAGCAAAGATGAAGAGTCTGTCAAAATGCAACATTGCAACATACATATGCTTGTTTTTATTGTTGCCTCTTGGTGTGTTCTCTCTTCGCACTCTTCTTTCTGATCCATGTGACCCATCAAATGAGTTGGACCCACAAGCCCTCAGAGCAGATCAAATCACTGTCCTTATTAATGGATACTCCGAGTCCCGCATCGCTCTCCTCCAAACAATTGCTGCCACATACTCTGCCTCCCCGCTTGTATCCTCTGTGCTGGTCCTCTGGGGGAACCCTTCCACTCCGCCTCAAACACTGGCCCACTTGGCCCATAATCTCTCCCTCTCCTCCTTTGGCATGGCAACCATCACCCTTGTACGCCAACCTTCAAGCAGCCTCAATGACCGCTTCCTCCCTAGATCATCCATTAGGACACAAGCTGTCTTGATTTGCGACGATGATGTGGAAGTTGATCGTAAGTCCTTTGACTTCGCATTTCAGATTTGGAGATTGAATCCTAACCGACTAGTTGGGCTCTTTATCAGATCACATGATCTCGATTTGTTATCAAGGAAGTGGATTTACACTGTGCATCCAGATAAGTACTCGATTGTGCTCACAAAGTTCATGATTTTGAAAAGCCAGTATTTGTTCGAGTACAGTTGCAAGGGGGGGCCTAACATGAGCAAAATGAGGAGAATTGTCGATCAGATGCAGAACTGTGAAGATATACTGATGAATTTTGTGGTGGCTGATAGGACAAATGCAGGACCTATATTGGTGGGTGCAGATAAGGTTAGGGATTGGGGAGATGCTCGTAACGAAGACAATAAACAAGGGCTGGGATTGAAAGATGCAGGAGGGAGCAAGGTAACAGCAGCGGGGTTGAGCAGTAGGAAAAGGGAGCATAGGAAGAGGAGAGGACAGTGCATAACAGAATTCCACAAGTTGTTAGGAAGAATGCCATTGAGGTATAATTATGGGAAAATAGTTAATTCAGTTGGTGAACAAGGACTGTGCATGAAAGGGGGCAAGTTGGTCTTTTGCGATAGATACCAATGATTTTTTTTTTTTCATTGTCCAAGAAAATATTTGTTCAAACTGAAATTTCATTTCCCATTTAAAATTCTCTAATATATCAGAAAAAAAGTTAGCATGTTGCTTGTAATGTACAGAAACAAAAGAAATTTTGTCAGCAAAGCAAATAGCTAAAGATGATAATTTTATTCTTTCAAAAGACAAACTTTATAATATTTGCTCTCACTTGCTATGATTCAATATATGTATACAATTTTAAACTTTGAACTATTAGTAATTATAAGTGTATCTATTGTTGATTATGTAGATCATCGTAGTACTTATTAATCCATTGGTCTATAATATTGATCTCAGTATTTCTTTGTGCGACCAACCACTCTGGATCCGTTGTTTTGTTCGCTTGAAGTATGTCTAAGCAATGAGAACCTGCAATATACAACTTTTCTGTATTAATAACATCTTCCAAAAATAAAATGCATATTACTTTTCTATTCTTGAACCAATTTACAAAATTTTCTTTTTTATGCCATTTGCATATTCTTAATGTGTGAGAGAAATTATTCTTAATTCAGGATTTATAGCTGCGGCTTTTCATAAGAGTATTTTTTACGAATCGAGCTTCTCACATAGTGGAAATTGACTGTTGAGTATTTTTTACGAATCATTTATAGTTTTTTTTTTTTTTTGGTTAAAAACGAAGATGTATTTCCCTCAAAGACAATGAGAATAATTAATAATATTGAATATTTAGAGGCTAATTCAATTATTTTGATTTATTAGTGTAAGAATTGAAGCAGAACTATTTAAAATATATATTCATTATTAATAATCAAATAGGACCAAACTTATCTTATAAAATAAATAAACTGAATTAAAATGAAAATGTATGGTGTTCAATTAAAGTTTACATATTTGTTGTATAGACTTGAAAGCATACCTTCGCTTGTATAGACAGCAACAATAGTGTCTGATATGTTCGCCAACACCCTATAATCAGAGAACAAATCGTGTTAAAATAAAAAAAATATTGGATTTCTTCCCTCAACTAGTAGTTTTTTTTCCTAAAGAGAAAAAAAAAATATTTTTAAATATTTTTTTAGTAGAAAAAAATTAAACAAAATCCATAAAATAAATGTAAAACCACGAATTTCTCTGTTTTAAGATTTTTATTTACCCGCCACTACTATAAGGATCTCTTAATCCATTGGAGAAAATGATGTTGCTACCAAACCTCTGCAGAATGAGTTTTATACTCTGCAAATTGCAAAAAAATTAAATGATTAAACTAATAGTAAATTTAATATCTTGGATGTTGGATGTGATTAATTAAGCGAAATATATAATTAAATTAGGGAAAATTGGGATTAAAAAGGAAAATTAAATAATTATCCTAAGGTAGCTGGCTTAGATTTGTTGAACTATTTAATATATAAATAAATTAAGAAAAATAAAATAATTAACATACATGGCCTCCATAATAGGTAGTGACCCAACGGGGCCTTGGCGGTACGCCGTAGGATGCCTTGCAGTCTTGAACGTAGGCATTGAGATCAAAAGGATCAGGTGGAAACATTGTATCATTGCCACGCCCAATTGGTATCACCATCTCGCTACATGTCTAAACATCCATATTTCATTAATCAATTCTCTTCATGATTAATTAATATAATTACATAATTAAAAATCTCAATAATTCAATATACATGTCTTATCATGCAGAATCCTTAACCTCTAGAAAGATTATTAGCACTACGATGGAAAGTGATAGAAAGTGGGGATAGAATAATAAGTAACGGCCAGAATTGAGAGTTTGATTAAATACCTGCCATCTCCAACCCACAGATGTTTCAGATACATTGGTGGGTGAATTAATATAGCAAGTTCTGTTTCCTCTATAAGCAACAACACCGCCAAATATTTTGCTGAGTGTATCATTCCCATCACTATCAGTATTGCTTCCATCTATGCCATTGCAGACCACTGTCACCGGATATTTTGGTGGCTTATTGTACTGAGCAGCACCACTATACATTGTGTCCAAGTAATCTTTGAGCTCATCCACATCGGTTAATGGTCTAGAAAACAAGAAATATAAGCAAATAATTGATAAATTACAAGAAATATATATATATATATATATATATAAGAAAAATTTTTGGGTGATGTTCCACAAAAATAGTTGTTTAAGTTATTGTTAGCTGGTTCTAGTTATAAACTATTTTACTGGCATTTCATCAAACGTAAGATAACGTTTCATAATTACATCACACCAACGGCGGAATTTGAAAAAATATTTAGAGGGGATGAAAAAAATTTTCAACAGTTAGAGGGGTGAAAATTGAAAACAGTTTAATATTTTAAGATAAAATATAAAAATTTATATGCTTTATAAGGTAAATTTTAGAAAACTTTTAACATTAGGGGCAAGGTTATTGCTAGCCTACTTTAGTTCCACCATTGCATCATATAAAGTTATAAATAATACTCCTTCTGTCTCATTTTTGTTTGCTTGTTATTTCTTTTTTTTTTTATGTACTAAATGTTTATAAGTTTTTTAAATTTATCTATTTAAATTATTATTTTTCTCATAATAAACTTTATGATTGTTCATTAGAGTTTTTATTAATATTTTAATAAGTTAATGGTAAAAAATGGCAAAATAATATTTATTGACTAAATTCTTAACATGCGTGTTTTATCAAATCATACAAATAAAATGGGACAAAGGTAATAGTAAAGACACTAAAAGTTATATTAAACGATGTTGCGAAAAAGGCATAATTAATTATAATGAATTAAGACTTAGTGGTTAGATTATGAATTAAGTTATAAATATGGATGCAGAATACTTTATCGATCCAATAACTATATTATTATATAAATATTTTTATAAAAAACAAAATATAACGTGTATTTTTACTTATTAGTGGAGGAAATTAATACTTGCAAGTCTTGAATTTCTTGCTGAGGATTGCAAGGCCATTAGGTTGAGAAGCAAGTTGATCAATTTCTGGCCATGATTTTTGTATTGTCTGATAGCAACTTTCACTAGCTTCCTGCATAAGTAATCAATTATTCATCAATCAAACCTTTTCATGTGAATGTGATGTAACATCTACATTAATGGACAAAACCATTAATTAAAAAGATAATTACATTTAATCAGTATCCAAAAACCACTGTAATTGAAAACTTCAAGAAAAATTATCTTGCTGATTAGAAATTTTCAATATATAATATCCAAAATTCAAGAACTTACAAACCTTGTAATCTTTGGTGACAAGAGAATAGTATCCATCCTGCGGAGTGATATCATCAAAGTAAAGAATTGGTGCTGATGAGGCCAAAGCTCCAAGTGCTATGTGAGGGTACTTAAGACGAAACCATGAAGCCAGCACTGAAACACAGAAAAACGAAATGAGTTTGATTGACCTAGACTAGGTTTACGAGTCCATTTATGAATCAAATCAACTTTTCATTGAAACGATGATATTTTTGAACATTTATTGAAAGAAAAAGGATAAACTAAAAATTATTTTGAAAAATCTCATCGTTGCACCCCTATTCTTAAAAATTTTTTTATCCTCCTAATTTCAAAACCTGTTATATACTTTCAATCAAACATTAATAATAATTTAAATAAATAAATAAAAACATAAAAAATTATTAAATATGACAGGAGCATGTTGTATCACTATATTACGAGATGTATTATAAGTCCTTCATAATTGATGAGTAATACTTAATAATTTCTTGTATACGCATACATGTACAGGCACCTACTTCCACCATATGATCCTCCGATGACGATGACCGGAGAATTTTCAGCGTCAAAGGTTTTCTTTACATGAAGTATAATCTCTGCATAATCTGCAAGAGCTTGAGCGGAATTGAAATATCCACGAACACTAGCATTTTTCACAGCTTCTTCTTGTGAACCAAATGGGATTGACTTCCCATAAAACCTGTGCTGATAAATTTTTAAAAGAAATATATAAATATATATTTATATTAATCGCAAATATTAATATATAATCTAATCCCTCAAAGAAGTTAAAATCATTAATTTGTACCTCTATATATACCAAGAGAGCTTTAAATTTAATAGCATTATCAGAAAGAAAACCAATAATAGAAAGATCACCATCAAGAGGTGCCTCTGCACCAAAATATACGAAAATTGGTGCATAATTAGAATTAGAACCGCCCCAGTACTTAGAATTTATTACATATCGTTGCTGAAAGGTACTGTAGCTTTCAGGGTTATAATTGAAATGATCAAGTGTTTGGTTGTAGAAATATGTCTCCAAATCATCAGAGAGTGATGATTCAGATAAACTTTCAGGGTCTTCTAAAGAAATTCTTGGTCCTATTGGGCTAAGTCTTGGTATATTAAATTTTTTTGAAGTTGCAGAAGTTAAGAGAATGAAGAAGAAGAAGAAGAAGAACAGAAACCATTGGAATAGACATTTCGAAGACATCGTAATGTTGCTTCTAGAATATCTATTTGTTCCCAAGGTTTTACTTGTGAAATAAAGTATTTACAAGGAGCATATTTATAGATAGGCATGGCAACGGGTTCGGTTCTAACAGGAACTGTACTGTAGACGAATCGGAATCGGACTGAAACCGGCGGTTCATAATTTTGAACCGGAACCGGCGGTTCAAAGGCTGGTTAAGGTTCATGTGAATGTTAAAATAAAAACCGGAACCGGCGGTTCCGGTTCGGTTCGAACCGGATGCACAAAAAATTGTAGCTTAAAATTTTTATAAAAAAATTTATATCGCTTGATTTGATTGTAGTTGATTTGATTTATGGTGAAGAGAAGTAAAATGGTACATAAGTTATAAAAAGTTGAGAAAAAAATACACATTTTTTGACTTAATTTATATAAAAAATGGTACATGAATAGTTGATTTATATATAAAAAAAACTTTTAAATGTACAAAAAAAGAGTGCAACGGATAATTTTTTATATGATAGGTGTTTTTTATTTTTTTTTGGTAAATAAATTTTATTCATTTATTTATTTATTTACTGTAATTTACTAAATTATCCAAAAATATAGTTGTTATTTTTCTGTTATAAGGGACAATTTGGAAAACTAATAAATGAGAAACATGTATAAATACGATGAGTTGATGATTTTTTATTTCACAATCAATTATATCCTAACTCTTCTCTTATTCTCAATCAAAATTCTCTCAAATTTTCATAGTTTATTATTTTTTCTATTGCTTTATTTTCCTTAATATTGGAATTATCTATTGTTTATTTTTTATTTTCTTACATCCAATTCCAAATTCTTTCTTTGATATCAAATTTTTCCATTCATAAATTTACTTTATTTGATTTTTTAAATAATTTTCTTACTATTTGAAAATAATAATTTCCCACTCATTCCATTAATTTTATATTCCATTTATAGTTTTTTATATTAGTAAATTAGCAAAATTTGTAAATTTAATGTAATAATAGTTCTAAGTTAGTTAATAGAAGTTTTTCTTTTAAAATTTATAATAATTCATCTAGTTAATAAAATTTAAACATTTTAAAATTATTATTTATTCATGAATTCGGAATCAAAATTTTATTATTTTTTTTAAAATTTGCGTAATGACGGAACCGAATCGGAACCGTAATTTGAATTGTCGGTTCGCCGGAACCGTGCTAAACCGTACCGGAACCGAAACCGGAACCGGAGGTTCAAGGGTCGGTTTCGGTTCAAAATTTTAAAAATTTCGAACCGGCGGTTCACTGAACCGGCCATGCCTATTTATAGACCAACAGTTGCTTATTTGCTTATATTTTTTGCATAAAATTATTTTACTTAAATCTGGGTGTAAAAACTCGGTCAATCTGATAATGACACACTACAAAAAATTAACAATCAAAACCCAACTTTAAAATATAGGTATTAAGGTTTGAAGGCCTAATAAATTGCAAAAAAATCTCGAAATCTTTGCACAAGCGATATGAGATAAAAAATTTAAATAAAATATCTCAAGGTCTTTTCATAGACAATATGAGATAGAGAATTTAAATGGAGTTTTTAGAAGAATGCTCTAAAATGAAAAAAAAAAAATTATAACTCATTTTCATATATTGGCTAGACATGTAGAATGACCTCATGCACTTGTGTTTGTGTAGATAAAAAGTTTCCACTGTTTTAGCTTTAATGATGAATTGGTGGTGGTGCTATTACAGGATGGGTGGGCAGTGGGCTACATCATGTTCATATAGAACACATTATTGTATTTTGAGTGGAACAACATGCGCTGAACCAAGTTAATAATTTGTAGTGGTTTCTTATTTTCTAATTTAAGTGCTGAAGTGATAAAAAGCTGCCAATGGATGGGTGGTTAATCTTTTTACTTATATGATGGGAGGATTATCTTTATTGTGTACCTATAATATTGTTTTAGTTGGTTGAGCTCGCCTTCAAAATCTAAAAATTTATTGCTTTTAACTAATAAATATAACAATTTTTATCTGTTTTAGTAGATCTAAATTAGGAAATAACTTTGTCCTGGTTTTGGATATAAATTATAATATATCCCACTAATTAACTACTTATTCTTATTAAGGATAAAGCTAAGCACTAACTACTTATCTCTGTTTTTATAATTTGTATTTCTGATCTCCTTTATATACGCCTATCTTATATATAGGTTAGTTATAGTCTTGATATATATAAATAGTGCTGTAACTATATCTGTGAAATATATAAGAATCATATTCTTCACATGGTATCAGAGCCATTCTAAAACTCTAACGAGTCGTTCCTGATCCAACCTATCTCTTCTTTTTATTTCTTCTTTTCTCATGGCTTTCGCATCAAATAGTTTGGTCATTCAATTGAATGCTCCGACTCACTTTCCTATTAAACTCACACAGGAAAATTTTCCAATTTGGCGGAAGCAAGTTCAGTCTACTCTGATTGGACTCGATCTTCTTGGGTTTGTTGATGGTTCACGGGTTGCAGCATCCAAATTTCTTAATGATAAAGACAAATCAGCCAACCTAGATTATTTACTTTGGTTTCGACAAGATCGAATTCTTGTTAGTGCTCTTTTGGGCAGTTGTTCAGATGCAATTCAGCAGTTAATTTTGTCAGCTGATTCGGCTAAGGAGGCATGGGATCGTCTCCATCAAAGTTGTGCTAATGTTTCTAGATCTAGGGTTTTATCTCTCAAAACCAAGCTCATTCAAAATCCTAAAGGAGATAAGCCTGTTGCAGCTTTTCTTAATGAAATGCGAGCCATCGCAGATGAACTGGCACTCACACAGAATCCGATCAGTGATGATGATCTAATTGTTCATATAATTACACAGTTAGGGGATGATTATGCTCCAATTGTTGCTGCACTGAAAGTTCGTGAAACCGCTATTTCGTTCCCTGACTTGTTTGAGAAACTTACAGATCATGAGAGATCCTTGAAAACCAGTGAGCAACCCATTGCTCCAGCTATTGCTACTGCTATTATACACAAAGATCTAGAGCTGGAGGTCACAATCGTGGCTCTAATACACGCAGAGGTCGTGGTAGTTATAATGGGAATAACTCGCGTAATTCCCAATATAACAGTCGGGGTACTTATCGCTCGAATATTGTTTGTCAATTTTGTGAGATTATAGGGCATGCAACAGTTGAATGCCGCAAGCTTGCAAGGTTTCTTAAAGAGAATAATATGGTTGTTCGGACAGAATCGTCTACCTCTTCAGTGGCACCTCCTTCAGTTAATGCTACTTCTGCCATGACTTCTTCATCGCCACAGCAATGGCTTTTTGACAGTGCGGCATCTCATCATGTAGTTTCTAACCCTTCTTCTTTACAGGGCTATACAGATTATGGTGGACCAGATGAAATTCAACTTGGTGATGGTAAAACTCTTGCTGTAACACATACTATATTTGCTACTCTTCCGGCTGATTCTACATATTTATCTCTTCCTGATGTGTTGTGTGTACCAAATTTGCACAAAAATTTGATTTCTATTGCCAAGTTATGTCGGACTAACCATGTTTCTGTGGAATTCTTTCCACTTTATTTTGTTGTGAAGGATCTGCGCACGGGGGCGTCTCTGCTACGAGGCCAGAATATTGATGACATTTATTGTGCCAACTTTTCTCAGTGTCATTCCAGTTCACAGTTGCATACTACAGCTCGTGTGTCTTCTCTTTCTACTTGGCATCATAAGCTTGGTCATCCGTCTAATAAATTTTTTAGTATAGCTCTTAAACGTATGGGTTATGAGTCATTGTTTAAGTCTGTTTCCAATTTTCATTGTGTTTCTTGTTCAATGAGTAAAAGCCATAAATTGCCTTTTTCAGAAAATTCTCTTACTAGTACTAAACCTTTGCAACTTGTGTATTCTGATGTTTGGGGACCAACAAAACAATCCATTGATGGTTATGTGTATTATGTCACATTCATTGACCACTTTACTAAATATACCTGGCTATATCCAATGAAAAAAAAATCAGATACACATGATTTATTTATTCATTTTCAAAAACTAGTAGAGAATTATTTTCAAACCAAAATAATATCAGTTTTTTCTGATAATGGCGGTGAATATCAAAAATTACAATCGCATTTTCTATCTTGTGGTATTTCTCACTATACATCGCCGCCACACATTCCCGAACATAATGGAACCGCTGAAAGACGACATCGATTTATTGTTGAAACCGGTCTCTCTCTATTACATTTTGCATCTTTGCCTCCTGAATTTTGGTCTTATGCATTTCTTGCAGATGTCTATCTAATAAATCGTTTACCATCATCTGTTCTTTCTTTTGCGACACCATTTTTCTAGTTATTTGGTCGGTCTCACAATTCTAATCGTCTTAAATCTTTCGGCTGTTTGTGCTTTCCTTGGCTGCGTCCTTATGTCAGTTCCAAATTGCAATCTCGGTCACAACCTTGTATATTTTTGGGCTACTCTTCTACACAATCTGCTTATAAGTGTTATGATCCATCTACCAAAAAGTTGTATCTCTCTCGGCATGTTAAATTCGTCGAGCATGTTTATCCCTTCAAAGTTTGCACTAATGTTAGTCAATTTACAATGTTATTTTCAGATGTTCCCTGCGCAGGTGTTGCACAACAAACTGACACTAGTCCTGTCATGGTTGATCAGCTGCCAGTCCCTGATATATCACTCCAATCTGCTGTTGTTTCAACTCCAGCTCCTGAACAGCAGCAACAAGATGTTTCTACTTCAATTGCTGGTTCTTCTGCTGAAATGTCAGTCTCTCCACATGGTAGTCCTACTTCAGATTCAACTGTCTCACCTGGTATTGTGCCTTTGGTTGCTACTGATAGTTCCTTAGTTTCTGCTGCATTACCATTGGTTGTTGGTTCTCGGTCTCAACGTCAACGGAAACTTAATACACGGTACTTTAATGATTCTTTTGTGAATGTTACAACTAAATATCCCATACGAGATTCTGTTGAATCGAGAACTGTTAAGCAAGCACTGCAAGATGCCCTCTGGCGTCAGGCTATGGATTCTGAATATAATGCCTTGTTGACAAATAAAACATGGGAGTTGGTTCCTCAAGCTCATCATAAACCCATTGGGTGTAAATGGGTGTTTCGCATTAAGCGGAAACCTGATGGCACTATTGACAGGTACAAGGCGAGACTCGTCGCTAAAGGTTTTTTACAAGAAGAGGGTCGTGATTATTTTGAGACATTCAGTCCTGTCACAAAACCTGTCACGATTAGAGTGGTTCTTACACTGGCAGTTTCACACGGTTGGTCATTGCGGCAGCTTGACGTTAATAATGCTTTTTTACAGGGTACTCTTCATGAAAGTGTCTATATGCAACAACCTCCGGGGTATGTGAATACTGATTATCCTGATTATATTTGCCGCTTACGTAAGTCACTTTATGGTCTTAAACAAGCGCCACGCGCTTGGTATATTGAGCTTACCACATTCTTAGGATCACTTGGGTTTCGGAAATCTAATGCTGATGCTTCTCTTTTTATCTTTAGCTCAAATGGTGTTATTGCTTATTTTCTCATATATGTCGACGATATAGTGCTTACTGGCAATGACACTAAATTTCTGGATGAATCTGTTTCTCGTTTGGCCAAACGATTTTCTACTAAGGACTTGGGTACCTTGTAACACCCCTTCCCGGTCCACCCGTTAACCCGAATGAACCGAGTCGAGATGCTACAACACTGGTTGACTGTATGGTCTGACATGCTGAAAACATACTGTATATTGAATATAATAACATGCTGGTACTGTTTCCAAAAATAACGTAATTTATATTTACAAAACATGATATAAGTTTACAAAATGAAATGGGCCCAACTGTGTGCCCTGTACATGCCATAAAAAGAAAAACAAAATGAGTTTCTACCCTGAAGACCGAGTCTTCTACAGATGAACTGCAGCAGTTGTACGCGGACTCTCTATGGACCAGTCTCAAAACCTGCGAGTTAAACAGGTAACTCGCTGAGCTATACAAGCCCAGTGGATATCTCAATATAGAAAGACATAATTAAGCACACATATATGCAGAAAGAATTATATAAGTACATATAATCACACATAACATACGGCTTTCATTTCACCTTGATGATCTTTCTTACTGTTTATTTTACTGTCTGATTCATGCAATAGCAAGTTAAAATATCTGTATGGCTCCATAAGGTTATAGTGAAACCGAAGTGATAAGATAAACTGTATGAAACTGGATGAAACTGTATGCTATAGGCCCCAAACCGGATTCGCCTATGCCAATAATGTCCGTTTTGGTGCCCCTAACCGGATTTGCACCGCACGGTTTAATCATATCCACTCAACGGCCTGTAGCCGGAGTTCCAAACTGTATGGGGCGCAGATCTGCTATTCTATGTCGCGACATAGCCTTATCTACATGGTTTCTACCTAACCTCAATGGAGCTTAAGATTAGCATGTCAACAATGTAACACAATAGCACATAAATGGTTTCACAACGTCATAGTTCATCATATTGATTTGATTTCGTACCATATAAATGCTTACATGTTGTTTTAATCCATGTTCTTATATTATATTTTTGTTTTACAATGATTGGATGCATGCATGTTGAGCAAAGGAATGTAATTGTATAGAAAATGAAGTCCAAAATGCAGGAAAACACAAGTCGCGAGCGCGCAGGGAAAAGTCGCGAGCGCGAGATGCTTCCCAGGGAGAAGTCGCGAGCGCGTCTTCAAACCTCGCGAGCGCGAGAAGTGCAATCGAGAGTCAGAGAGGTTTCTGGCTCAAGTCGCGACCGCGCAGCACAAGTCGCGAGCGCGAGATGAAGTCGCGAGCGCGCTTGTGGAGTTCGCGAGCGCGAAATGCGCAAACTGAGAGTCAGAGAGTTTTTGGCCAAAGTCGCGACCGCGCATGTGAAAGTCGCGAGCGCGAGTTGTGCCATTTGAGAGTCAGAGAGCTACCTGACTCAAGTCGCGAGCGCGCAATAGGAAATCGCGAGCGCGACTTGCTTTCCAGTATGCGCGAGCGCGCGACGTGATTCTGTGCAGTCTGTGTTCTTTTGGCCATAACTCTCAATAGTTAACTCCAAATTGAATGATTCAAAAGCCCATGTAAAGCTAACACAGAAAGGAACAAATAACTCTTCTATGACAATTCCTAATTCCATCATTATATGGGTTCAAAATCAAGATGAAGTTGCTGGTAACATTTCCAGCAAACTCTGTTTCCGCTTCATATATTCATCCCCTGTTTTCACATCATTTCCAGTACTTCCACCCAACAACAAGCAACATATCATCTCATTGGCAACACACCACACAATTTTTCATGCAAAGAACATGGGAAATAACAAGAGATATCAAACCTGTCTTGCCACAAAGCTGGGGCTCTGTTTTAACTTCTCTTTTCTGCTACCTTTGAACTTTCTTCTCCTATACACAAGAATTCTCATAACTCATCTCCAATATAACTCAATTAAAGAGTGAATAACATATAGCTTCAAGGAATTCTACTTACTTGGAGTGGACTTACTGCGTAACTTGCATGAAAAGTGCAAGGAAATGGAAGGGAAACGTAAGAAGAAAATGAAAAACGTGAAAATAGGAAAGTGAAAATGATAGGAACGGGTAGACTCTAGAAGAAGTGATTTGGCTGTGTAAACTCTCTAATTGGTACCTCAAGTGTACAAAGACACAACTTAATACCCACACTGTATGTTTGGCTGCAAACAATGCCTAAACTTTTTCATGCAAATAAGTCCACTTATCATCTCATGCTACCCCAACCAGGTTTGGTTCAACCCAACTCACCCTTCCTCTATGAAATGACTCAACTCAACGCACTAGGATGTTACAATTCTCCCCTTCTAAATAAAAACTTCGTCCCGAAGTTTACCTGTTGTAAACAAATGCGGATATTGTTGTCGCATGGTTTCTTCTGATTCCCAAGTTGCTTCTTCTGTCTTATGATTCCTCCAAAGAACTTTCACCAATGCTATTTTCTTGTTCCGCAATTCTTTAGTTTCTTTGGCTAGGATCTGAACTGGTTCTTCTTCATAAGTGAGATCCGGCTGAATATCAATCTCTTCCGCTGATAATACATGTGAGGGATCTGATCTGTATCTCCTTAACATTGATACATGAAAGACATTATGAATTCGATCTAAAGTTGGAGGTAATGCTAGGTGATAGGCTAATGGTCCTACGCGTTCAACAATCTCGTATGGACCAATGAACCTAGGGCTAAGCTTACCCTTTTGTCCAAACCTTAAGATCTTTTTCCATGGTGAAACTTTCAGAAATACTTTATCCCCAACCGAATACTCAATATCCTTTCTCTTTAAATCCGCATAGGATTTCTGTCGATCACTTGCTTCCTTCAGCCGTCTTCTGATGGTTTCTACTTTCTCTTCTGTGTCTCTCACCAAATCTGGACCCAAAATCTTCTTCTCACTAAGTTCTGTCCAACATACAGGTGTTCTGCATCTTCTACCATACAATGCTTCATAGGGTGCCATCTTGATGCTCGCTTGATAGCTGTTGTTGTAGGCAAACTCCATGAGAGATATATATTTGTCCCAACTGCCTTCAAATTCAATAACACATGATCTCAACATGTCCTCCAGGATTTGAATCACTCTCTCTGACTGGCCATCTGTCTGCGGATGAAATGCAGTGCTGAAATGCAGTTTCGTTCCTAATGCCTCTTGAAGTTTACCCCAGAACTTCGATGTAAACCTTGGATCACGATCAGAGATAATGGATGATGGAACTCCATGTAGTCGAACTATCTCACTAACATAAATTTCTGCTAACTTGTCCAGAGAATAGTCCGTCTTAACTGGTAGGAAATGAGCAGACTTGGTTAATCTGTCCACAATTACCCATACTGCATCATGCTTCCGCTGTGTCTGAGGTAAGCCAGTAACAAAATCCATCGTGATCTGATCCCATTTCCATGTTGGCACTGTTATTGGATGAAGTAACCCGGATGGCAGTTGATGTTCTGCTTTTACTTGTTGACATGTTAAACATCTTGTTACAACATCTCCGATGTCTCTCTTCATGCCCGGCCACCAATAGCCTGTCTTCAAATCTTGATACATCTTGGTACTACCTGGATGCATTGTATATAGACCGTTATGAGCTTCATGCAAAATCTTTTGTCTGATCTCACCTGTCTATGGAACAACAATTCTGTCTTCATAGAATAAGACTCCACTATTATCCAATCTGAATTTCCCACCATGATCTTCCTGTACTTGTTTAACCCATAGTGCTATTTGTGCATCTTTCTTTTGTGCTTCTGCAACTTCCTGAATCCAAGATGGCTGGACTTGCATCTGTGCTAGAATAACTCCCTGCTGTTGCAACTCCATGCTGATTCTCATTAAGCTCAAAGCATACAAGGATTTCCGGCTAAGGGCATCAGCTACTACATTAGCTTTGCCCGGATGGTAATTAATGACATAATCATAATTAGCCAGAATTTGCATCCACTTCCGTTGTCTTGAATTCAAGTCCTTCTGTGTTGGTAAATACTTTAAACTCTGATGATCTGTGTAAATGTAACACTTTTCACCATACAGATAATGCCGCCATACTTTAAATGCTAGAACAATGGCTGCTAGTTCTAAATCATGGGTTGGATAATTCAATTCATGTGGCTTCAATTGTCTGGATACATAGGCCACCACTTTCCTATCTTGCATGAGCACACATCCTAACCCAGTATGAGAGGCATCACTGTAAATCTCAAAGTCTTTACCTGACACTGGCTGAGTTAACACTGGTGCTTCAGTCAACGTTCTCTTCAAAGTGTCAAAACTCTGCTGACATCTATTATCCCAATGGAATACAACCTCTTTCTTCAATAATCTTGTTAAAGGTGATGCAATGATGGAGAATCCCTTTACAAACCTTCTGTAATAACCGGCTAAACCCAGAAAACTTCGAACTTCTGTGACATTCCTGGGTGGTCTCCAATCAACAATAGCTTCAATCTTCTTAGGATCCACTCTGATACCCTCTGATGACACCACATGTCCTAAGAAAGAAACTTCTTCTAGCCAAAACTCACATTTACTGAGCTTAGCATACAACTGTTTATCTCTCAATGTCTGAAGTACAATCCGTAAATGCTTATCATGTTCTGCCCTGTCTCTGGAGTAGACCAAAATGTCATCTATAAACACCACCACAAACTGATCCAGGTATGAATGAAATACGCGGTTCATGAGATCCATGAAAACCGCCGGTGCATTTGTGAGACCGAATGGCATTACTAAAAATTCAAAGTGACCATATCGGGTCCTAAATGCAGTCTTGGAGATATCTTCTTCCTTTATCCGCACCTGATGGTATCCCGACCTGAGGTCGATTTTAGAAAATATACCTGCACCTTTTAACTGATCAAACAAATCGTCGATTCGAGGCAATGGATACTTATTCTTGATCGTCAGCTTATTCAGCTGTCTGTAATCAATGCATAATCTGAATGATCCATCTTTCTTCTTTACAAATAATACCGGTGCTCCCCAAGGTGATACACTGGGTCTGATAAAGCCTTTATCCAATAACTCCTGTAGCTGAATCTTTAACTCTTTTAACTCTGCTGGTGCCATTCTGTAAGGTGCAATAGATACTGGTGCTGCTCCAGGATAGACATCTATGGTAAACTCCACTTCCCTCCTTGGTGGTAACCCTGGTAACTCATCTGGAAATATATCTGGATAATCACACACTGTTGGTATGTCTTCCACTTTCGACTTTTCTTTCTCTGCGTGTAATGCACATACCAAGTATGCTTCACAACCCTTCTGAATTAATCTCTTTGCTGTTATGGCTGATATCACATTACTCAAAAAATCTCGCCGCTTCCCAACTACTGTAATCTCTTCCCCTGCTGGTGTAGATAATGTCACCCTTTTCTTTGCACAATCAACTAGAGCATTATGTCTAGATAGCCAATCCATGCCCAGAATAACATCAAATTCTCTAAATGGCAACTCCATAAGATCTCCTGGAAATTCCTTTCCATGAATACCAATTGGACAGTCTTTGATCACTGTATGAGTTGTTACTACATCTCCTAATGGATTAGTAACCAACATACCCTGACCCACATGTGCAACCGCTAACCCTTTAACCCAAGGTTTAGGTACACTAATGTATGAATGAGATGAGCCAGGATCAATCAAAGCATAAACTACATGCTCAAATAAAGAAAACTCACCAACTATAACATCTGGAGCTTCCTCCTCTTCTCTGGCTCGCATAGCATAAACCCTGGCTGGACCCCTAGTCTCAGGCCTGTCCACAGTCTCTGACTGCTGTCTCTGCACTCCAGAGGGCTCACCTCTACCTCTACCTGCTATGAACTGGGTAGGAACTCTTGCCTTCTTCGGACAGTCTTTCTTCTGATGGTCTGATGCTCCACATGTCCAACATTTACCGGTCACCAACCAACAATCTCCACCATGTCGTCTACCACAATGCTCACAAGGTGGATACGGATAACCGGCTGACTCTGCACCTCTACCGGTGCCTCTACCAGTTCCTCTGCCTGAACCTCGAATACCACCGGCAGAACTAGCCACAACTGATGCTGCTGGTACATGAACACCCCTAGCTATGCCTTGGCTAAAAGAAGGTCTAGAACCAGCTGAACTACTAGCACCTCTGAATCTCTTGCTTTCCGGCTGATAGGTACTCGGTGTACTCGGAATCTGATCTCTTCTTTGCTGAGACCGCTGGCGTCTAGTACGCTGATTAGCCTGAATTCGCTCTATCTCCTGAGCTGCCTCTACCAAGGCTGAGAATTCTCTGAATCTGGAAGCTACCACTCCCATCTGAATCTCATCATTTAGGCCTTCTTGAAATTTCTTACACCTCTCGGCCTCTGTAGACACTATCTGCTTACCATACCTGCTAAGTCTAGTGAATTCTCTTTCGTATTCAGCTACAGACATTTTGTTCTGTCGCAGGTATAAGAATTCTTTCCTTCTAGCATCTAGGTAAGCCTCGGTAATGAACTTCTTCTTGAATTCATCCAAGAATAATTGCCAAGTACGCTGATCTGCTGTTACTCTCTGTTGTACAGTTGTCCACCATGTATATGCCTCCTCTATCAGCAATGAAGTGGCACAAATCAACTTGTCTTCGGCTGTACACTGCAATTGTTCTAGGACTCTCGATGTCCCATCTAGCCAATACTCAGCTACTTCGGGACTATCATCTTTGCTCGCTTTGAATTCCTTTGCACCATATTTTCTAAGCTTCTCCAATGGGGGTTTTCTCTCTCTCTCCACCACTACTGGTGCTTGAGGCATCACCCCTGCAATCTGTCGAAAAGTATCTGCAAGTTGCTTTAACAGCACCTCTTGACCTGGTGCCATTGAAGCCTCACCCTCCACTGTTCTAGCTTGACCTGGTGCTACACCTTCCACTGGTCTAGCTTGACTTGGTGCTACTGGAGCCTCACCCTCCACTGCTCTGGAGGCGTGTGACTCACTTTCTCCTTCTTGAGACATCCTCCTAAAATAATAACAACTGCTTAGTTCATCAGGGTAGTCATGGCATGTACATATACTGACTTATGCGTTCAAGCCCGGGGAAATTAAACCTAGGGCTCTTATACCAAAATTTGTAACACCCCTTCCCGGTCCACCCGTTAACCCGAATGAACCGAGTCGAGATGCTATAACACTGGTTGACTGTATGGTCTGACATGCTGAAAACATACTGTATATTGAATATAATAACATGCTGGTACTGTTTCCAAAAATAATGTAATTTATATTTACAAAACATGATATAAGTTTATAAAATGAAATGGGCCCAACTGTGTGCCCTGTACATGCCATAAAAAGAAAAACAAAATGAGTTTCTACCCTGAAGACCGAGTCTTCTACAGATGAACTGCAGCAGTTGTACGCGGACTCTCTATGGACCAGTCTCAAAACCTGCGAGTTAAACAGGTAACTCGCTGAGCTATACAAGCCCAGTGGATATCTCAATATAGAAAGACATAATTAAGCACACATATATGCAGAAAGAATTATATAAGTACATATAATCACACATAACATACGGCTTTCATTTCACCTTGATGATCTTTCTTACTGTTTATTTTACTGTCTGATTCATGCAATAGCAAGTTAAAATATCTGTATGGCTCCATAAGGTTATAGTGAAACCGAAGTGATAAGATAAACTGTATGAAACTGGATGAAACTGTATGCTATAGGCCCCGAACCGGATTCGCCTATGCCAATAATGTCCGTTTTGGTGCCCCTAACCGGATTTGCACCGCACGGTTTAATCATATCCACTCAACGGCCTGTAGCCGGAGTTCCAAACTGTATGGGGCGCAGATCTGCTATTCTATGTCGCGACATAGCCTTATCTACATGGTTTCTACCTAACCTCAATGGAGCTTAAGATTAGCATGTCAACAATGTAACACAATAGCACATAAATGGTTTCACAACGTCATAGTTCATCATATTGATTTGATTTCGCACCATATAAATGCTTACATGTTGTTTTAATCCATTTTCTTATATTATATTTTTGTTTTACAATGATTGGATGCATGCATGTTGAGCAAAGGAATGTAATTGTATAGAAAATGAAGTCCAAAATGCAGGAAAACACAAGTCGCGAGCGCGCAGGGAAAAGTCACGAGCGCGAGATGCTTCCCAGGGAGAAGTCGCGAGCGCGTCTTCAAACCTCGCGAGCGCGAGAAGTGCAATCGAGAGTCAGAGAGGTTTCTGGCTCAAGTCGCGACCGCGCAGCACAAGTCGCGAGCGCGAGATGAAGTCGCGAGCGCGCTTGTGGAGTTCGCGAGCGCGAAATGCGCAAACTGAGAGTCAGAGAGTTTTTGGCCAAAGTCGCGACCGCGCATGTGAAAGTCGCGAGCGCGAGTTGTGCCATTTGAGAGTCAGAGAGCTACCTGACTCAAGTCGCGAGCGCGCAATAGGAAATCGCGAGCGCGACTTGCTTTCCAGTATGCGCGAGCGCGCGACGTGATTCTGTGCAGTCTGTGTTCTTTTGGCCATAACTCTCAATAGTTAACTCCAAATTGAATGATTCAAAAGCCCATGTAAAGCTAACATAGAAAGGAACAAATAACTCTTCTATGACAATTCCTAATTCCATCATTATATGGGTTCAAAATCAAGATGAAGTTGCTGGTAACATTTCCAGCAAACTCTGTTTCCGCTTCATATATTCATCCCCTGTTTTCACATCATTTCCAGTACTTCCACCCAACAACAAGCAACATATCATCTCATTGGCAACACACCACACAATTTTTCATGCAAAGAACATGGGAAATAACAAGAGATATCAAACCTGTCTTGCCACAAAGCTGGGGCTCTGTTTTAACTTCTCTTTTCTGCTACCTTTGAACTTTCTTCTCCTATACACAAGAATTCTCATAACTCATCTCCAATATAACTCAATTAAAGAGTGAATAACATATAGCTTCAAGGAATTCTACTTACTTGGAGTGGACTTACTGCGTAACTTGCATGAAAAGTGCAAGGAAATGGAAGGGAAACGTAAGAAGAAAATGAAAAACGTGAAAATAGGAAAGTGAAAATGATAGGAACGGATAGACTCTAGAAGAAGTGATTTGGCTGTGTAAACTCTCTAATTGGTACCTCAAGTGTACAAAGACACAACTTAATACCCACACTGTATGTTTGGCTGCAAACAAGGCCTAAACTTTTTCATGCAAATAAGTCCACTTATCATCTCATGCTACCCCAACCAGGTTTGGTTCAACCCAACTCACCCTTCCTCTATGAAATGACTCAACTCAACGCACTAGGATGTTACATACCTTGCATCATTTTCTGGGTGTGGAGGTTATTTCTACATCTACAGGCCTTTTTCTCTCGCAACATCGACATATCCATGATCTCTTGGTTAAATTCAACATGGCAGGTGCAAAAGCGGTTAGTACACCTCTGTCCACTAGTGACAAGTTAGTTTTATGTGATGGGTCCCCTTCTGCCGATGCTACTGTTTATAGGCAGATTATTGGAGCTTTGCAGTACTTGGCTATTACACGGCCGGATGTGTCTTTTGCAGTCAATCATTTATCTCAGTTCATGCATGCTCCAACACAAAATCATTTTCAAGCCTTGAAGAGAGTTATGCGATATTTAAAAGGTACAATCTATTATGGATTATTTCTTCGTCGCCATTCTGATCATAAATTAACAGCATTTTCTGATTCTGACTAGGGAGGATCACTTGAAAATGGAAGATCAACAACTGCCTATGTTTTATATTTTGGTTCTAATGTTATCTCCTGGAAATCCACTAAGCAGAAGACGATGTCTAGATCTTCCACTGAGACAGAATATAAGGCATTGGCTAATGCTGCAGCTGAATTAATATGGGTTCAAAATTTGTTAAAAGATTTGAGCTTTCCTGTTTTAGAACCCCCAGTTATTCATTGTGATAATATTGGAGCCACTTACTTTTGTGCAAATCCAATATATCACACCAAGATGAAACATCTTGCCTTGGATTATCATTTCGTGCGAGAAAGAATACATGCTGGTCAGCTTCGGGTCCATCATATTAGCATTAAAGATCAAAATGCAGATATGCTCACCAAGCCTCTTGGTCGCCCACAGTTTCAATTTTTTCGATCCAAGATTGGAGTTTCCAATGGATCCTCCATCTTGCGGGGGCGTATTAAGGATAAAGCTAAGCACTAACTACTTATCTCTGTATTTATAATTTGTATTTATGATCTCCTTTATATACGCCTATGTTATATATAGGTTAGTTATAGTCTTGGTATATATAAATAGTGCTGTAACTATATCTGTGAAATATATAAGAATCATATTCTTCACAATCCTATGGCTGTGTAGTGATTTGCTTGGAGTAAAACTATAACTTGGATAAGTATAGACTACTATAGAGGTCAATGGAATTTAAAATTAGGGAATAAGCTCTATTTTCCAAATGGAAGTGGGAAAGCATTGACTGCCTATTACAAAATGACTCAAAAGAAGCAGTTGCTTCAAAATATTTGAAAAAGAAAAAGACGAACAAAAGTTTTAAGGATTTTCAAAGCCAAGCCGGCATATATTGTTTGATTTGCATGTATCTATTTGCCAGTTTGTGCAATCTCAGGCAGTTAAGTACTGCAGAAGAAACAAAAAATGATTTTACACTTAAAGATAGCTTTAAGCATCTTTATTAAATCAAAATTCTATACATATTAATTATAGCATCTCGTAATATGGTTTAAAGTTTTTTTCCAAATTCACTTAATTAAACAATTAAGGTGCGATATTTGTAAGATGAAGAAGGAAGCAGGGTCTCCAATAATGTGATAATGGGATTAAAGAGAAGAAAGTGGAATTTGGTTTGAATGAAGTTGCACTATATGAGGCCATGCTGGTGACTTAGCTAAAAGTGACGTCGCTTGACAATAGACAACATTGTCCCACCAATACTGACATAAAATAATCAAACAAAAAAGCAGTCAACTTACGTGGCTTGAAGACTTTATATATATGTATATATTTTAAATAAAAGTTCCTTCCTCACTTTCTACTTACGTTTTTCACATTTCAGTTCTAGAATAAAAAACAGATTCCTGTTTTCGCAAAAGAAATCTGTTTTTCAAACAGGAAGTAACGTTCTTGCTTGGGATTTTAATTAAGATACCAGTAATCTGTAATTTAGTGATTATTTAGCCAATGAAGCCTTAGGCTATATAGTGATCTCTAAACTAGGAAATAAATTGTGCTGATTTCAAATTAACATAGGATTCTTTCTGTCCCATTTTGTTTGCATGGTTTGATAAAATATATATATTAAAAATTTAATAAATAAAATTTATTTTATCTTGTTTGCATGGTTTGATAAAATATGTATATTAAAAATTTAATAAATAAAATTTATTTGTCTTTTTTCACGTTTAATTTAGAAATCTTGTAAACATTTTGAAACATTCAAAAAATGAATAACAAAAAAAAAAAATGAGACGGATGTAGTATTATTTTTATAAAAAAAAATTAAGTTTTAACCGGTTTATCAAAATGTCATAAATTATATTTTATTATAAACAGCCCATCTCACAACTATTCTACAAACAGTAATCTCCAAAAATCTATTATGGTACCGTGAGACTTAACTCGGTTAAGTCTCAAGCCTCTGAAATGAAAATCTGGACACAACGGAAATCATAAATTAAGCTTTAAACAATTTATAAAAATATCATAAATTATTTTATGAAGAACTTGACTAAATCTGTGGCTTTCATGTTTATTACTGTCTTTTCTACAACTTCCACGAACGGTTGATTTTGGACAATTCATATAAAAATTATACTTTCTTGAACCAACAAGGTTCAAAGAATTTTCCCTTCAATAAGGACAATAACAATGATCGACAAGACTCCATTATCCCCATAATTCTTGATTTCAAACCTCAGAGATTACTTTTTTTCATGGAATACAATCTTGTCCGTTGTTCTTGTGCTTATATGATTGCTAGGTTAACGTTAAATCCTAGTAACATTTTGTTTCCTTGTCTTTTTGCTATTATTCATAAAATTTATTTCCTAATGGATATAGGATCTAATATTTTCTACCCTATTCAAAGAATTAATTTATAAAATATTAATTTTTTTATGAATTATCTAAAATCAACCGTTTGGAAAAATTGTAGAAACAATAGTAATGAATATGAAATTAACCATCGATTTATTCAAGTAAGTTCTTCATAAAATATTTAATGATATGTTTATAAATTAATTAAAATTTAATTTATGATTTTGGTTGCGTAGATATTTATATTGCAAACACCTGAATCTTAATCGCGGTATTGTAATATGTCTTCGGCTATTGCTATTTGTAGAATATTTGTGAGACATGCTATGATGTTCGTGATAAAATACAATGTATGATTTTTTGATAAATTGGTTAAAATTTAATTATTTATAAAATAATATAACTTGTAAAAATAGATTAATAAAATTTGTATTTATTGCTTTTTAGGTATTTAAAGCTTCAATAATATTATATTTGATAATATTTAGAATTTTAATAATTATATATTATAAACGTGCTATGCACGGGTACATGACAATTAACTAGTTATATATAATTCTATCGTCAAATCTAAATGGTTCACTTTGAATTCTTATTTCTTTAAACAAAATGTAAAACAATTTAAAAATTTTTGATGAAATGTTTCAAATTATTAATTATAATTATTTCAAAAAATTAATATATTTATGGTAGAATAAATTTTTAAAAACATAATCTCATGTTAGCATCGCAGCAACGTGCGGGGTTCTTTTGCTTGTATATACAATATGATTGAGTGCACTTAAAATCCCCTGCTAGAAGTTACCTTCACGCTTTCAATCTAAAAATTGCCAGCAACAATTGTTTTTGTGCTTTCCGTTAAAACAAACTGAAATATATCATGTAAGATTAGCATTGCAAAAGATGGAATATAATATTGGTCCATGCAGTAACAGTTCGAGGAGAAAAATTTTCCGGGTCAATATATAATAAACGATCATAAAAAAAAAAATTATTCGCAGCTTTTAAGAGGGGTCAATTGAAAAAATTATGTGCATTAAAAAATTAAGAAAAAAATCAATTCATAAAAATGTAGATCTGCCATTGAGTCCATATCATTCCCTTAATTTTCATAGTACTTTTCGTATACTATTCAACTATTGGTATATATTTTCACTTATAAAAAATAATTTATTTTGACTCAGTGATATTGGATTTTTGTATATAATTAGTGGTGACACTATGGTTGTGTTCGGCAACACGCTAAATGCTACTTTTTATAGTGTTTAGAAATATAATGTTTGAATTAGTTTTTAGAAGTTAAACCAGCATTTTTTGAAAAGTTAACTCGTAATGTTTAGTGTTTGATAACATAATATTTGAAATAATTTTTAAACGTTAAAATAGCATTTTTTTGAAAAGTTAACTAGTAATGTTTAGCTTTTAACGTTTTATGAAAAATTACTAGTTCACAGCTATCAAAACAGTTAATTTTGGCGAACAGACCCTAGGTTTAAGAGAAAAGGAGAATTGCTCCCTTTAAGGTGGCGTTTGATAACTGAAATTCTATTTTATTATTTAAAAGTGAAATTTTAAAAAAATTACAATAAAAATTAAGAAAAAAATCAATTAATAAAAGTGTAGATCCGCCATTGGGTCCATGTCATTCCCTTAATTTCCATAGTCATTTTCTTGTATGTATAATATTCAAAATATTGGTGTATATTTCCACTTATAAAAGTTAATTTATTTTGACTCAGTGATATTAGATTCTTATATATAATGGTGACACTAGGATTGTGTTCGGTAACACACTAAATGCTATTTTTTATAGTGTTTGATAACATAACATTTGAAGTAGTTTTTAAACGTTAAAATAGCATTTTTTGAAAGGTTAACTCATTACGTTTAGCTTTTAACGTTTCATGAAAAGTTACTCAAAATAGTTAATAGCTATCAAAACAGTTAATTTTGCCGAACAGACTCTAGGTTGAAAAAAAGAAAGAATTGCTCCCTTTATTTAAGATGGCGTTTGATAACCGAAATTCTATTTTATTATTGAAAAGTGAAATTTCAAAAAAAAAAAATTACAATAAAGTTGAATTATGGTGTTTGGATGACGGTAGAAGTTTTTTGGAAAGTAGTATAATTGTCATAATTTTCCGGTATTTGAGATGGAAAAGTATTTTTATATATACATTTGGAGAGTAAGAATAGAACTTAGAAGCTTAGAAATTCAATTTTTCTAGGAAAATGACAATCAAATATGGGAATGTGATGCCAATACCGATGGCTTAATATGCTCTTATACCCTGAACTTTGAAATTTATTACATTTACATTTTACTTTGAACTTTATGACAATTACACTCCAAAATAAAAGGTTGAGAGTGTTTACACTCTAAAATTAAATTAAGAGTTGATTTGTAATAAAAAAATATATTTTCATGGGACCTAATGGAAATTTCTAACACGCAGCATGATTATAATCAATACGAACATGACCATTTAATAATCGTGCCAAATTCATAAACATCTTAAGTATATCATGCTGACCCATATACAATCAATGTAACGCACTTAATATTATAAACAGGTTAAGTGGGTCGTGTTGATTTGTATATGACCCACTTAATTTGCTTATAATATTTTTGAATTTTAACTTATTTAACTTAAATTATATTTAAAAATAATTTATATATATATAATCCATAGATTCTTCAATATTCATGACTAAAACAAAAAAAATTAATATAAGAATAAAGTTTAAATAGGTTTTAGTTAGAGTATCTATATTTGACACTAAAATTATTTATTTGCTCTTAAATAAACGAGTCACTCACCTAACTCACGTGTCAACTCGCGACATGATATGTATTCGTCTCATAAATTGGTGAACCATTTATAATACGAATTCATTTAAACTCAACCATAATTTGTATTTCGCGTATTAGGCGAATCGTTTTCGCATGTCAGACCCATTTTAACACCCCTAATATTAATATATGTATATTCTGAAGAAAATGGAGTACACATGGGAGTGCAACAAACAGAAAATGGATTTTTCATTAGGCCTCATGAAAATGGATTTTTTATTACAAATCAACCATTAATTTAATTTCATGGTATAGATACTTTCAACATATCATTCTGGGGTGTGGTTTGTCACAAAACTCAAAATAAGATGTAAATGAAATAAGCTCCAAAGTTCAAGGTATAAGTGCATATTAAGCTACTGCTGGTAGTGCTGGACCATTGCAACAAGAAAAAAAAAATGAAGAGCAGAAAATTAAAATTGGAGATTTCATAAACATAAAAACATTATTAGTTGTGGAAGCTAGTTAATAAATTATAGAATTTTATAGAATTTAAAGATTCGTGTTGACTATTCCATTATTGCAACAAGCTGGTCCAAGATTCCTCTTTGGGTCCGAAAATGAAAAGTTCTAAGAGCTATTTTCCAAAACCAAGGTCTAATTACTATATAGTAAAACATTCCAAGCTCAATCAAGCTTATGTGATGTCTGACCTCAATCAAATCTACACCAAGCCAAAATGTTTCATTATTACATTGTGATATATAGTCAATTAGCTTTTTATTTTTTTCAAATCTACACCAAGCCAAAATGTTTCATTATTGCACAGTGATATATAGTCAATTAGCTTTTTATTTTTTTTATAATATTAGGATTTCACTAAAAAAAAATTTCAAATCAATACAAATAATGCAGGGATGACATAATCCTCTTCTAAAAATCAAACATAGAATAAAACTATTATAACTAAAACAATTATTATTTGTTGATCTAATAAAAAATCCTAATGAAAATTGAAATAGTTGGCTACACAAACTTCCTAAATTATCCGTACATGGATGGTCTAATATATATGAACTAGTTTTGCTTATTTAATAATATTAAAATCATTTTCAAAATTATGAAATTTTTACATTTAAATTTTAATCAAAATAAAAATTATGATATATAATCATTAAATTTAATTAAAAAAATATTTTAAATGATTTTTTTTTCATAATTAAATAAAACTTATCATTCTATTGTATGCAATAAAATTTTTAAACGACCCATCGTGGTCAATAAAATTTTTCATAGTTTAGAGGATTTGGTTTTCACTCCAATTGTGTGTAAATTATTTTTATTCCTTTTTAGATACTATCTTTGAAAAGCATGCATAGAATTTTCAAATAGGTTATAATAATTTTTGTTTTTAAAATCTATTTGTCGTTTAATACAATTAAGTTGACTTGAGATATTATAGTTGCACCGATACTTGAAAGAACTTTCAATGGAACTGAGAAAGAGGGAACTAATAACTGAATTAGAGGTGATTTTGGATCGATAGAACGTGAAAATCCATAAATTTTATAAAATAGTCTAGAAATCTATGAATTGCAAAATCAATAATATTTCCTATTCCATCTTTTAGTTGAAAAAGTATAATACATGGATTCCAATGATATTTTTGAAATTAATAAAATTAAATGGCTTAATTGCATTTTTATTTAAGTAATAAAATTTAGAAAATTTCACTTTTGAGTTGAGATTTTCTCTTTAAAAATATAAAAACATCTATCTAATAAATATATAATTATTAAAGCATGGACACTATAGCGGTGACATACTAAAGTATGAAAGTACTGATGGCGTATTATCTTCTTTTTCTTTTCATTATAATAATTTTTTTTTTCATATAATAAAATTTTTTTTATTAAATAATGTAGTTACATACAAGAATGAATTCTTGGTTTGGGTTGAAAAAAACTTTGAAAATGAAAATAAAATTCAACAATACTTGAAATTCATACAAGTATGAAAGTATACTTGAAATTCATTACATATCTTTGCTTGAAAGTAGTATAGCTTTCTGGTTTATAATTGAAATGGTCAAGTGTTTGGGTGTAATAAAATGTCTCAAAATCATTTGAAACAGATTGATCAGAAATTATAGTTTGTTGGGGATGATGGAAATTTTTTCTGAGCCTTGCAGAGACATCATCAAGTGGGGAAGTTAGGAGGAAGAATAATATTAAAGGCAAGAATTGAAAATATGAGAATCTAATTAGAGTCTCCATATAGTTATATTAAGATGCTAGCTGTGTCTCCTTTGAGACCTATTTATAGTGCAAGAATTGGCATCCAGCTTCATATGGCTTATGTGGTGATAAGAGTAGCTGGCAAAATGGGAATTAATTAATGCCCTTTTTATCATTTTAATATATGTATAGTTAATTAGATTTCACTCCAAAAATTTTAGCTACTGATACTGAAATTATCTTAAAGACATTACATTATAAATTCAAATTTCAGTATAGTATTATATAGTGGAGCCAACTATTAACTAGTGTAGTGGCTACTTGTTGCACAAATCTGTGTTTATTTAGGAAAAAACATGTTTAGCCCAGATCCATGGCTTCGCTTATAGACCAAATCAACAAAGTTCATGATTTTTTAAAAAGTATTTTGACTTTATTCATTTTTTTCCAAGTGTATGAAGAATTATTCTCATTTCAATAAAAATCATTAATTTATTGATTTAATCCATCAGTGTGCCAATAGATCCAGTTTAAAAAGATTTTTTTTCCATTTATTTTTCTGAAGATATAATTAAGGATAAAAGTTATAGGAATGTGGGGAAAAAGCTCAAATAATTCTCGAGGCAAATTATTATGAAGTACCTAACGCAAAATTTGGACTGAAATATTAGAATTAGGAATAAAATTCAATTTGCCCCCTGAACTTGGGAGTAATATTAATTTATTCAAAAATTAATTTTGTACGATTTACGCTTTAAATTTGTACCAAAAGAACAAAAATCTCAGTTTATTGCTTAAAAGAATTTTAATTTCAATTAAAATATAATTAAAAATAACAAAATACTTCATTTAGATAAATACAATTAAGAAATAATTGAACAAAAAAATAATAACATTTTTTATACCAAATATTCATATAATCAAATATTTTCTAATTTTATAAAATTTTAAATAAAATATTTTGTTTAGTTATTTTTTAAAATTATTATTATTATTATTATTATTATACATTAAAATTTACCCGAGAACACCTTGATAAAGTTATAAACGAGGATAAGTAGATAAATAAAAGTGCTATAACTATATAGTTTGATAAATTAAGAAACGCGGTTGTGTGACTGTAATTAGTAAATAAATGAGAACTAAATTCCTTGAATTAGAATTCTTACTTAGAATCTCTTTCCTAGATGCATGCAAAGTTCCAGAATGATAAGACAAAAGCTCAAAAGGAGCAGTAGTAAAAAATAGCCCTGTTAAGGACAATATGAAATTGTGAGTAGTGTTGGATAACGTATACTGTCCATTGCATATGCATACATGCATACACGGATAAATGTTATGCATTCATACATGATAAATAAATTCCATCTAGGTATAGTTGCATTATTTAAGGAATTGTTATTTGTGTTGCATTATTTGTTGTTAATGAACATTATCTGATTAGTTGTGGCGTGTTTTACATATTTTTTGTTTATGTGGAATTGGAATGAAGTGAGTTACTATTGGGATTGTAAGGGTGGCTTCGATACTGTCGGCTATGTATGGAGAGATCAATGCCCCCGAGTGCATCTGATGAAATATGATATGGATGATATGGAAAATCACAGATGGCCTCCCGTTGGTAGGGAAAAGAAAAGAGAGTATAAATAAAATGAGAGGGCTGGTCAAGTAAGGTGGAGACTAATCAGCTATGTAAGGGGATCGGTTCCCTGGTGCACACGTAATGAGAGGGTAGGTCATGTGTGAGAACGGCTCGTCAGGATTTTTGGTGACGCCACTGACCTATCTCCACTTAATGTGATTATGTGAAAGTGTTAGTATGTATGGTTGATGATACTATGCCATTTGTGTGATTGACTGTATAATTATATAACTAGTTGGATGACTAGATTGAATTTAATACGTATTTGTGTGATTGTATGGGGTGTGAAAGTTGTCTAATCCTACTTACTGAGTTTAGGCACTCACCCTTGCCTTAATATTTTTCTAGATTACAAGTCTTTGAACATCTTGTTGTCCTCTGTCATCAGATAGATGTCTAGAAGATACCTTAATAAATATTTTGAAATTTTAAGTTCTTAGATTGTTCCGTAATTACGATAGTCATGTATAATAAATTTAGAAAATTATTAATGTATTACATATTAAAATTTCTATTATGTAATACATTAATATTAACCTAAAGAATTGTGGAAAATTGATTTATCATTAAATATGATGATATGAGCCAAACGAACCTAAGACTTATGATATTTGAATGTCGATAATATTAGGCCTAAAGCCATTTCTAATGAACATGAAAATTTATTCAGTATACGGGCGTTGATGGCTTTAAGCCTATCCAAGTCTTAGTGTCGGTTCGGCCTAAGGTAACAGTCGTGACATAAACACCTATGGACAAGGAAAGATGCGATTTAGATTTTAATATTTTTGAATTGTTATTATAGATTTTTACATAATACAATATTGCCCTCCGATTGTTGGAGAAAAACAATAATATGAACTAAATACTAAAAAAAAAAAATTGTTTCCTAATAAATAATTAACTTCCAAACAATATATGTTTGGAAAAATTAAATTAAAAAAGTAACACAAAAATAAGGGAAAGATATAAATTGGTCGCTTAATTATAGTTAAAATATACTTTGGTTTTTCTATTCAAAAAAAGTCTCTTTTCACTGTTAATTGATTAAGAAATTGATCCCTAATTATAATTAAACTAACTATGAGATTTCTTAAATTATGATTTCATTAACACTTTAATATCTTTATTTTAGACAGAAGTACAAAAGTGTTATCAGAATTATAATTTAGAAATATTATGTTCAGTTTTTGGAAACAGAAATCCTTATGTGTTAATTTAACAATAATTTAGGATCGATTTTTTTTTTTCAAAAAATAAATAAAAACTATGCCCTTGCTTTGAATAAAACCCCTTGCATTGATGTCGTTGCACTGAAAAGAGGCATCCCTTAGGGTATTCTACCTTTCTTTTATATCTTGCAGACCATCTTTTCAATTTTCATGTGGGTATATATTCTAACGACATTTTGGTTCTTAGTGGGTGGTAGCCAAACTTAAGTTGACCTATGAATCTATGATAGAGTGGTCTTAGTTTGAATGGCATATATACCCCACACATCCACCCCCTTTTATGAATATTATAAAATTATTATTTTTCTTTATATTTCATAAATTTATTATGAAATGAAATTAAAATTGAAAATAAATAAATTTTAAGTATATATAACAATTTTAATAATAAAAGGCACGACTAAAAATCCTCCATAGAATGATAAAGCGACACGTCAGTGTAAAATTTCTGCTTGGCATTTATTCGAACAGGTTAAGCTCATGGTAAAATTCCCCCCGTTTTTTTCTTTGATCGCTTCCTCTTGAAGAAAGCAGAAAAACTGGCAGCAAAATGTTGCAGTCAACTATCTCGCGTTAAATAACATTTTCCCTTTTGAGCATCTTCTTCTCCTTCTTCTTCTTCTTTCTATCAGCCAAAGTCCAAAAATCTCATTATCATCTTCTTCCTTTAGATCATATAACAAAAAAGAAAGCTAACCAAGACCCATAAAATTCCCAAGTACAGGACCCACAAAAGAGTTCTACATTCAATGCCTCGAAACGAAAGATAGCTCCATTAGATTTGAGCTAAGTTTTCGTGGGATTCACTTTATTTTACTGGGTTTCTTTTTATGTCCAGAGGGAGATTTTTTTAGAAAAGATTAGATTTTCAGGCATCTCTGCTGAAATGGTTCTCTATTAGGTAATTTCCATTGCCAAAGACAAATTTCTTCTTTTTTTTTTCTTTTCGTTTTGTTTTTTGCGGTAGATAATTTCTTGATTTGATGCCTGATTAGTTATTTTTTGTTTTTACTTAGTTTTTTTTATGTCGGTTCTATGTTTATCATATTAAAATGCAGATTATCTCTATAGCATAATTGTAGTTGTTTGGCTTATGTTATTGGATTTTAGGCAACTGAAGCAAAATGATTTTATTAAAATGGACAATTTGTTCCAAAATAGAACATGGTTTTCTTTTCTTAAATCGACAACCTGATATAGCAAAACCCATTTGTGATTGAAATTGGGGATATCATTAATTGTAATGAATTTACATTTGTGACCAGAGTTGTGGAAATTAAGCTGTGAGGATCATTCTTGCATTATTCGAATGACATGGCTATATGGTTTGTTATCATGTTTCTTTGACACTATTACATCGTCAATGAGTTGATTTAACTGAATGTTGCCTTTTGATACTTGAATTTGCTGATTGTGCTTATCAGCTTGGACTTGTTTCTTCTCTTGTTGGTTTGATTTGCTTATTAGTTTGTGATTGCTTTCTCTAAAGTATCAATCTTGAAAAATGTCCGATATTTTGGGACTATTTCAATCGAAAACTTAGCTGTTGAGAGTTTTTAGGTGCTGAATTTGTGTCCTTGAGTTGTATTGACTTAGTGCATAGCTGGGTGTTTGTGCGTCAATTCACTGGATGAAGTTTTTGTCCATAATGAAATAAGGAAGGGAGACGATTTTCTAGCACCATTTCCTTTAGTGTTCAAGGAACAGGGAATTTAAGGGGGACTAAATAAAAAACCGAGGTAACAGAATACAAGCTAGAAGCGAGGAAAAAGGAAGAAGAAGCAAAGGGGAAAGAAAAATCCTTTGAAACCAGAGAGACCATTGTTGGTGAAGACATGGGATAACAACTTTTTAGCGGATCTTGGATTTTCAAGAACTGATTCTCTTTATGAGTCCATTAGGTCTTACTTCAAAGAATAAGAAGAGAATGTCTTGAACTTATATTTCAAAGGGGATTGATGTGTTCTAGTCAATAATCAATATTGTGAATTTTGAAGGAGAGTTTCATTTCCAGGTTTTTCAGAGTTGAATAATTAGGAAGTAATAGATCCTCAGACAGTGGGTGTTTGGATAAACTAAGGGAATAGAGCGGAATGTCTTATCATAAATGACATGGTGATTTATGAAATAGTGAGTAAATGGTGATTGGTAGCGTTAAACTGGTTCAAATGGCTGCGATTGAAATTGTGATTGGTAGTGTTCAACTGATTTATGAGCCGCAAAGAAGAGTGAGAATGAGAGAATGAAGAGGCTTGAAGTCATTTGCATATGAATCTTGGTAGTTTGATGAGCGTTAACTGAAACATTTAGAATTATTACTATTTCATTTCTTGTACAAGAAACACAAGAATTATATTAAAAAAAAAGTTGCTCAGCACTTGCGTGATGTTAGTCACATATATGTGTGTGTGCGCGCGCAGAGCAATGACCTGTTTCCGTCCAGCACATTTTGCACTGGCATTGAATTGTCTTTTAACTTTTTCCTGTATTCCCTAACAGCACTGCTATTTTCTCCATTTTGTTAGTATATCTTTTTCTCCTCTCCCAAGCAAAATTAACGAGAATTGAGTGAGATGAGACTCTGAAAATGGATAAATACACGTATTTTTCTTTATTGCACTATTATTTGCTACTAATGATGAAGATAAATTTTCAGATCTAAGGCACGCCATTGAAAATGGAGATATTGTTGAATCAAAGGAATCAAGCTCATGGAAATAGGACATTGGAGAAGAATGCAGGCATAACATATTTTTTTAACATGATTTTGTTAATAAAAATGTGAGAAGTTGATTGGTATTGATTGGCAAGCTGACGAATCAAGGCCATGATAGGCAATCCAACCCATCCCTTGAGCAAAGATGAAGAGTCTGTCAAAATGCAACATTGCAACATACATATGCTTGTTGTTATTGTTGCCTCTTGGTGTGTTCTCTCTTCGCACTCTTCTTTCTGATCCATGTGACCCATCAAATGAGTTGGACCCACAAGCCCTCAGAGCAGATCAAATCACTGTCCTTATTAATGGATACTCCGAGTCCCGCATCCCTCTCCTCCAAACAATTGCTGCCACATACTCTGCCTCCCCGCTTGTATCCTCTGTGCTGGTCCTCTGGGGGAACCCTTCCACTCCGCCTCAAACACTGGCCCACTTGGCCCATAATCTCTCCCTCTCCTCCTTTGGCATGGCTACCATCACCCTTGTACGCCAGCCTTCAAGCAGCCTCAATGACCGCTTCCTCCCTAGATCATCCATTAGGACACAAGCTGTCTTGATTTGCGACGATGATGTGGAAGTTGATCGTAAATCCTTTGACTTTGCATTTCAGATTTGGAGATTGAATCCTAACCGACTAGTTGGGCTCTTTATCAGATCCCATGATCTCGATTTGTCATCAAGGAAGTGGATTTACACTGTGCATCCAGATAAGTACTCGATTGTGCTCACAAAGTTCATGATTTTGAAAAGCCAGTATTTGTTCGAGTACAGTTGCAAGGGGGGGCCTAACATGAGCGAAATGAGGAGAATTGTCGATCAGATGAAGAACTGTGAAGATATACTGATGAATTTTGTGGTGGCTGATAGGACAAATGCAGGACCTATATTGGTGGGTGCAGATAAGGTTAGGGATTGGGGAGATGCTCGTAACGAAGACAATAAACAAGGGCTGGGATTGAAAGATGCAGGAGGGAGCAAGGTAACAGCAGCGGGGTTGAGCAGTAGGAAAAGGGAGCATAGGAAGAGGAGAGGACAGTGCATAACAGAATTCCACAAGTTGTTAGGAAGAATGCCATTGAGGTATAATTATGGGAAAATAGTTAATTCAGTTGGTGAACAAGGACTGTGCATGAAAGGGGGCAAGTTGGTCTTTTGCGATAGATACCAATGATTTTTTTTTTTTTTTCATTGTCCAAGAAAATATTTGTTCAAACTGAAATTTCATTTCCCATTTAAAATTCTCTAATATATCAGAAAAAAAGTTAGCATGTTGCTTGTAATGTACAGAAACAAAAGAAATTTTGTCAGCAAAGCAAATAGCTAAAGATGATAATTTTATTCTTTCAAAAGACAAACTTTATAATATTTGCTCTCACTATGATTCGATATATGTATACAATTTTAAACTTTGAACTATTAGTAATTATAAGTGTATCTATTGTTGATTATGTAGATCATCGTAGTACTTATTAATCCATTGGTCTATAATATTGATCTCAGTATTTCTTTGTGCGACCAACCACTCTGGATCTGTTGTTTTGTTCGCTCGAAGTATGTCCAAGCAATGAGACCCTGCAATATACAACTTTTCTGTATTAATAACATCTTCCAAAAATAAAATGTATATTACTTTTCTATTCTTGAACCAATTTACAAAATTTTTTTTTTATGCCATTTGCGTATTCTTAATGTGTGAGAGAAATTATTCTTAATTCAGGATTTAATGTGTGAGAGAAATTATTCTTAATTCAGGATTTATAGCTGCAGCTTTTCATAGAGTATTTTTCACGAATCGAACTTCTTATATTGTAGAAATTGACCGTTGAACTCAATAATATTATATCACTTGAATCATTTATAGTTTTTTTTTTTTTTTTTTGTTAAAAACGAAGATGTATTTCCCTCAAAGACAATGAGAATAATTAATAATATTAAATATTTAGAGGCTAATTCAATTATTTCCATTTATAAGTGTAAGAACTGAAGCAGAACTATTTAAAATATATTCATTATTAATAATCAAATAGGACCAAAATTATCTTTTGAAATAAATAAACTGAATTAAAATGAAAATGTATGGTGTTCAATTAAAGTTTACACATTTGTTGTATAGACTTGAAAGCATACCTTTGCTTGTATAAACAGCAACAATAGTGTCTGATATGTTCTCCAACACCCTATAATCCGAGAACAAATTCTTGTTAAAATAATAAAAAAAAAAAATATTGGATTTCTTCCCTCAACTTGTAGTTTTTTTTCCTGAAGAGAAAAAAAAAATAATATTTTTAAATTTTTTTTAGTAGAAAAAAATTAAACAAAATCCATAAAATAAATGTAAAACCACGAATTTCTCTATTTTAAGATTTTTATTTACCCGCCACTACTAAAAGGATCTCTTAATCCATTGGAGAAAATGATGTTGCTACCAAACCTCTGCAGAACGAGTTTTATACTCTGCAAATTGCAAAAAAATTAAATGATTAAACCAATAGTAAATTTAATATCTTGGATGTTGGATGTGATTAATTAAGCGAAATATATAATTAAATTAGGGAAAATTGGGATTAAAAAAGAAAATTAAATAATTATCCTAAGGTAGCTAGCTTAGATTTGTTGAACTATTTAATAAATAAATAAATTAAGACAAATAAAATAATTAACATACATGGCCTCCATAATAGGTAGTGACCCAACGGGGCCTTGGTGGTACGCCATAGGATGCCTTGCATTCTTGAACGAAGGCATTGAGATCAAAAGGAGCAGGTGGAAACATTGTATCATTGCCACGCCCAATTGGTATCACCATCTCGCTACATGTCTAAACATCCATATTTCATTAATCAATTCTCTTCATGATTAATTAATATAATTACATAATTAAAAATCTCAATAATTCAATATACATGTCTTGTCATACAGAATCCTTAACCTCTATACTGAAAATGCATACAGAATAACCTCTATGTTAAAAATGGAAACCATAAAAATTTTTGGTACAACATCTGTCAGGCTCAACTGAAATATTAATATAAAAAATGGTTGTAATCCCTTATTCCCAGAAATTTGAAATTAAAAAATTCTCCTTAACTCTCCTAATTTAACGATGAATTTTACATTTACAATTTTAAACCAGAAAACGCCTCTTATCTAAAAACGTTTAGACCTTTCAAAAATTCTTTTTATATTTTTATTTCTATATTTAAAAATTTGTCTCTTATATTTAAATTCTAGCATCGTGACAATGTTTATCATTAGCATTTTTGTTGAAATTTTTGGGAAGGAAAAATGAAAATGCATAAGATGATTAATAATATTTTGCACTTTATGTTTTTTGCACTTTGTTCAATTAACAAAAGAATGTGTCTATTTATAGGCTTCAATTAACAAAAGAATGTGTCTATTTATAGGCTTACAAGTGAATCAAATAAGACCTAAAAATACTCCTAAAAATCATTAATCCTAATAACAAAAATATCAAATTCTATGCAGAAAATCTGCACTAAATAAAATTGAAATCTCAACAGATTTTTCATAATATTATTTTGAATTAATCCTAACAATTTTGACACTCCTAGAAAGATTATTAGCACTACCATGGAAAGCGATAGAAAAGTGGGGATAGAGTAATAAGTAACGGCCAGAATTGAGAATTTGATTAAATACCTGCCATCTCCAACCCACAGATGTTTCAGATACATTGGTGGGTGAATGAATATAGCAAGTTCTGTTTCCTCTATAAGCAACAACACCGCCAAATATTTTGCTGAGTGTATCATTCCCATCACTATCAGTATTGCTTCCATCTATGCCATTGCAGACCACTGTCACTGGATATTTTGGTGGCTTATTGTACTGAGCAGCACCACTATACATTGTGTCCAAGTAATCTTTGAGCTCATCCACATCGGTTAATGGTCTAGAAAACAAGAAATATAAGCAAATAATTGATAAATTACAAGATATATATATATATATATATATAGTTGTATACAAGAAAACTTTTTGGGTGATGTTCCACAAAAATAGTTATTTAAGTTATTGTTAGCTGATCCTTGTAGTTATAAGCTATTTTACTAGCATTTCATCAAACGTAAGATAATGTTTCATAATTACATCACACCAATCAAAAAAAATATTTAGAGGGGATGAAAAAAATTTTCAACATTTAGAGGGGTGAAAATTGAAAACAGTTTAATATTTTAAGATAAAATATAAAAATTTATATGCTTTATAAGGTAAATTTTAGAAAACTTTTAACATTAGGGGCAAGGTTATTGCTAGCCTACCTTGGTTCCACCGTTGCATCATATAAAGTTATAAATAATACTCCTTCTGTCTCATTTTTGTTTGCTTGTTATTCCTTTTTTTTTTTTATGTACTAAATGTTTGTAAGTTTTTTAAATTTATCTATTTAAATAATTATTTTTCTCATAATAAACTTTATGATTATTCATTAGAGTTTTTATTAATATTTTAATAAGTTAATGGTAAAAAAGGCAAAATAATATTTATTGACTAAATTCTTAACATGTGGATTTTGTCAAACCATACAAACAAAATGGGACAAAGGGAATAGTAAAGACACTAAACGTTATATTAAACTATGTTGCGAAAAAGGCCTAATTAATTATTATGAATTAAGACTTAGTGGTTAGATTATGAATTAAGTTATAAATATGGATGCAGAATACTTTATCGATCCAATAACTATATTATTATATAAATATTTTTATAAAAAACAAAATATAACATGTATTATCACTTATTTGTGGAGGAAATTAATACTTGCAAGTCTTGAATTTCTTGCTGAGGATTGCAAGGCCATTAGGTTGAGAAGCAAGTTGATCAATTTCTGGCCATGATTTTTGTATTGTCTGATAGCAACTCTCACTAGCTTCCTGCATAAGTAATAAATTATTCATCAATCAAACCTTTTCATGTGAATGTGATGTAACATCTACATTAATGGACAAAACCATTAATTAAAAAGATAATTACATTTAATCAGTATCCTGATCTGAATTTGAAAAAACCACTGTAATTGAAAACTTCAAGAAAAATTATCTTGCTGATTAGAAATTTTCAATATATAATATCCAAAATTCAAGAACTTACAAACCTTGTAATCTTTGGTGACAAGAGAATAGTATCCATCCTGCGGAGTGATATCATCAAAGTAAAGAATTGGCGCTGATGAGGCCAAGGCTCCAAGTGCTATGTGAGGGTACTTAAGACGAAACCATGAAGCCAGCACTGAAACACAGAAAAACGAAATGAGTTTGATTGACCTAGAGGAGGTTTACGAGTCCATTTATGAATCAAATCAACTTTTCATTGAAACGAGGATATTTTTGAACATTCATTGAAAAGAAAAAGGATAAACTAAAAATTATTTTGAAAAATCTCATCCTTGCATCCCTATTCTTAAAAATTTTTTTATCCTCCTAATTTCAAAACCTGTTATATACTTTAAATCAAACATTAATAATAATTTAAATAAATAAATAGAAACATAAAAAATTATTAAATATGACAGGAGCATGTTGTATCACTATATTACGAGATGTATTATAAGTCTTTCATAATTGATGAGTAATACTTAATAATTTCTTGTATACGCATACATGTACAGGCACCTACTTCCACCATATGATCCTCCGATGACGATGACCGGAGAATTTTCAGCGTCAAAGGTTTTCTTTACATGAAGTATAATCTCTGCATAATCTGCAAGAGCTTGAGCGGAATTGAAATATCCCCGAACACTAGCATTTTTCACAGCTTCTTCTTGTGAACCAAATGGGATTGACTTCCCATAAAACCTGTGCTGATAAATTTTTAAAAGAAATATATAAATATATATTTATATTAATCACAAATATTAATATATAATCGAATCCCTCAAAGAAGTTAAAATCACTAATTTGTACCTCTATATATACCAAGAGAGCTTTAAATTTAATAGCATTATCAGAAAGAAAACCAACAATATAAAGATCACCATCAAGAGGTGCCTCTGCACCAAAATATACGAAAATTGGTGCATACTTAGAATTAGAACCACCCCAGTACTTAGAACTTATTACATATCTTTGCTGAAAGGTATTGTAGCTTTCAGGGTTATAATTGAAATGATCAAGTGTTTGGTTGTAGAAATATGTCTCCAAATCATCAGAGAGTGATGATTCAGATAAACTTTCAGGGTCTTCTAAAGAAATTCTTGGTCCTATTGGGCTAAGTCTTGGTATATTAAATTTTTTTGAAGTTGCAGAAGTTAAGAGAATGAAGAAGAAGAAGAAGAACAGAAACCATTGGAATAGACATTTCGAAGACATTGTAATGTTGCTTCAAGAATATCTATTTGTTTCCAAGGTTTTACTTGTGAAATAAAGTATGTACAAGGAGCATATTTATAGACCAATAGTTGCTTATTTGCTTATATTTTTTGCATAAAATTATTTTACTTAAATGTGGGTGTAAAAACTCGGTCAATCTGATAATGACACACTACAAAAAATTAAAAATCAAAACCCAACTTTAAGATACAGGTATTAAGGTTTGAAGGCCTAATAAATTGCAAAAAAATCTCGAAATCTTTGCACAAGCGATATGAGATAAAAATTTTAAATAAAATATCTCAAGGTCTTTGCATAGACAATATGAGAGAGAGAATTTAAATGGAGTTTTTAGAAGAATGCTCTAAAATGAAAAAAAAAATTATAACTCATTTTCATATATTGGCTAGACATGTAGAATGACCTCATGCACTTGTGTTTGTGTACATAAAAAGTTTCCACCGTTTTAGCTTTAATGGTAAATTGGTGGTGGCGCTATTACAGGATGGGTGGCCAGTGGGCTACATCATGTTCATATAGAACACATTATTGTATTTTGAGTGGAACAACATGCGCTGAACCAAGTTAATAATTTGTAGTGGTTTCTTATTTTCTAATTTAAGTGCTGAAGTGATAAAAGGCTGCCAATGGATGGGTGGTTAATTTTTTTTACTTATGTGATGGGAGGACTATCTTTATTGTGTACCTATAATATTCTTTTAGTTCATTGAGCTCATCTTTAAAATCTAAAAATTTATTGCTTTTAACCAATAAATATAAAAATTTTTATCTGTTTTAGTAGATCTAAATTAGGAAATAACTTTGTCCTGATTTTGGATATAAATTATAATATATCCCACTAATTAACTACTTATCCTAGGGCTGTGTAGTGATTTGCTTGGAGTAAAACTATAACTTGGATAAGTATAGACTACTATAGAGGTCAATGGAATTTAAAATTAGGGAATAAGCTGGAAGTGGTAAAGCATTGACTGACTATTACAAAATGACTCAAAAGAAGCAGTTGCTTCAAAATATTTAAAAAAGAAAAAGACGAACAAAAGTTTTAAGGATTTTCAAAGCCAAGCCGGCATATATTGTTTGATTTGCATGTATCTATTTGCCAGCTTGTGCCATCTCAGGCAGTTAAGTACTGCAGAAGAAACAAAAAATGATTTTACACTTCAGCTCAGTTTCACAGTAAAGATAGCTTTCAGTAGGCATGTCCACGGTTCCCCCGCTTCCGGAACCGGTGGTTCCGATTCCAAAATTTTTGGAATCGGATTTGATTCCGATTCCGGTTTGAAACCGAACGGTTCCAGTTCCGGTTCCGGTTCCTTAACGGTTTCAAAACCGACGGTTCCGATCGATTTTCCGGCGAATCGCATAATTTTAAATTTTAAATTTTAAATATTAAAGACCGGTTTTCAAAATTTAAAAAATTTGTGAAAGTTATTTCTTAAAAAAATACACCTAAAAAATTAAAAAATGCTTCAATTAAATTTATTTTTTTTAAAGACTTGAACTTAATTATTTTTTTTAAAAAAGTCTTCAACTGAATTTATTTTTTGTCCAAAAAAGTTTGAACATAATTTAAAAAAAAAAAAAGGCTTGAACTTATTTTTTTTTTTAAAAAAAAAAAATTAAGTTGACTACGTATCCTCTTGGGGTTTAGATGAATCAAAGCCCACGTAGTTAAGTTGCCAATAAAATTTTTTAAAAAAAAGTTAAAAGGTTCAAACGGTTAGAACCGCCGGTTCAAACCAGTTCAAACCGACGGTTCTAACCGGCCGGAGAACCGGCAGTTCCATCCGGTTCTGACCGGTTTGTGGAACTGCCGGTTTGCAGTTCCAACAACATTGGAACCGGAACCGACCGAAAATATCCGATTTTGATTTCGATTCAGACCGGTTCCGATTCCAGGAACCGTAATATGGCCACCCCTAGCTTTAAGCATCTTTATTAAATCAAAATTCTATACATATTAATTATAGCATCTCGTAACATAGTTTAAAGTTTTTTTCCAAATTTACCTAATTAAACAATTAACGAGCGATATTTGGAAGATGGAGAAGGAAGCAGGGTCTCCAATAATGTGATAAAGTGGAATTTGGTTTGAATGAAGTTGCACTATATGAGGCCATGGTGGTGACTTAGCTAAAAGTGACGTCACTTGACAATAGTGTTGTCAAAAGACAACATTGTCCCACCAATACTGAAATAAAATAATCAAAGCTAAAGTGCAAGTGCCCATAAACAAAAAAGCAGTCAACTTACGTGGCTTGAAGACTTTATATATATGTATATATTTTAAATAAAAGTTCCTTCCTCACTTTCTACTCACGTTTTTCACATTTCAGTTCTAGAATAAAAAACAGATTCCTGTTTTCGCAAAAGAAATCTGTTTTTCAAACAGGAAGTAACGTTCTTGCTTGGGATTTTAATTAAGATACCAGTAATCTGTAATTTAGTGATTATTTAGCCAATGAAGCCTTAGGCTATAAGTGATCTCTAAACTAGGAAATAAATTTTGTTGATTTCAAATTAAGATAGTATTTTCTCCGTTCCATTTTGTTTCTAAGGTTTGACAAAATATACAAATTAAAAATTTAGTAAATAAAATTTATTTTGCCCTTTTTCATTCTCAAATTAGAAACTTTGTAAATATTTTAAAATATTCAAAAAATGAATAACAAGTAAAAAAATATGAGATGGATGGAGTATTATTTTTATAAAAAAATTAAGTTTTAACCGATTTATCAAAATGTCATAAATTATATTTTATTATAAATATCACATCTCACAACTATTCTACAAACAGTAATCTCCAAAAATCTATTATAGAACCGTGAGACTTAACTGGGTTAAGACTCAAGCCTCTGAAATGAAAATCTGGACACAACGGAAATCATAAATTAAGCTTTAAACAATTTATAAAAATATCATAAATTATTTTATGAAGAACTTGACTAAATCTGTGGCTTTCATGTTTATTACTGTCTTTTCTACAACTTCCACGAACGGTTGATTTTGGACAATTCATATAAAAATTATACTTTCTTAAACCAACAAGGTTCAAAGAATTTTCCCTTCAATAAGGACAATAACAATGATCGACAAGACTCCATTATCCCCATAATTCTTGATATCAAACCTCAAAGATTACTTTTTTTTATGGAATACAATCTTGTCCGTTGTTCTTGTGCTTATGTAATAGCTAGGTTAACGTTAAATCCTAGTAACATTTTGATTCCTTGTCTTGTTGTTATTATTCATAAAATTTATTTCCTAATGGATATAGGATCTAATATTTTCTACCCTATTCAAAGAATTAATTTATAAAATATTAAATTTTTTTATGAATTATCTAAAATCAACCGTTTGGAAAAATTATAGAAACAATAGTAATGAATATGAAATCAACCATCGATTTATTCAAGTAAGTTCTTCATAAAATATTTAATGATATTTTTATAAATTAATTAAAATTTAATTTGTGATTTTCGTTGCGTGGAGATTTATGTTGCAAACACCTGAATCTGAATCGGGGTATTGTAATATGTCTTTGGCTATTGCTATTTGTAGAATATTTGTGAGACATGCTATGATGTTTGTGATAAAATACAATGTGTGATATTTTGATAAATTGGTTAAAATTTAATTATTTATAAAATAATATAACTTGTAAAAATAGAATAATAAAATTTGTATTTATTGCTTTTTAAAGAATGGCAAACAGATGGAAGGGATAATGATTTTCAGATTGCTATTGATGAGTATATAAAATACAAGAGCAGTAACAAAATGCCTACAATACAGGAATACGTTTTACACTATCTCAGTAAACATCCCTGTGATCAAGGAATAGGAATAATAGAAGTTTGACTACGAGGTTTAAATAATATTACTCTTATCACCCCCCCGCAAACTCATGGAAGGAACCACCTTGAGTTTGGATTTCAATTGAAGAAACCGTGGTTTGGACAATGGCTTTGTAAGTAAATCTGCAAGCTGATCTGTTGTGGAAATATGAGAAACTTGAAGAACTTTCTTGCGAACTTGATCACGAACGAAATGAAAGTCAAGCTCGAGATGTTTTGATCTTGAATGAAATACCGGGTTGGCTGCTAGATATGTTGCAGAAACATTATCACACCAAATGCGAGGTGTAGCTTGAACAGACTGCCGAAGTTCACGAAGTAAACACTGCAACCAATAAACCTCAGATGCCGTTGAAGCCAAGGCTCTATATTCAGAGTCTGTGCTTGAGCGAGCAACTGTTTTTTGTTTATTGGAGCACCAAGAAATTAAATTTGGACCATGAAAAACTGCATAAGCCGAGGTACTCTTACGATCAGTTTTATCACCACCCCAATCTGCATCATTGAAGGCAATTAATGATGGTGTCAAACATGATTGAAACAACAACCCATGGTCAGCAGTGCCTCGAAGGTAACGAAGAATTCTTTTCACCGCCTGCCAATGATGAACCGAAGGGGAGTGCATGAATTGTGAAGTTTTATTAACAGCCATTGTAATGTCCGGCCGCGTTAGAGCTAGATATTGCAACATTCCCACAACTTGTCAAAATAATTTTGGATCTTCAAAAGTTGGAGAGTTGTCTACAAAGAATGAAGTTTGTGGAGAAGAGGGTGTACTCACAGATGAAGCTTCATGCATATTGACACGTCGTAGAATTTCCCAAATATATTTTGTTTGGGACAAATGTAAACCAGCAGTAGAAGATAGAACTTCAACACCCAAAAAATAGCTAAGAGGCCCCAAGTCTTTTAAAGCTATATCGGATTTCAGCTTGTGTATTAGTGTTTGCAGAAAACTGATGCTAGACCCTGTTAAAATCAAATCATCAACATACACAAGGCAATAAGCAACATGAGAGTCATGTGAGAAAATAAACAAGGAGCTATCTGCCTTGGAGTTCTGAAATCCAAGCCGTTGCAAAGCTTGAGCTAGACAAAAATACCATGCTCGAGGAGCCTGTTTTAACCCGTACAAAGATTTGTTTAAGGCACACACATAATCAGGCTTGCTATCATCAATAAATCCTTGGGGTTGCTCCATAAAAACAGATTCCTCTAGTTTTCCATGCAAAAAAGCATTGGAAACATCAAGTTGACGTATAGGCCAGCCACTACTAACAGCAATAGATAGAATTAATCGAATAGTAGCAGGTTTAATAACTGGACTAAACGTCTCAATGTAATCTATCCCTGGCCGTTGGTGAAAACCCTTCGCAACTAAGCGAACTTTATAACGTTCAACAGACCCATCTGATTTTGTTTTTGTACGATAAATCCATTTACACCCAACAATATTTGAAGCATGAGAGCGAGGGACTAAATCCCAAGTACCATTGGCAAGAAGAGCATCAATTTCTTCAGACATTGCTTGTCTCCAAATCGAGGATTTTGCGGCTTCTGTATAAGAAGTAGGTGTCACAGAAGGAACAGAAGTGATAAACACTTTAGGCTTTAAATTTCCCGTTTTTGAACGGGTTACCATAGGATGGCGGTTGATTGTAGCCTCTTCTTGTGGAGGAAGTAGAGCATTGGTAAGTGCAGAATTTGTAGTGGATGGTGGCAAAACTAACACAGAATCTGTTATGGCAGGTTCTGAGATAGGTGCAGCAGTGGTTTCAGGTATGGTTATGGCAATAGGGACTGCTTGTTCCAATGTATTAGCAGCAGAAGGTAATGTTGGAGAGTTCGGTTGAGGTAGAGGTACAGCAGCAGGTAGGCTATTGGTTGAGTTGGTAAGGTTGGGTAGTGCATTACTAGAAGCAGTAGTGCGTGGTTGAGCAAGTGAGAAGATTGAAGGTAGTGGAGGTGGTGCACCGAGGACAGAAGAACACCCATCACTTTCTTTGAATGGGAAAACCTGTTCATCAAACAAGACATGACGTGAGTAAAATATTTTGTGAGTAGACAAAGAGAGACACTTGTAACCTTTGTGTAGAATACTATACCCAAGAAAGACACATTTAGTGGAGCGTGGTTCCAATTTATTTTTAGAATAAGGACGCAACCATGGATAACACGCACAACCAAAGGTACGAAAAAATTGATAATCCGGATGTCGTTGAAAAATAACGTGATAAGGAGATTTGTGCTTAAGTGTGGGTGTAGGAAGTCTATTAATAGTGTAAACTGCCGCAGCAAAGGCATGATTCCAATATTTCGGTGGAACAGAAGCATGAATTAAAAAAGCTCTACCAATTTCAGTTATGTGACGGTGTTTTCTCTCAGCACACCCATTTTGTTTAGGGGTGTGTGGACAAGAACTACGTTGTATTATTCCATTGTCACTCAAATATTTTTGGAGAGCTTGGTATTCTCCACCCCAATCAGATTGAAATTGTTTAATGGATTTATCAAAAAATTTTTCAACGACTTGCCGGAATTTAACAAAACATAAGAAGACATCAGATTTTTTGCGAAGGAAATATATCCAGGTATATTTAGTAAAATGATCGAAAAATATGACATAATATAAACAACCATCAGATGTGGAAATAGGTGCAGGTCCCCATAAATCAGAACAAATTAATTCTAATGGTTGTTTAGCAACAAAAGAAGAAGCAACAAATGGTAATTTATATGATTTGCTAACACAACATGCTTCACACAAATATTTCATATTATTAGGAGAAGCAGACAACTTATTTGACAAAAGAATTTTATTAATTGTTTGAGAACAAGCATGACCCAAACGGGCATGCCATGTTGACAAGGAAACTGAATGAATAGCTGGTGGAGGCATGGTGGATGCAAGAAAATACAGTCCATCTTTAACGTGTCCCCGATGAAGTATTTGCTTCGTGCGAAGGTCCTTAATCACAAAAAAATTAGGGAAAAATTCCAATGAGACATCATTAGAAACTGTAAACTGACGAACAGATAACAAATTGGTGTTAGAAGTGGGAACATATAAGATATTATCTAAAGAAAAATTATGAGAATTGAGAGAAATATGATTGGAACCGATACTAGAAATTGGCAAGTTTTTACCATTTGTGAGAGCTACTTCATCAGTCCCAGAATACTCAGAATGAATGGCCATGTTTTCCAGTTCAGATGTCAGATGATGGGTTGCTCCACTGTCCACAATCCACGGCTTATTGGATGGAGTTGGTGAAGAAGAGTAGTTGCTGGCAGGTTTGGTATTTTGGTTGGTGATTTTAGGACTGGGGCAAACATTGGAAGTGTGACCACTGCCTCCACAATTGTAACAGGTAGGACAATAATTCTCTAAATTTTGATTTCTTCCACGACCTCCATTGGATTGATAGCCTCCTCTCCGGCCACCTCGTCCCCTTCCTCTATAACCTCCACGAGATGACTGCCGATTGGTAAAGTGAGCAACTGCTGGTGTAAAAAGTGAGGTATTGGAACTTTGAATCTGCATTTCTTCGGATAATAACAAGCCAAAGAGATCATCAAATGAAATTGATGTGAGTCTTGCTTCAATATTTCGAGTGAAAGGTCTGTAATCGGGACCTAGCCCCCTTAAAATATGATCGATGAGATCATCTTCAGAAATAGGAGCATCAAGAGCAAGTAATTGATCGAATAATTGTTTTGCTCGATTCATATAGACAGCAATAGTTTCGGTATCACGAGACAAGGTATAAAGAGCAGTTTTTATTGTACGAATTTGTGCTCTAGAGCCAGATGCATAAGTCGTTTGAAGCCGAGTCCAAGCTTCGTGAGCAGTTTTGACACCGACAACTTGTGACAGAACCGATTCAGATAGAGAACTAAGAATCCAGCCCAACACTGTTTGATCTTTGAGAAACCAGTCTTGGAAAGCAGGATTAGGAAGATCATTAATAAACTTTGGAGGAGAAGAGATAGAACCATCAATATGATGGTACAGCTGTTGACCATGAAGAAAAGGCACAAGTTGGGTTTTCCATAGAATATAATTTGTTGTGGTGAGTTTCACTGTAACATGATTCTGGATTGAGGGAATAACAGAAGAAGATGATGCAAAAGTGGTAGAAGGCGCCATGGGAAAAAAAAAACACACGGTATTGAAACCTTAAATTTGCTCTGATACCATAAAGAATGGCAAACAGATGGAAGGGATAATGATTTTCAGATTGCTATTGATGAGTATATAAAATACAAGAGCAGTAACAAAATGCCTACAATACAGGAATACGTTTTACACTATCTTAGTAAACATCCCTGTGATCAAGGAATAGGAATAATAGAAGTTTGACTACGAGGTTTAAATAATATTACTCTTATCACTTTTCAGGTATTTAAAGCTTCAATAATATTATATTTGATGATATTTAAAATTTTAATAATTATATATTATAAACGTGCATAACACGGATACATGACTATTGACTAGTTATATATAATTCTATCATCAAGTCTAAATGATTTGCCACTTTGAATTCTTATTTCTTTAAACAAAATGTAAAACAATTTAAAAATTTTTTGATGAAATATTTCAAATTATTAATTATAATTATTTCAAAATATTAGTATATTTATGGTAGAATAAATTTTTAAAAACATAATCTCATGTTAGCATCGCAGCAACCTGCGGAGTTCTTTTGCTTGTATATACAATATGATTGAGTGCACTTAAAATCCCCTGCTAGAAGTTACCTTCACGCTTTCAATCTAAAAATTGCCAGCAACAATTGTTTTTGTGCTTTCCGTAAAAAAAAAAAAAAACTGAAATATATCATGTAAGATTAGCATTGCAAAAGATGGAATATAATATTGGTCCATGCAGTAACGGTTTGAGGAGAAAAATTTTCCGGGTCAATATATAATAAACGATCATAAAAAAAAAAAAAAAAATTATTCGCAGCTTTTAAGAGGGGTCAATTTAAAAAATTATTTGTGTATTAAAAAAATTAAGAAAAAAAAATCAATTCATAAAAATATAGATCTGCCATTGAGTCCATATCATTCCCTTAATTTTCATAGTACTTTTCGTGTATGTATACTATTCAAACTATTGGTATATATTTTCACTTATAAAAAATAATTTATTTTGACTCAGTGATATTGGGTTCTTGTATATATTTAGTGTTGACACTAGAGTTGTGTTCGGCAACACACTAAATGCTAATTTTTATAGTGTTTGATAACACAACGTTTGAACTAGATTTTAGATGTTAAAATAGCATTTTGTGAAAAGTTAACTCGTAACATTTAGCTTTTAATGTTTATTGAAAAGTTACTCAAAACAGCTAACATCTATCAAAACAGTTAATTTTGCCGAATAAGCCCTAGGTTTAAGAAAAAGGGAGAATTGTTCCCTTTATTTAAAGTGGCGTGTGGTAACCGAAATTCTATTTTATTATTGAAAGTGAAATTTCAAAAAAAAAATTACAATAAAAATTAAGAAAAAAAATCAATGGATAAAAATGTAGATCTGCCATTAGGTCCATGTCATTCCCTTAATTTCCGTAGTCTTTTTCATGTATGTATACTATTCAAAATATTGGTATATATTTCAATTTATAAAGTCAATTTATTTTGACCGTGTGATATTGGATTCTTGTATATAATTAGTGGAGACACTAAGGTTGTGTTGGGTAGCACGCTAAATGCTACTTTTTATAATATTTGGTCACATAGCGTTTGAATTAGTATTTAGAGGTTAAAATCGTATTTCGTGAAAAGTTAACTTGTAACATTTAGCTTTTAACGTTTCATGAAAAGTTACTCAAAATAGCTCACAGCTATCAAAACAATTAATGTTGCCGAACAGACCCTACGTTGAAGAGAAATGAAGAATTGCTCCCTTTATTTACTGTGGCAATTGGTAATCGAAATTATATTTTATTATTAAAAAGTGAAATTTCAAAAAAAAATTAAGAAAAAAAAAATCAATTGATAAAAATGTAGATCCGCCATTGGGTCCATGTCATTCCCTTAATTTCCATGTTCCTTTTCATGTATGTATGCTATTTAAAACATTGATATATATTTTCAGTTATAAAAGTTAATTTATTTTGACTCAGTAATATTTGATTCTTGTATATATTTAGTGGTGACACTAGGGTTGTGGTCGGTAACACGCTAAATGCTATTTTTTATAGTGTTGGGTGACATAGCGGTTGAACTAGTTTTTAGAGGTTAAAATGGCATTTTGTGAAATGTTAACTCTTAACATTTAGCTTTTAACGTTTCATGAAAAGTTACTCAAAACAGCTAACAGCTATCAAAATAATTAATTTTACCAAACAGACCCTAGGTTGAAGAGAAAGGGAGAATTGCTTCATTTATTTAAGATGGCATTTGGTAATCGAAATTCTATTTTATTACTGAAAAGTGAAATTTCAAAAAAATTACAGTAAAAATTAAGAAAAAAAAATCAATGGGTAAAAATATAGTCCGCCGTTAGGTCTATTTCATTCCCTTAATTTCCATAGTCCTTTTCTTGTATGTATAATATTCAAAATATTGGTATATATTTCCACTTATAAAAGTTAATTTATTTTGACTCAGTGATATTGGATTCATGTACATAATTAGTGGTGACACTAGGGTTGTGTTCGGCAACACGCTAAATACTATTTTTTATAGTGTTTGGGAATATAATGTTTGAATTAGTATGTAGCGGTTAAAATAGCATTTTGTGAAAAAGTTAACTTGTAACGTTTAACTTTTAACATTTCATGAAAAGTTACTCAAAACAGCTCACAGCTATTAAAATAATTAATTTTGCTGAACAAATCCTAAGTTGAAGAGAAAGGGATAATTACTCCCTTTATTTAATGTGGCGATTGGTAACCGAAATTTTTTATTATTGAAAAGTGAAATTTAAAAAAAATTACAATAAAAATTAAGAAATAAAAATCAATTGATAAAAATGTAGATCCAGCAGTGGGTCCATGTCATTCCCTTAATTTCCATAGTCCTTTTCTTGTATGTATACTATTCAAAATATTGCTATATATTTCCACTTATAAAAGTTAATTTATTTTGACTCAGTGATTTTTGGATTCTTGTATATAATTAGTTGTGACACTAGGGTTGCATTCGGCAAGATGCTAAATGCTACTTTTTATAGTGTTTAGGAACTTCGCGTTTGAATTAGTTTTTAGAGGTTAAAATAACATTTTTTGAAAAGTTAACTCGTAACGTTTAGCTTTTAATATTTCATGAAAAGTTACTCAAAACAGCTAACAGCTATCAAAACAGTTAATTTTGTTAAACAGACCATAGGTTGAAGAAAAAGGAAGAAACGCTCCCTTTATTTAAGGTGGCGTTTGGTAACTGAAATTCTATTTTATTATTGAAAAGTGAAATTTAAAAAGAAATTACAATAAAAATTATGAAAAAAAAAAATCAATTGATAACCATTAGGTCCATTTCATTCCCTTAATTTTCATAGTCCTTTTCTTGTGTGTATACTATTCAAAATATTGGTATATATTTTGACTTATAAAAGTTAATTTATTTTGACTCAGTGATATTGGATTCTTTTATATAATTAGTGGTGACACTAGGGTTGTGTTCGGCAACACGCTAAATGTTAGTTTTTATAATGTTTGATAACATAGCGTTTGAAGTAGTTTTTAGAGGTTAAAATAGCATTTTTTGAAAAGTTAACTCGTAACGTTTAACTTTTAACGTTTCATGAAAAGTTACTCAAAACAGCTAACAGCTATCAAAACAGTTAATTTTGCCGAACAGACCCTAGGTTTTAAGAGAAAGGGAGAATTGCTCCCTTTATTTAAGGTGACGTTTGGTAACCGAAATTCTATTTTATTATTGAAAAGTGAAATTTAAAAAAAATTACAATAAAAATTAAGAAAAAAGTATCAATAAAAGTGTAGATCCATCATTGGGTCCATGTCATTCACTTAATTTCCATAGTCCTTTTCTTGTATGTATACTATTCAAAATATTGGTATAAATTTCCACTTATAAAAGTTAATTTATTTTGACTCAGTGATATTGGATTCTTGTATATAATTAGTGATGACACTAGGATTGTATTCGGCAACATGTTAAATGATATTTTTTATAGTGTTTGATCACATAGCATTTGAAGTAGTTTTTAGACATTAAAATAGCATGTTTTGAAAAGTTAACTCGTTATGTTTAGCTTTTAACGTTTTATGAAAAGTTACTCAAAACAGTTAATAGCTATCAAAACAGTTAATTTTGCCGAACAGATTCTCAGTTGAAAAAAAAGGGAGAATTGCTCCATTTATTTAAGGTGGCGTTTAGTAATCGAAATTCTATTTTATTATTGAAAAGCGAAATTTAAAAAAAAAATTACAATAAAGTTGTATTATGATGTTTGGATGACGGTAGAAGTTTTTTGGAAAGTAGTATAATTGTCATAATTTTCCACTATTTGTGATGGAAAAGTATGTTTATATATACATTTGGAGAGTAAGAATAGAACTTATAAGCTTAGAAATTCAATTTTTCTAGGAAAATGACTACCAAACATGGGAATGTGATGCCAATACCAATGGCTTAATATTCTTTTATACCCTAAACTTTGAAATTTATTACATTTAAACTTTACTTTGAACTTTATGACAATTACACTCTAAAATAAAAGATAGAGAGTGTTTACACCCTAAAATTAAATTAAGAGTTGATTTGTAATAAAAAAAATATATTTTTATGGGACCTAATGGAAATTTCCAACACACAGCAAGATTATGGTCAATACGAATATAACCATTTAATAATCGTGTCAAATTCATAAATAAGTTAAGTAGATCGTGCTGACCATACACAATCAATGTAACGCGCTTAATATCATAAACAGGTTAAGTGGGTCGTGTTGATCTGTATATGACCCACTTAACTTGCTTATAATATTTTTGAATTTTAATTTATTTAACTCAAATTATATTTGAAAATAATTTTTATACATAAAATCTATAGATTCTTTAAGATTCGTGACTAAAACAATAAAAATTAATATAACAATAAAGTTTAAATATTTTTTAGTTAAAGTATCTATATTTGACACTAAAATTACTTATTAACTCTTAAAATAAACGAGTCACTCGCCTAACTAATGTGTCAACTCGCGACATGATACATATTCGTCTCATAAATTGGTGACCTATTTATGATACGAACTTGTTTACACTCAACCATAATCTGTATTTCGCATATTAGGCGAATCATTTTTGCGTGTCAAACCCGTTTTAACACCCTTAATTTTAATATATGTATATTCTGAAGAAAATGGAGTACACATGGGAGTGCAACAAACAGAAAATGGATTTTTCATTAGGTCTCATGAAAATGTATTTTTTATTATAAATCAACCATCAATTTAATTTCATGGTATAGACAATCGCAACATATCATTTTGGGGTGTGGTTTGTCACAAAATTCAAAATAGGATGTAAATGAAATATGCTCCAAAGTTCGGGATATAAGTGCATATTAAGCGGCTGCTGGTAGTGCTGGACCATTGCAATAAGAAAAAAAAATGAATAGCAGAAAATTAAAATTGGAGATTTCATAAACATAAAAACATTATTAGTTGTGGAAGCTAGTTAATAATGTTAGATTATTTAATCTATATGTGGCACATGTGATTAAAGGGCTGGTTCTAATTAAGGTGACCCAAGATGATGGTTATTGAGCTTAATGTATAAGAGCCAGTTAGGATTTCAATACCCTTTCTCTGCCTTATAAAAGATAAAGGAATCAACAGATTAGAGTTAACACAGAAACAAGAGAGTGTGACGGCTCCCTCAAACACATACGGAGATAGTTTGTTTGAGAGAGTTCATAAAAGAAACTCCCGCAGCCGTTGATTATTCTCTGACCATTAAGAGAGCACTTACGGACAAAAGGCCAGAGTGAAAAAACGTAGATCTGCTGTTACGGTGACAATCGAATTGCCCCAACGAGGTAACCCATAACATAGATCTGCCGTTATGGATCAAGGTAAGCTTCCGATTATTGTATATTCTTGTCAAACAAATTCTATGAACAATATATCTGGGCTATATTAAAGATTATTCTCTGACCATTAAGAGAGCACTTACGGACAAAAGGCCAGAGTGAAGAAACGTAGATCTGCTGTTACGGTGACAATCGAATTGCCCCAACGAGGTAACCCATAACATAGACCTGCCGTTATGGATCAAGGTAAGCTTCCGATTATTGTATATTCTTGTCAAACAAATTCTATGAACAATATATCTGGGCTACATTAAAGATTATTTAACATGTGGTATCAGAGCCTATACCTGTTCTAGATTTGTTTGACAGCGTTTTGTTTGGCTTAATTAATGAAAATTAATTTCGTATTGTGAAATTGATTTATATGGTATAAGCGAAGCCAAAATTATAGAAAGTTGAAAACTGTTTGTTTTTTTTTATGCTTTATAAATTATTTTGTTGTTATTTATAGAGAATGGTTATGACATATTATTGGGTTATGTCGTTAAAGTTTTGAGATCTTAATTCAATCTCATAAAAGTTTTGCATAAATCAATGTTTAATGAATGAAAAACTTGTTAGTCACCAAAGTGGCCTTGTTTGAATTGTTTTAGACATTGATTATGCAGTTTTCAATTGTTCATATTTGTGTGATGCCATTATATGATATGAAAGTTAAAATTGAACAATTGAGTTCGTTGATTATAATTTGTTAGGTTACCCAAAGGTAGACCATTAATTATAGTCAATGGCATTAAAGAGACTTATCATTGTACTAATTAATATGAATGTATATTCAAAGATAACATGCATATTGTATGGAGCATTATTAAATAGTTGAATGGAATAAAAAAAAAAAAGTAACTGGATTCCAGAAAGGAGCACAGGCGTGCTGTAATGAAACACGGGCGTGCTTCTCTCTGACTTGCATAAAGGCTCGCAAGTTGCTCCACAATGAAAGTCTATTAAAGTATTTTTCTTCTTGGCATCATTATTGATTAAAGCTATGCATTTAAATATTACCCAAAGGTGAATCTAGATGCATAATTAAAGTTGTTATTGGTTTGAATCCATTTTATGTTTACTCAAAGCATTAACGTATGAATATATGTGTAATGTTGCAGTTTCTTTTAACATGTTTGCTATGGGCACTGGGTTGATTAAGTTCAATGGATTGAACTATGCTGATTGGTCCGAACAAATCCATTATCAGTTCAGAGTTCTGGACTTGGATTTGGCATTAGTCTCTGAAAAGCCAGCAGCCATTACAAAGACCAGCACTGAAGCTGACAAGTCTCATTATGAGGCTTGGGAGCGGTCTAACAGGCTGAGCTTGAACTTAATGAGGATGACAATGGCTGAAAATGTTAAGCCATCAATGCCCAAAATAGACAATGCTAGAGAGTACATGCTGAAAATTAAGGAATACTCCCAATCGGACATAGCTGACAAGTCCATCGTAGGATCCTTGATGAGTGAGCTAACGACCAAGAAGTTTGATTGGTCACAATCCGTTCATGATCATGTGACTGGCATGCAGAATTTGGCAGCCAAACTGAAATCAATGGGAATGGATGTGAGTGAATCCTTTTTAGTTCAATTTATTATTAACTCACTTCCTCTTGAGTTTGGGTCAGTTCCAGGTGAATTACAACACCCTTAAGGAAAAATGGAACATTCAGGAAATCAAGGCCATGTTGATATAAAAGGAAGGGAGATTAAAGAAATTGAAGGAACACTCCATCAATCTCACATTTGATAATGGAGCTACTAGCAGCAACAACAAATCAGGGAAGAAAGGCAAGAAAAGGGACAGTGCCCCAATGAAGGTTAATGAGGGCCAAATCCGTAAGGAATTGAAGTGCTACTTCTGTAGAAATCCTGGGAGAGTTGGAAGAACTCCAGGGTTAAGCGTGCTCGCTTAACGGAAATCCTAGGATGGGTGACCTCCTGGGAAGTTTCCCATTTCCCCCAAGAACAAAACCGTGCGGGCCTGTGTGGCCCAAAGCGGACAATATCACACATGGGCTAGGCCGTTACAGTCAAAAGGGTTCAGATTTTATTGTCCTAACCATAGTATGAGAATTGTTGAGTCTGGTAATGCTCGGTTTATTGAAAATGGCCAAATTAGTGGGAGTAGTAAACCACGTAAGGTGAATATGCAAGAGATTCAGATTGAAAATCCAACTCAAATGGATTTTCCTAATGTCTCTTCTTCGGTTGTTGTTCCACTTGTTGTATCACGGTTTAACAACACGGTTGAACAACAAAACAACATTCCGAACCCACAAAATGACCATATAAATGATGAACCAACAAATAATGAACAATTCACGAATGATCAAGTGGTTTCACAAGAAATAACATTAAGAAGGTCACAAAGGCAAAGAAGGCCAGCTATTTCTAGTGATTATGTGGTTTACTCACTTGAGCATGAATGTGAATTGAGCATTGATAAGGATCCAGTCTCTTTCCAGAAAGCCATGGAATGTGATAATTCTGAAAAGTAGTTTAATGCCATGAAGGAAGAAATGCAATCAATGAGTGACAATCAAGTCTGGGATTTAGTCGAGTTGCCTGAGGGGTCAAAATAAGTTGGTTGTAAATGGGTTTTTAAGACCAAACGGGACTCTAAGGGCAACATTGAAAGATATAAGGCCAGACTTATTGCTAAAGGTTACACTCAGAAGGATGGCATTGATTATAAAGAGACATTTTCTCCAGTTTCCAAAAAGGACTCTTTAAGAATTATTTTAGCTTTGGTGGCTCATTATGATCTAGAGCTTCACCAAATGGATGTAAAGACAGCCTTTCTTAATGGTGACTTAGAGGAGGAAGTATATATGGACCAACCAGAGGGGTTTGTGGTCATAGGAAAGGAAAACTTGGTGTGTAAGTTAAAGAAGTCAATATATGGACTGAAGCAAGCTTCCGTCAATAGTATCTTAAGTTCAATAATACCATCACTTCATATGGTTTTATAGAAAACACTGTTGATCGGTGTATTTATATGAAGGTCAGTGGGAGCAAGCCCATTATGTTAGTCCTATATGTTGATGACATTCTTCTTGCTACGAATGATGTTGGGTTGTTGCATGAAGTAAAGGGTTTTCTCTCTAAGAACTTTGAAATGAAAGATATGGGAGAGGCATCCTTTGTGATTGGAATAGAAATATTCCGTGATAGATCAAAAGGACTGTTAGGATTGTCTCAAAAAGCTTACATTGATAAGGTATTAGAGAGATTTAGAATGGAAAAATGCTCCGCAGGAATAGTTCCAATTCAGAAAGGAGATAGGTTCAGCGAAATGCAATGTCCTAAAAATGATTTGGAACATAAAGAGATGGAGTCTATTCCATATGCGTCAATGGTTGGGAGCTTAATGTATGTTCAGACATATACTCGACCGGATATTAGTTTCGTCGTAGGAATGTTAGGGCGATATCAAAGTAATCCCGGGATGGACCATTGGAAAGCTGCAAAGAAAGCATTTAGGTATTTACAAGGCACTAAGGATCATATACTCACTTATAGAAAGTCCAATCATCTAGAACTGGTGGGATACTCGGATTCAGACTATGCCGATTGTGTAGATTCGAGAAAGTCTACATTTGGCTACTTGTTTCTTCTAGCCGGAGGAGCAGTATCATGGAAAAGTGGAAAGCAGTCTGTCATTACTACTTCCACTATGGAGGCTGAATTTGTGGCATGCTTTGAGGCCACTGTTCATGCATTGTGGTTGCAGAACTTTGTCTCAGGTCTAGGCATTGTCGACAGTATAGTTAGACCGTTAAGAATTTACTGTGATAATTCCGCAGCTATCTTCTTCTCTAAGAATGATAGGTACTCTAAGGGTACAAAGCACATGGATTTAAAGTACCTATCTGTGAAAGAAGAAGTGCAAAAACACAAAGTGTCAATTGAGCATATAGGTACTGATCTGATGATAGCGGATCCGCTAACTAAAGGCCTACCGCCCAAAATCTTCACTGGCCATGTTGATAGGATGGGCATTATAGATAAGTCCTTGTTAGCATGATGGTTAAACTTGTATATATATATACAAATGGTTGTTTTGCTCATATCATTGTGACACTTGGGAATTCAATTAAAGACATGTTTTGCTTATTTATGTGTTATCCACATTATAGATGTATACAATAATGGTTTGAGTGAGATAACAATAACAGTTGATTGTAACAATGTATTGTTTGTTGAATAGTTTCTCCATTAAAGTTTTATGAATTGAAGTGGTCTGTGATATATGGAAGGAATCATATCGATTAATGACCTGTGACCGCCATAATCTGATCAACTTAATTCTAATTAAGGTAAACATGATAGATTCAAGAAATGCACATGGGCCAAGTGAGAGATTGTTAGATTATTTAATCTATATGTGGCCCATGTGATTAAAGGACTGGTTCTAATTAAGGTGGCCTAAGATGATGGTTATTGGACTTAATGGATAAGAGCTAGTTAGGGTTTTAATACCCTTCCTCTACCTTATAAAAGATAAAGGAATCAACAGATTAGGGTTAACACAAAAACAAGAGAGTGTGACGGCTCCCTCAAACACATACGGAGATAGTTTGTTTGAGAGAGTTCATAAAAGAAACTCCCGCAGCTGTTGATTATTCTCTGACCATTAAGAGAGCACTTACGGACAAAAGGCCAGAATGAAGAAACGTAGATCTGCTGTTACGGTGACAATCGAATTATCCCAACGAGGTAACCCATAACATAGATCTACCGTTATGGATCAAGGTACGCTTCTGATTATTGTATATTCTTGTCAAACAAATTCTATGAACAATATATCTGGGCTACATTAAAGATTATTTAACAAATAAATTAGAGAATTTAAAGATTCGTGTTGACTATTCCATTATTGCAACAAGCTGGTCCAAGATTCCTCTTTGGGTCCGAAAATGAAAAGTTCTAAGAGCTATTTTCCAAAACCAAGGTCTAATCACTATATAGTGAGGACATTCCAAGCTCAATTAAGCTTATGTGATGTTGACCTCATTCAAATCTACACCAAGCCAAAATGTTTCACTATTACATTGTGATGTATAGTCAATTAGCTTTTTATTTTTTTTTATAATATTAGGATTTCATTAAAAAAAAATTTAAATCAATACAAATAATGCCGGAGGACATAATCCTCTTCTAAAAATCAAATATAGAATAAAACTATTATAACTAAAACAATTATTGTTCGTTGATCTAATAAGAAATCCTAATGAAAATTGAAATAGCTGGCTAGACAAACTTCCTAAATTATCCGTACATGAATGGTCTAATATATATGAACTAGTTGCTTATTTAATAATATTAAAATCATTTTCAAAATTATGAAATTTTTACATTTAAATTTTAATCAAAATAAAACTATGATATATAATCATTAAATTTAATTAAAAAAATGTTTTTAAATGATTTTTTTTTCATAATTAAATAAAAATTATCATTCTATTGTATGCAATAAAATTTTTAAATGACCCATCGTGGTCAATAAAATTTTTCATAGTTTAGAGGATTTGGTTTTCACTCCAATTGTGTGAAAATTATTTTTATTCCTTTTTAGATACTATCTTTGAAAAGCATGCATAGAATTTTCAAATAGGTTATAATAATTTTTGTTTTTAAAATCTATTTGTCATTTTATTTTTGTTTAATACAATTAAGTTGACTTGAGATATTATAGTTGCACCGATACTTAAAAGAACTTTCAATGGAACTGAGAAAGAGGGAACCAATAACCGAATTAGAGGTGATTTGGATCGATAGAATGTGAAATCCATAAATTTTATAAAATAGTATATGAAATCTATGAATTGCAAAATCAAATAATATTTCCTATTCCATCTTTTAGTTGAAAAAGTATAATACATGGATTCCAATGATATTTTTGAAATTAATAAAATTAAATGGCTTAATTGCATTTTTATTTAAATAATAAAATTTAGAAAATTTCACTTTTGAGTTGAGATTTTCTCTTTAAAGATATAAAAACATCTATCTAGATAAATATATAATTATTAAAGCATGTACGCTATAGCGGTGATGGACATATTATCTTTTTTTTCTTTTCATTATAATAAATTTTTTTTCATATAATAAAATATTTTTTTTATTAAATAATGTCGTGACATACAAGAATGAATTCTTGGTTTGGGTTGAAAAAAACTTTGAAAATGAAAATAAAATTCAACAAGTATGTTGTACATACAAGAAATTCATAATATGAAAATAAAATTCCAAAGAAATATTAAATTACATTATATATACTCTCACACTTTGTAAACAGGGTAGAAAAAAAGCTTTGAAAAAAAAAAAAAAACAAGAAAGAAAGGGAGAAGAAAAAAGGGAAAGGAAAAATATCAATGGTGGAAGAAAATATATATGCATATAGAAGTAAATTATTTATAAATATATGCAGGAATAAAACATTTTATTGATGACCTAAAAAAGCTTTGAGAAAAAGAAAGAAGGGGAAAATAAGGAAAAGGAAAGTTTTGAAAATTGATAAAAAATAAGGACAAAAAGCAAAGAAAGAGGAAGTAGCATAGGAAATTAGAAAACAAAGCCAAAAAAGGGCCCTACCGGGTTCGAGTGAGATAACAATAACAGTTGATTGTAACAATGTATTGTTTGTTGAATAGTTTCTCCATTAAAGTTTTATGAATTGAAGTGGTCTGTGATATATGGAAGGAATCATGTCGATTAATGACCTGTGACCGCCATAATCTGATCAACTTAATTCTAATTAAGGTAAACATGATAGATTCAAGAAATGCACATGGGCCAAGTGAGAGATTGTTAGATTATTTAATCTATATGTGGCCCATGTGATTAAAGGACTGGTTCTAATTAAGGTGGCCTAAGATGATGGTTATTGGACTTAATGGATAAGAGCTAGTTAGGGTTTTAATACCCTTCCTCTACCTTATAAAAGATAAAGGAATCAACAGATTAGGGTTAACACAAAAACAAGAGAGTGTGACGGCTCCCTCAAACACATACGGAGATAGTTTGTTTGAGAGAGTTCATAAAAGAAACTCCCGCAGCTGTTGATTATTCTCTGACCATTAAGAGAGCACTTACGGACAAAAGGCCAGAATGAAGAAACGTAGATCTGCTGTTACGGTGACAATCGAATTATCCCAACGAGGTAACCCATAACATAGATCTACCGTTATGGATCAAGGTACGCTTCTGATTATTGTATATTCTTGTCAAACAAATTCTATGAACAATATATCTGGGCTACATTAAAGATTATTTAACAAATAAATTAGAGAATTTAAAGATTCGTGTTGACTATTCCATTATTGCAACAAGCTGGTCCAAGATTCCTCTTTGGGTCCGAAAATGAAAAGTTCTAAGAGCTATTTTCCAAAACCAAGGTCTAATCACTATATAGTGAGGACATTCCAAGCTCAATTAAGCTTATGTGATGTTGACCTCATTCAAATCTACACCAAGCCAAAATGTTTCACTATTACATTGTGATGTATAGTCAATTAGCTTTTTATTTTTTTTTATAATATTAGGATTTCATTAAAAAAAAATTTAAATCAATACAAATAATGCCGGAGGACATAATCCTCTTCTAAAAATCAAATATAGAATAAAACTATTATAACTAAAACAATTATTGTTCGTTGATCTAATAAGAAATCCTAATGAAAATTGAAATAGCTGGCTAGACAAACTTCCTAAATTATCCGTACATGAATGGTCTAATATATATGAACTAGTTGCTTATTTAATAATATTAAAATCATTTTCAAAATTATGAAATTTTTACATTTAAATTTTAATCAAAATAAAACTATGATATATAATCATTAAATTTAATTAAAAAAATGTTTTTAAATGATTTTTTTTTCATAATTAAATAAAAATTATCATTCTATTGTATGCAATAAAATTTTTAAATGACCCATCGTGGTCAATAAAATTTTTCATAGTTTAGAGGATTTGGTTTTCACTCCAATTGTGTGAAAATTATTTTTATTCCTTTTTAGATACTATCTTTGAAAAGCATGCATAGAATTTTCAAATAGGTTATAATAATTTTTGTTTTTAAAATCTATTTGTCATTTTATTTTTGTTTAATACAATTAAGTTGACTTGAGATATTATAGTTGCACCGATACTTAAAAGAACTTTCAATGGAACTGAGAAAGAGGGAACCAATAACCGAATTAGAGGTGATTTGGATCGATAGAATGTGAAATCCATAAATTTTATAAAATAGTATATGAAATCTATGAATTGCAAAATCAAATAATATTTCCTATTCCATCTTTTAGTTGAAAAAGTATAATACATGGATTCCAATGATATTTTTGAAATTAATAAAATTAAATGGCTTAATTGCATTTTTATTTAAATAATAAAATTTAGAAAATTTCACTTTTGAGTTGAGATTTTCTCTTTAAAGATATAAAAACATCTATCTAGATAAATATATAATTATTAAAGCATGTACGCTATAGCGGTGATGGACATATTATCTTTTTTTTCTTTTCATTATAATAAATTTTTTTTCATATAATAAAATATTTTTTTTATTAAATAATGTCGTGACATACAAGAATGAATTCTTGGTTTGGGTTGAAAAAAACTTTGAAAATGAAAATAAAATTCAACAAGTATGTTGTACATACAAGAAATTCATAATATGAAAATAAAATTCCAAAGAAATATTAAATTACATTATATATACTCTCACACTTTGTAAACAGGGTAGAAAAAAAGCTTTGAAAAAAAAAAAAAAACAAGAAAGAAAGGGAGAAGAAAAAAGGGAAAGGAAAAATATCAATGGTGGAAGAAAATATATATGCATATAGAAGTAAATTATTTATAAATATATGCAGGAATAAAACATTTTATTGATGACCTAAAAAAGCTTTGAGAAAAAGAAAGAAGGGGAAAATAAGGAAAAGGAAAGTTTTGAAAATTGATAAAAAATAAGGACAAAAAGCAAAGAAAGAGGAAGTAGCATAGGAAATTAGAAAACAAAGCCAAAAAAGGGCCCTACCGGGTTCGAACCGGTGACCTATCGATCTGCAGTCGATTGCTCTACCACTGAGCTAAGGACCCGTTTGATGTTTTCTGTTTAGTTAGAAAATTAAATAAACCAAATATTACATCTTCCCATACAATTCCACTTCCATACTGTATGATGGAGACTTCATTAAAGCTAAGAAATTAATTCAAACCTCTCCCCTTAAAGCAACTAAAACAAAAATAGAAATGATTAATGAATTCACATAGTTGTGGTTTGCTACCATCACTATTTCATTCCAACTTTATAAGTGATAAGTCAGCATTATTAAACATTAAAATGAAATCATCTCATTAAACATTTAACATTGAAGTATTACTGTGAGTCATTAATAGATCTCAGGGAATAAAATTGCTAATTTTCGAATAGTAAAAGTTAAGACAAACCTCATGATTATTTATTTATGTATTTGTAACTAGCCCATAACAAAACATATGTTTATTATGTTTTTGTTACAGTTGGTTCTAACAAGGCATATATAAAGCTCAAGTCTTTAGTGAATATTAAGGAATAAGCAAAAACCAAACTTTCATGTCTCTCTCTGAAGTCTATAAAACATAAAATGGAGATTGTTTTAAACACTTCTCTCTTTGGTAGAAAGCTTGGCATAATACTCTGCTATCCAAACTGCAATAATTTTGACTTCTTTTTCGCGTTGTTCCACCAACCAGACAGGATCATCTGGACTAGATGGAAATAGGTCCGCACAGTGTGCTCCTAGTTAATTACCATAACAAATCTCAATTAATATCAAATCTTCTGTAAATAATTATCAAAATCAAATAATTAGGAACAGAAGTTACCATATTCTGTATGTATTGCAACAACACTATCTGATATGTCTTCAAGAACTCTGTTGTTGAATTTTTTTCAAAAAGAAAAGGTTAAAGAATAAATGGAGCTTATGAGTTTGATGCTAACTATGAATAATAATATGTATAATAAAGGAGAAAAACAAAATTCTTGGTTCTTTAATTACCCTCCAGAGCTCCATGGATCGCGTAGTCCATTCGAGAAAATGATGTTGCTGGCGAAATTCCCTAGTACAGTTTTTATGTCCTGAGGAAGATTTTTTTTTTTTTTTAATGTTATGATTTTTTTGGAATCGAAAGAAAGGAGAAAGGAAAAGGAATAATATAAAAGAAAAGCTTACATGGCCGCCAAATTCTGTTGTCACCCAGTGAGGCCTAGGTACAACACCAAAACAATTTACACAGTCTCTGGTGTAGTTCTTTAAATCAAAAGGTTCTGCTTGGAACATAGTCTCATTGTCTCCATATCCAATGGGCATTACAATTTCAGTACATGTCTGAAAGAAGCATTAAAAAATATATATATAACTACTACTTCTTGAAACACGGAGAAGATAAAATATATTAGAAGCAAAATATTGAAATTATCACTAAATTATGAGCTACTCCGTTGCTCTAACAAAAAAAAAATGATCTGTTAACATTTAATTTCTATTCCAATAAAGTTTAGTCAAGCTAATTTCAATGGTAAGTTTATCAGAATGCTGATATGAGACAGTGAATCAAATTTTGAAGTTTAAATCATACAATTTTCAAAATCAAACAGTCAAACCTAGGTGACTAGAAAAGAAAATTTTGGAAGAATATATTTATTTCTGGAATTAGCATGATTAAACTTTATCAGAAAAATGAATATAAACGACTTAATTGAAAGTATATATTAGAGAAGTGAATTTTAAGGCTTAAAATATTACATAGATATATACCTGCCAATCCCAACCACTCTTGTTGCTTAGCTCAAATGAAAATATATTAACACATCCTTGACCAGGATATCTATGGAGACCTGCTGCAACTCTGCCAAGAATATCTGTTCCTTCTGGTGCTCCGTCAATGGCATGACAAATATTCTGGACTGGATAATACGGAGGATTGTCGTACTGGGCTGCGGATATATATGAGATTGCTAATCGGTCTTTGAGCTCTTTGGACGAGTTCAAAGTCCTTCAAGTTTTGAGATAAAACAACAAAAGCCTAATTTTAGTAAAAAGCATAAAATATTTATTTTATATATGTAGTTTCTTATGGATTTACCTGCAAGTATTGAATTTATTGCTAAGTGTTAGTAACCCATTTGGTTCAGCTGCAACTCTGTCAATCTCAGGCCAAGATTGTATAATTGTGTTATAACAACTCTCACTGGTTTCCTGCATCAATTATCAATGCAAATTAGAATCATTAGATATTCCAAATCATTAAAGTTTCAATGTTATTTTGATTAAATTCTTACTTTAAAATCTTTGGTGACGACAACATGGTATCCATTCTGTGGGGTGATATCGTCGAAGTAGAGTATAGGAGAGGATGATGCTAAAGCACCAATTACAATGTGTGGATACTTAAGTCGAAACCAGGATGCAAGCACTGACAAATAACAAGATCAAGAACATGAAAAGGTCAGGTTGAATCAAGAACAAGAAAAAATGGATCAGAATCAAGAATTTTCAGTGAAAAAAAATGTTGGTATAACATTAACTTACTTCCACCATAAGATGCTCCAACTGCAATAGCTGGGCAATTTTCTGCTGATAGGTTCTTTTTAACATCTGTTACCACCTGTGCATAATCTGCTAAAGCTTGTTCTGAGCTGAAGTATCCAAGAGTACTAGAATTTTGAAATGCCTGGTCTTCTGATCCAAATGGCATTGATTCTCCATAGTAGCGATGCTGCAACAAATGACATTACCATTAATCCCACATCACGAAGATTACCAACTCAACAGCAACTACAACCACCATCTCAGCTAGACCTTCAGTGTGCTATAGAAATGACAATGAGCAACACATCTAATTAAGGCAATAAACGCATGAAAATGAAAGGGACACTACCTCTATATACAACAGCAAACCTTTGAAACGAGCAGCAAGATCAGTAATGGCATCAACATCATAAGTTACATCATCCTCTTCGCCTGTATAAACAAATATGGGTGAACTATTATTTGCTCCACCCCAGTACTTGTAATTCAATATATATCGTTGTTGAAACGTATCATAGCTTTCTGGTTTGTAGTTAAAATGATCGAGTGTTTGTGTGTAATAATGTATTTCAAATTCTGGCGGGAGTCCAAAAGAGTCCCCGCTTGCGGCAAATCTTTTTACATTAGTACTAAATTTGGCTAATTTTCTTGGATGCACTGCAAACGCATTGTTTGCGGCAAGCAGCAGCAACAGAAGCCATAGTTGGAATGAAGGCAATGCCATTTTAAGCTATGAAGCTTTTGCTCTATCAAGTTATAAATAGGTAAAGAAAAGTCCCTTGTTGTCTTTAGCTATGCAATCTTGTTATGCTGACATTTACTAAGCATCATTTGCAAACCCATTTTGAAGATGATTATTTTTGGATTGTAGCTTTTGATTGACTTAAAATTTTATAGCTTGCCGGCTAAGAATAATCCCATCAAATTAGAACAAAACAATAAAAATTGGTTAAGGGAAAAATTCATAAGCATACCAATCTCTTTAGCATTATTGTTGTAGCTATTGTTAAAAGAAAAAGAAAAACCAATGCAGATCTCATAAGTTCTAATTAAAGAAATCAAAATTCATTTTTGAGATTATGTTTTTGATATTTTTTGAACCTCCAAAAGTAAAAAAAGAAAAATGCAAACTATTAAGTAGCAGTAATAAATTATATCTTTTCAATTGTCTCTTACAGCTTATTTGGTAAAAATTTTAATGAAACTCTTTATAAATCCAAATTTTTGAGTTTGGTATAAATGAAAATTCATTCTAGATTTCATTTTTTTTTTTTAATTCATTAATTGGAATTCAGTTTTATTTATTTATTCCATAAAAATTGATTACTCATAACAAGCCAAAGATTTGAGACTGTTTTTGCCAGTTCTGGTGTCAGTCTTCTTTGCAAGGTTGCCATTGAACTATTCGACTCTGTCATACACTTAATTACAAGAGATAACAAACATTTCTATGACTAGGTCAACCAGCATTCCAGAAGTTCAAGAAACAAAAAAGATAAATAAGACTAATGAGCTCAGATTCATTACTACAATTTAGTAGTTTGAGTTTAATTACAGGATCAAACCCCCTTTGATTAATCAAATTATTAGTAAATAAAAAGCTAAATGAAAAACCTAACGAGCAAAATACAATGCAATTTCATTATCTGGACATTGAAATAAAAGAAAAAATCCCTAAAATATTACTTATCTGTTAAATAACTGGAGAAACAATAGCTAAAAGTTGAAAATTGAGTTAAGATATTACCATAATTTCGTTTCTGATTTCCTCTTTCTTGGGTTTGGAAGATGAATTTCCTGAATGTGTTTTTTTATCAACATTAGTATATGGAAATAGGTGGAAGTTTGAGCAACATGCATGGTTCAAGATGTAACAAAAAGTTATGGGTGAAATGTAAATGGACCAAGTTCTAAACTACTGGTAACTGGTTCTCATACCAAACATAACAAGCGAGTTTTGTTCCAGGTCATCATATTACAGAAAATCAGGAGTGGAGCTAGAGTATTTAGTCTGGAGGGCCGACAACAGTATTAAAAAGAATAATAATAAATTATCTAATACATAAATTTGACCATTCTTTTAACTCCTTAAATTTCGGATATACTTATGATTATATACTCATGATTCTCCATTTTCATATTTCAGTTTGATTCTTGTTTTTGGTGTAAGCTGTTCAAGATCATATCTTGATGGACTTCCTAGTTGATAACATTAGGGCTCTTGCGATGAAGGTTAATAAGGCCCAAGATGTCATGATCTCCATGCAAGGTCCTGGCTTAGTGAAGAAGCGAAGATGGAAAAATAAAATACATTTTAACAACTATTTTTCTAGATTTAAATGAATAGATTTTCCATGACATATGTGGAGCAGTTTATTCTAGATTGTGTTTAGAGGTCTTGTCGTCTCTCCTTTTGTAATTGTAACTAAAGAAAAAAACGAACGATTATTCCCAAATGGCGAGACGACCTGTTGTTCAGTACCAACTAACATGTGAGGTTGATTTTATATTATCAATGCACAGACGACACGAAGAAGCTAGAGCCAAATGGCGCCAATTACGTACGAAGATATGCCGACTTTTGTTCGACGGTGCTATGAAAAAACTTGTTGTTTGGTTCTCATTAAACCGGTTGTAACTTTTCTTATGTAATCGTTGGACAACCAGAAGTAATGGTACAAAATACATTTATCGAGTTATTGCCAATTGTATGAATTAAATAGTTACAAATTGAATAATTTGGTTCATCTTATGTCAATTATCTAATAAATACTCCCTTTAACTCATAATTCTTTTCTATTTTCTTTTTGTATTCATCTCAAATTTGTTTCTTTCTCAACAAATATAATATACAAAATGCCATGTAACCATTAATTAAATATTGATATGAACAATATATATGGTGGACTTTCTTATATGATTACAAATAACATATCGATTAATGTTATAAAATAATAGAAAAATAGAGGGAACTAAAGGGAGAATAAAGAGAATAAGGAGAGAATACGAGAGTGTATTTATTATTGATGAGAAGTCACGTATATATAGTTACATAAATTTAACCCTAATAAAGTTTTACACAAATCAAGAAAATACAGTTCGCAATAATTAAAAATACAGATTTAAAAAAAAAAAAAGACATACACTTATTTCATAACACTCCCTTTGAATGTGCATTCTTAAAAAAATATGTCTTGTTAAAATCTACTAAGAAAAAATCGTGTGGGAAAAAAAATCTTTGTGAAGGAAAAAAAGTATATTATTCTTTTCTTAGATACGAGTTGAAATACTGACTCATTAAAAACTTTTACCAAGAAAATCCAATGGGAAAAACTTCATTAAAGGGAAAAAGAGTACAGTGCATATTTACTCCCCTCGTGAAGATAAATCTTGAGATATTTGAGTTTATACATTTTAATTTTGTACATCAGTCTTTCAAAAACTTGTGGTAGAAAGTTTATAGTAGAAAACTTGTAGTAGAAAGTGCTTTAATGAGCAAATCAATAATATTGTCGCTTACGTGTTTAAACTCCAATATCATCATTCTTTTTGTAGATCACGAACGAAGGGGAATTATTTGTAAAATATGATCTTGTTTTCTTTAATATATCATTCCTCAAATAATAATTTTTTTTAATATATCTCCATATAATATTGTAGAAATTTCTTTATCGACATGTACATTGCACGTATTTTGAACATGTTGAAATATTTATTTCCATCAAATAAATTCTTGTCTTTATTCATGAGTTGATAAAATTTCTTCATGTCTAAAAAAATTGGTAGAAATACTTCGTTTCTTAAAAGTCATAAAATAATTGTACCTCCATATGTAAATAAATGGTTTGTTTCAGATCTAACATAATATGGATTAGATAAATAACCTCCATTTTTATAGCCAATCAAATCTAATTTTGACAAGTTAGTTATAATATAACTTATATATATCCTGTCATGTAGGGGTGGCCACGGTTCCGGAACCGGCGGTTCCGATTCCAAAAAAAATGGAACCGGAACCGAACCGAAAAGTTCCGGTACGGTGACAAAACCGACGGTTCCGATCGGTTTTCCGGCGAATTCGCATAATTTTAAATTTTAAATTTTGAAAACCGGTTTTCAAAATTTAATAAATTTGTGAAAGTTATTTGTAAAAATAATACACCTAAAAAATTAAAAAATACTTCAATTAAATTTATTTTTTTAAAGACTTGAACATAATTATTTTTTAAAAAAAAATTCTTCAACTGAATTCTTGAAAAATTAAAAAAAAAAACAAAACAAAACTGATAGTTTCTAACGGCTAGAACCGCCAGTTCGAACCGGTTCGATCCAGCGGTTCTAATCAGCTGGAGAATCGGCGGTTCCAATCCGGTTCAGACCGATTTTCTGGAACCGCCGGTTTCAGTTCCAAAAATTTAGAACCGGAACCGAACCGAAAATCTCCGGTTTCGGTTCCCACCGGTTTCAGTTACGGTTCGGGACCGGTTCGAACCGACGGTTCCGGTTCCCGAAACTGTAATATGGCCACCCTTACTGTCATGGAGATCTCAAAATATAAGTTTAACTCCATTCAATTTATTCATATTCAAGAAAAACTATAACTTGCAAATAAAATTTATAAAAATGCTTATATCTAATTATATGACTAGCAAGATATATTAGCGTCTTTGTTACACTAAGATATGGTACTTCAAAACCAATAAGTTCTTCATAATTTTCTCAAAGTTGAAAAATGATCATTTTATTATCAAGTGACTTCAAAGCCATTGGGATTCACATAAATCATTTTAATAACTAAGTCATATATGTGGATTCATAAACAAAACTTCATTTATGAAATATTCGATCTTCATGCCAAGACAACTCTATATTTTCAATGTTTTTCATCTCAAAGTCTTCCTTTAGGAAAACTATAATCTTTTGGAAACTCTTCATGAGTTCCAATAATGTTGATGAACCAAATATTGATAAATTCATATTCAAAATCCTTTTATAAAAAAATAAAAAAAAATTCATGAACATATAATAATATTATTATAATATTCTTTCAACAAATATTCATTAATCAAGAGATCACCTTACTCATGATAGTATATAAAGTAAATATCAAAAGTATGGAAGCTTGTGACTTTCAACAAAAGAATATAATAAATGCAATATAATCATAAAATAATATAATATTTTCTCAGCAATAAATATCATTAAGGCAATTATATTGTATATATTGAGATTTCTTTATTTCATATAGAAATCTTGAATATATTTCTCGGGGTCTTGATTTGCTTGCTTCAAACATTTTTTCAATATTTCATGGATATCATTACCCACTAATTCATATAGAGCTCTATAATATTAGTTGAATAAATTTCTCGTGAATTTAACTTTATGCTTCAAGCAACTAGAATCCTTCAGAAATTTTCATATAGATATCTACTTCAAGTCAATTTATAAATAGGCACTTATTAATTCATTAGAAATATTTAGAATTTTCATAAATTGCCAGACTAATTAAATATCAAATTGTAATTGCATCCACCACATGATGGTATTTATTCTCACAATCAGTTACAGTTCTTTGCAAAAAAAACTTGTGCAACAAGTTTACTTTATATCTAGTGACCTCATTTCAATTTCGCACAAAATACATATTTGTATTCGACTGGCTTCACATCTCTTGATGCCCATATTAAAATTTCAAAATTTACTCTCTAAGTAAATTAAATGCCACATGTATCGCCAATCAATTTTATGCTTATATTCTTCAATAGACTATATCCTCAAAATCCTCATCATTTTTCAAAAAATTTAGAGCTATATCATAAAAATATTGTCGATATTTCTTTTATATTGGTTCTGTCTTGTCCTAACATGACATAATTTATAGAGATATCATAATTTTCATTCATTTCAGGTACCTAAGTTTCTTCAGAAAACTTATTAGTCATGTCTTGGATCTCTTCTAGAATTTACTTTTCTAATACTTGACCATCTTGAATATTTGCTCTTTTTTTTTATTTTCATCTTTGGAACCAATCTACTATGCTTCAAGCATGCCGTAGATTCATTAGTGTAGGTAATTTACCCTTCAGGGACTTTAATTCTAATAGGAGAATTTTGCAGCTAGTATGTGAGATTTAGTTATTTCTTTTTTGGATCAGTAAATATATCTGACAACTATTTGCAATATTTTGTAAATGAATTATCTTTTAAATTTTTAAAACTGCCTTGTATGAGAATCAAGATATAATAACGTTCATTTCTTTCCAACCATTTTGTTCTTTTAGCTGTTTATTTTCTCATCCTAATGTCGGGATCCGTAACAACTAGCAAATTTGGCATATATAACTTTCTTATTTGAAAGTTCTAAATATTTAACTATAAATCATATCAGATATATAGTTTCAACCTCCTTTTGCGGACTCATCTTAGTGCATTGTGGAGGAGCAATTAGAATATATACTGCACATTTAAAAATTTCTCAAGGCTAACGTTTGGTTCTTGATTCAAAAATCAATTATAAAGGAGAGAACTTATAATAACTTATTGGCTTGATACGAGTAAGTGCTATTAAATTTAATAGCATGTCCCTCTAAAAAATAGAGAGTTTCGTTCTCATAATAATCCCTACAATTTAATTGCAATTATTTAACAAATGATTATAATAAATCATTTTGAGCATAAATAAAAGCAACAACGAGTTGCCCTATAATTATTTCAATTAACAAATATCATAATCATTAAATGTCAATGTGTAAATTTACCATCATTCTCATGATAAATTGTCTTAATAGCATAATCTATAAATATATTCTTCATCAAATTATTTGATCAAATAATGTTGCAAACTTCAAGTTGCTGGTTAATAATAATATTTGCAAACTCTAAGTTGCAAATTAATAATCATGTAACTATCTTTTGGATGCATCCACAAAATATTTAAATAATTAATATGATGGATGAATTGATTAATAATTTCACTTTATATATTCTATTAAATGCAAACAGTTTCTTTGAACTCTATTTAGTGATCGCTCAACAATTAATTTGCTTTGAGAATAAACTATTCATTAGCATTGAAGAAACTTCTGGTTCTTCAATAAATATCCATATAAGGATTAAAATTTCATTTTCGCATCATTTTTTATCAGAATGATCCAACCAATCATGTCAAATAATAAAGTACTTAGATTTGTAAACTTCCGGTTTATAATCATATTTATTTCAATCATTATCTTTATATAATATCCATTTTGATGAATATCTTTGAAATACTGCATTATGTATAAAATTCATTCCTCTAGATAATAATATTTGCTCTTCCGGAGCTTTTAAACTCTCTTTTACTACCAAAGTTAAATTTGTCTTTCAATATTTTGGTGTACAACAAGTACATAACCAATATCCATTAAGCACAGGCGCTGGTTCAGTTTGAACCGAAACTGAACCAGAACCAACCATACTGTAGATGAAGCGAAACCGAACCGAAACCGTCAGTTCAAAGTATTGAACTGGAACCAGCGACTCGAAGGCCGGTTAAGATTCATGTGAATGTTGAATTCTGAACTGAACCGGCCCGAAACAGGCAGTTAACCAGCGATTTCGATCTGGTTCGAACTGAAATTTTTTTTTTTTTTTTAAATTATAATCAGTTAGCCTTGATAACCACATATCTTGACTTGATCTCCTCTCACCTATTCTTGGGATTTGACTGCACTAAATCAGGGATTCAATTATCATTAGTGTCCAGATTTGTAGGCATTTATATTTTCTGTACAATCTGTATACATATACACAGTCAATGAATAGCAAAGTGTATCACATTATCACCAATAACTGTTTCTCTAATTATTCTACTCTGATTATAAAATTTAGTATATAATTATATTGTTTAATACAAATGGGAGTTTAACATTTTTTTCCTTTTAAATATTTTACTTAGTTCAAAATGACATTGTTTGAAGCATTTTTAAAATTTTCTAATAATTTATTTAATTAATAACATTAGATAAAATAAAATGATAATTTATGTTTGATTATTTTATAAAATTAATTTTATTGCTTGAGTATCAGAATTCTAAAAGTTATTTAAAATCAATTTACTAAATTTTTTTTTAAAATTCACATTAATTTTTTTAAAATAAGGACGCCTTAGAATTGAATTTTTATTTTTTTTAGAAAAAATTAATACACATCGTCGAAAACCGTGCTCAGAACCGGTGATTCAAGGGTGTCACGACCCATTTCCAAGGACCGGACCGGCACTAGGCCCTAGGTAAGCTTAAGGCTCCCGAGGCCCGTAGTAAGCTTGAAACACTACAAATTTGCTATCTCAATATAATTTTAAACATTTACAAATTTCCCTGCTTACAATACACTATATTTAATAATACAGGCTCACAGAATTATTCCATCTATAATAATACACAACTTAAAAGTATACAAATTCTATAACTGCGGAGTTCATTGACGGATGTATACATATAAGTCTTCGGACATTTATCTATTTAATTGATCAATACGAAAATTAGCGAATTTCTTTTTAGCAGTGAAGAGCAGAGTTATAGCTGGGATTTAGAAAATGCTACTTCCTGAAAGATTTAAACAAAAGAGATGTGAGTTTATTAATGAATAATAATTATTGCACAACACATGCATTCACACAATTGTATAAATATATCAACCTAGTCATCCGACTAGGTATATGCTCACACAGCCAGTCACACAAATGGCATATCACCAGCACTCACAATTATTAGCATCTTCATATAATCACATCACGTGGAAATTAGTCAGTGGAGTCACCGAACCCCCGATGAGCCGTCCTCCCACATGGCTCATCCTCTCACATGTGCACCAGGGAGCCGATCCCCCATACTGGCCGACCGGTCTAATCCTCATTTGACCAGCCCTCTCATTTTTCTTTCCATTCTCTCTTTTCTTTTCCATACCAACAGGAGGCAACCCGGTCGTCTCCATCAAATCTAAATCATCAGGCGCTCACAACAGAAGGCCACCCTGCGGGCTGCAATCAAATCTAGATTATCCGGTGCGCCCAATAAAGAAGCCAACCTGTGGTTAACAGTAACGGTAACAGTAGGTGCACACGGGGGCGCCGATCTCCCATTTACCCGGCCGACGGTCCAGTTTCATAATTCATCATAATCAGGATCCATGCTTTATCGACCGTCCTCACAAACCCATGGTGACCCACTTCATCCCAATTCCACACAAGCAAAGCACAGCAATATCACAACACAATAAATCAAACATTGCAATCAAATGCAGACATATTAATCAATTAGACATCGTAATGCAATGCACAATTAAACATCCAAAATCAATGCAAATAAATAATTAAATAAATAGTATTAACAATTAACAACAATAATAAAATAAATAACAATATTAACAATAATAATGAAAATAAATAAATAAATATTTAAATGAATAATAAAGATAATAAATAATCAGAGCACTACATTTATTATGTACCAAATTATAGAACTAATCTAAATAAACTTATTAATTATGTTGTTAATTAAAATTTAGTCTAAGTTCTATCAAAATTTCGGCACCACCTCTCCTAAAAATTGGACTATCTACCTGCTCAATATCACAATATTATTATATATTTATCAAATCAATGCACACAGCCCATCCGTCGGGCAATCAATCAATTTAAAATCCCATCCTCCTTAACATCAGTGTCAACACCCAACTATCTCAACCATAAGTTCATAATTATAACGACTTTCAACCTGTTCTAACAATACTCATATAAGATTATTCGTTAAATCATAAACTGACCAAATTAATAGCTTTATGGAAATTAATCTGTTAAGTTGTTAAAAATCATTTTTAACAATAACTATTTATAACTACTATTTATTTAGATTCGATTCTTATATCAATGCCGGAAGTGGTTAGGCTTTAGAAACCTTAGGTCATCAAAATTTCGCATCTAACCGTCAACCTACTAAAACTATCTCTAGTTTTAGACTAATGATCATCTAATTAACTAATTAATTAATTCTAATTTATCTCCTCCTCAAGTCGCCTAATTATAATATTAATTCATGTAGTTTATTTGACAATGTTAAAAATTAATTTGTAACTACATTATGCCAATTATCTAATTTCTAGCAAGGATGATATTTGATCGGTTATTTATTTGAATTCAATTTAATTATGTGATGGTTCTAAATTCGAAAGTTATAACACAAATCAGGAAATGGAACTTAGGGCGTACCGATCGAAATTCAGGTGACGATTCCACGATCCTCACAAAGAGAGGAAGATTCTGTCCCTTGGTGCCTCGCCGGAGGCTCGCCGGCCGGTCATCGTACCGCCATCGCCGCCGCCGTCCACGGTGGACGGAAAACCATTTTTGCCCAGAAGTTTGCGATTCGCACACCAAATTGCTCGAAATCTCGTAGGGAGCTTGATTTTGCCGTCCGCTTGTTGAGCCCGTGGCTGGTTTAGCCGGAACGGGCATCGACAGCCACTGTCACCATTGCCGTCGATCCAAAGGAGGAGAACCGCATCTCACCTGAGCTGCAACAGCCGCCGGAGACGAAGAGAAGAACGAAGGAGAGACCGCGCTTCTCCGTGATGCGAGAGGAGCCAGCGTCGCCAGAAAGTCGCGGAACAGGAAAGCTCGACGCGATTCCCGTCGCGACTCCTCCTGCGCTGCCACTCGCACCAAAGATGAACAGAGGGAGACGAGATCAACGCTGTGGCGAGGAGACGACGGCGAGGAGCTCAGGTGGTCGGAAAACGAGAGGTGAGGGGGGGGTCGCGTGCTGGCGCTCGCGCAAGGAAGAAGAAGGGAAAAAAGAAAAAGAAGGAAAAGAAAAAAAAGAAAAAAAAAGAAAAGAAAAAAAATCTTGGGCTTCTAGACCATTCCGGTTCGATTCGAACCGGTTTGGTCTAATTTAATGTCTTGGCTCGATTTGCTTGGTTATCGGGTTTTTCCACTGGTTCGCAAGTTATTCGTGTGGTTTTCGAAAAAATTCAATTTGGTTTTAAGGCCCGGTTCGATTTATTTTAATTATTTAGTTTGGTTCCATAATATTTTTTCCATTTACTCAATATTAATAAAATATGAACAATTATGATATTTGATTTTTAGGATAATTAATTTATATAATAATTACATACCTATACATATAATTATAATCGATTAGTAACTAGAGTTTCATTTGATTCGTCAAAAATTTTAAGTGTTCTCGGATCGAAAATTCCGAATAATCTGTTTTTGGGCTTGGACCCAATTCGAAAATTTGGACTCGAATTGAGACTGTATTACATTTACAGCCCATACGGTCAAAATTTCCGATTTTTAATTAAATAAAAATTCAAAGGTTTCAAAAATAAAAATTTAGGGTGTTTCAAAGGGCTGGTTCAGGGTCAATATTTTAAAAATCTTGAACCAGCGGTTCAATGAACCGGCCACACCTAATATCTATATAAGCCACATTATTTGTAACACTTATGGTGGTAAAATTTAGTCTTGATGATGTGGTTATAATAATTGCTAAGATCATTACTTCAACTGTGATTTTATTGATACTCGCAATGACAAGTATATATTTGTCATTATTCATGTCGATGTCCAATATTATATATTATTGCATTCACTTTAGGAAATGCATCAAAACTAGTTAGGTAGACATTTACTACACCCAAGAGAATGGAAAAAATCTAATTGGACAACTATCACGATATTAATCAGAAGCTCAATACTTTGCTCAATAAGAAAAAGATATGAAATAAATCCAAAGTTTATGATAAAATTTTTTCTCTCGATATTGCTACTTCAGAATCATATTCGAGGTATAAATATTATTAATAATTCGATATCAAAAGCAAATATAAGCTCCAAACATAATAATAACAATATCTTAATAATATTTAAAAAATAAATCAATTAATTTTCAAAATCTATACCGCGTGGATAATATATGCTAATATATAGCAATAATTATAATAAAAAAATAATAATCTTGATATTGCAAAATTAAAATAACTTACAATTTTCCGATCTTGTAGTGATAAATGCATCAATTCATGATGAGCTCTTTTGATCGTTGTACCTAACTTTCAAATCAATCCAAAGAACAAATCAAAGTTTAATTATCAAATATTCAACAGGAGAAAAATATCGCCTTGGAACTATTTTGATTAGATTCTTGATGTTCAAGATTCGTTGCATCTAAATATAATCGTTCTTGCCTGAAATACAAAAGGCTATAAATTCAAGATCTATATATTATATCATGAAAATTATTATAGCAAAACAAAATAGTTGTATTCAGAATAATATCATAATAAAGAATTTAAAAATAAATAATTTAATAATAAAACATCCCTAATAATAATAGTTATTAGCACTACTTATCATGTTGATAACGTGTTATAAAATAATAGAAAAATAAAGAAAGAAATAAATGGAGAATAGAGAGAATAGGGAGAGAATACGAAAGTGTATTTATTATTGTTAAGAAGCCACGTATATATAGTTATATAAGTTAGATCCTAATAGAGTGCACGTATATATATATATAAGTTAAATCCTAATAGAGTTCTATACAAATCAGGAAGATAGAGCTCGCAATAATTAAAAATACATACTTCAAATCCGAATAATACATCCATTTATTTCATAACAATTAATTATTTATAAAAATGAAGCTCATCAAGGTATAATTTAATCGTATACAACTGATAATAGATCAAGTTTTGAATCTCTTTTAGTCTTATTAATATTTTATGGTAATTAATTGATTTTTTGTTTACTATTAAATTTAATCATTTTTTATTCTTTTTGTTTAATATCATTACTAACTAATTTTTTTATTCTTTTTGCAAAGCCCAAATCTTTTTTACCTGTACTTTCAATTGTACTAACAATCATATCTAAAGATATTACTGAAGCCGGTTGAATCTTCCGGTTCAGTAAATCTCGTACTTTCTTCTGTTCACTGACAGGTCCAGTTCTCATAATACTAGTTACAAATTCCTAAAATAGAAGTCAAATACCATGAAAAATTAACACTTTCATTAATAATTATATGAATTATAATACAACTGAAGCTCGACCAAAACTGGTAAATTTGATGGATAGCACACATGATATATTAACAACAAAAATAAAGAAAAATATTTTTAGAAAAAAAAAAAAAAAAAAAAAGGAAAGAACAGCCTGATAAAATAAAACAAAAAACTCGCACCAATGCCCACCCCCTACCTACTTCCCAACCAAAAAAAACCGAGGGAAGGAAAATATAAAAAAGAACACACTATCTCAACTTGCAGCAGTAGTACACAAGATGCATCGTAATCGAGGCGCACCAGAATTGGTATCATCTTCATTATCCTCATCATCACTATATCCATATTCTAACTCCTGCTCCCGGGAAGTGGCTCCGACCCGTTTTTGAGCATCAACAGTGTGCATGGAATCCATTAGACAATTCATGTGATAAGCATGACAGCAGAAGAATACGATGACTGATACATTTTGTATAGAGAAAGGATCAAAACACATGCAACATCTTGCATCTCCCCTAGTTTTTGATTTAACCTCCATTGTTCTCAAAGTCGGTGTTCTCTCACTTGTCTGAGAATCCCGATTACCATCCCTTTTTGTTCGCGTGTCCTCTTCTTCATTACTTAAGAGAACAGCTCGTCTTGCTTCCTTGTAGTATTTGATTAAGAGGTTTACACAATCAGCCTGTACATTTTAGTGCATTATCAAAATGTTAACAATAGCTCAGACAATCACTATTGATACTATTTTCTATTCAAATGAAAAGGGAATATAACAGCTTCTTACCTTGAGAATATCATTACACCCATGTCTAAGAGATGTTTCAGTTCTGTAATCTGTGATAATTTTTACTAGACGATCCCTAAGCCTGAAAGCAACATATAAAAAAAATTATAGTATTAAACACAACAAGGATAAATATATTCTAATTGCACTACTCAGGTAAAAGTTGAAGGGTCAAGGGATCAGGGATGCGCTGTTCATTGACCTTTCTATAAGTACCTGGAGCATGACTTAATTGATATCAGAATCCAAAACTTTTAACAAAAGGCTTCATGTATTTGCTTACCTATATACTGTTTGAATTAACCACATGCCCTAGCAAAATGGTATTATAGAATATGCTTACCATTACTTCAGAATCTTTCTGTTTGGTATGCATTCATTAAAAATGTGCAATTCATTTTGAAATGAATTTCCATTTTTTAATGATAAGTTTAAATGTAAAATTCAATTGAATTCCATGTATTTTATGTTTTGAATAAATCTAAATTGAATTCAATATATAATAATCTTAAAATATCCTTAAAGAAAAATAAAGAGAGCGAGAAAGACGAGTAAGAAAATGAGATATTGAGGAGCGAACGAAGAAATAGAGTTACAGAAAAAGCAGGATGAATGATAAAAGAGAGAGAGAGAGAGAGAGAGAGAGAAAGAACGATGGAAGATGGGTATTTTAATCTAAAATTTTAGTTGTGTAAACTTTATGGAATTTATTTGGAATTCCATCAATTTAATGGAAATTGGTTTAGTCAAGTTCAATTACCACAGAATTGAATTTCCAAACACTGAAAACTGTGAATTCAATCGAATTCCACAAATTGTTTTGGAATTCATTTATATCTAAATGAGGGGTTAATGCTTAATACTAGAAAATGTGATGAGACGCTCAAAGAATGGAATGGAGAAAAAGGGTATTGCTAAATTGGCATTAAGGCTCGATTTTGTTCAAGTTGTATGTTAGTTTCTCAAAGAATAAATTCAAATATCATAAGGCAGAGAGGAAAAAAGCATACAGCCATCAGAAATGCAGAATGGTTCGAAGACAGAATCAACCCAGAAGGAAGCAAAAACAACAACTGCAACATTTCAGCAACTTGAGGAGAATGACATTTGAAAGAACTCAACAGCACAACAACAAACATTATGCAAGCAATACCATCATCGAAACAATGAATATGTGTCAACTTATTTTACAAAAGTTGGCTCACAATGCCCGATAAAATACATTGTAGCGCCAGAAAAATCAGGGACAATTTAGATATAATACAAATGGATTACTAGGTCTTGGATGCAAAAGAGAGTATCAACAAGAATTTCTAGGCCTTTCTCTGCTTGAGTTTGCATTACAGGTTTCTTGGAATGCTTAGAAGTGTTGGGCTTTATTGACTTCTATTCGATATTGGAATTTATCTTATCCATTATAAGGAGTTTATACTATGTATAGAAGCTCGAGTTGTTTATCAGGTTCAACAAGAATGACGTTGAGTTGGGCAAGAAACTTGGAGCCTTATGACCTTAAGTATTCCATAAATTGAAAGAATTGCTGAAAAATGCTTTTTGTTATCCGACTTCAAAAAACAATTTTCATAATGATGTCCATTTCTTTAACTTTCTTCTCATCATTCTAGGTCTTATCTCTGAATCCTAAGCTCATACATTCTCAGCCATCTTAGCCAAAACTTGCGAAAAACTTGTTGACACTATATTCAGTTTCAAACTTTTCTGGCCTAAGAGAAGCACTAAATTTTAGTCAGCTTACATCAATTGCAAATTAAAAAGAGAGTGAAACTTGAAACCAAAATAAAAAGAAATATACATCACACTTGAAACCCAAATCCCAGGAACTCACCTAGGAATCTCCAAGCCATTAGGTACCATATTTACAATATACAGGGGATCCAGATTGCCAACAGTATGCTCCAACAACACTCCCACCTGCCAAGTAACAGAACATGCTTGAGAAAAGCAGACACAGAGATGCATAGAAAAATGTCTGATTAGCAAAAATTATGAAATTAGTCTGCTGACTAAGTTCTGAATATACCATTTCAGGTTTGTGAAGACACTGCTTAATTAATTCTTCCCAAAGGTCGTCATCGTGCTGCATAGTTACAAATTCTACAGCCTGCACATTATAACAAATAAAAGTTATGACCTTCGGGTACAAATGAATTGTTTCAAAGAAATACAAGTTAAATACCTCTTGAATATCTCCTAAATCATTTATGATGACAGCTAAGGCCTTTTTGGAGTTCCCCATTCTTCCAAGTATGAAGACTTGCTCCCTTAAAAGATCTCTTTTGACACAAATGTCATATGCCTGAGATATGAGTTCAATGTGTCAATTCATGGAGAAATAATTAAGCAAACAATTGAATATTAGTCAACTAAGGACATGCATAATTAGTAACATCCAAACCTTCTCAAGTGTGCAATGTTGGCTACTGCGGAGAAAGGGAAGTAGCATCTTCGGATCATAATCTGCATAAAGCTCTACCTGTCACAATAAAATATATGCCAGCATCAGGTATTGCTATATCAATGCATTTATCGTTATTCTTGGCAGCTGAGATGCTTGTGTCTAGTTATTGCCCCAAGCATTAACTAGACAAATATGGAAACCAAATATCAACAAAAAGGAATCCTGCCAGTTGTTCTTAACCAAGAAAGGAATATTCATAAGCTACACGACAGATAAAATAAAGTAAAACCAAAGTTTAGCAAAAGGGAGTCCAGGCGGAAAAAGAAAACACACACACACACACGCACACAAACACACACAAGAAATTGGGTCCACACAGTTTTCAAATTTGTACTATAGATTGAGTTGATAGCATGCGGGGAAACATGTCAAAATCAGCAGACAATGTAGCTCCATCAACAAGGGATGACAACAAAAGACACGGTGCCTGACCATAACTTTTATCCATGGAAAAAAATAATTGTAAATTTAAGCATGCAGTATGCCATAATTTTGCTCCTGTCAAAATCACATTGACACAAGTTTAACACAAGATAATTGTGTTGTGCCATACATTAATCTTCCTACAAGAATTAAACATTGAATATATCCTTCTAACGGGCTTTGCCATGTCAAACCAACATGACATGTTTAGTAAATCTATTATGCATGTTTTACATGATAACCTGACCCATATCCTTATTTGCTAGTATTTCAAGCAAAGAAGCAAAACTAAATCTATGATATCAAGGCAATATTTACAATCCAAAAATTACAGCCTTCTCCATACCTGCATATCATGAAAGTCCTTTCCAGCATGTGGATTTGCCTCAAATAGCGCATGCAGATATAAATGCAAGTAATATCTTGAATCACATTTATTTCTGGCAGCCAACAGTTGCGAGACAACTTCAGCTGGAGGAATTAAGTCCTTGTTTTGGATCAATAGAGGTACCGCACGCTTGCTATCAAGCATCATCAATTGGGCAACCTGTACAAGCACAGAAATAGGAGGGGAAATTTTGACATGAGAATTATTAGGCAAACAAATTCATTTATTCTGCCCTCTTTAGAATGTAAACTTTCAAGCATCGAAGTGAATACAGTGGTAACAGAACTGCAGAAGCTATAGAAAGCCCAATAATCAGCATTTCAACTTATTTTGCACAACCATACCTTCTCACGAGTAGCCTCATGTAAGTTATGTTTTTCAATGAATTCAAATATATCTGGCTTCATAAGCTGGAAATCAGTAAACCACCAAAAAAAAAAAAAAGTTATGTTAGCATGATAAAATTGATCCACAAATGTGTTTTTCTGAAACATTTTATCTAGACATAAATTTATGGTAACACAAGTGTGGAACAAAATACTTACATCAGCATAAAGTGTACAAGCTTTCTCATATTGCCCATCAATTACATATAATTCTGCTAGTGCCTGATATAAAGGCATACTATCGTTAAAGACATGCCACAGTTGAAAGTTTTTTTAATTATAAATTACATGCACAAACTCTATATCTAACCTCCTTAAGTGCATCAGTCATGGAAGAGGTGTTTAGCTGAGGTTCTATAGCAGATATGACAGGTAATGCAGAATAAATCACAGGTGGCCAGGATTTAACAGTTGACAAAAGATCCTTATGGAAAGATGAATTTGTTGCTAGTGCAACAAGAGCAACCTGTAACATTGAAACAATGTATCTTGATCCCAAGCTGGCATATCATAAAAGGTTGGAACTAACAAACGCATCTTTTCTACAAACCTCATAAGCAGTATCTCTCAGTCTTGGGTTTTCCGTTGGTATGTACGGGACCAGTACAGGTAGCTGACGAAGATGAGCAAAATGGAAAACCCACCTTCAAAAAGGGCAGCACATGGTCAGTCAGTTAAGCAAGGATATGAGAATTTTTAGTGATAGTTGCTTCATTTACCTTTCCCATGCTGAAGCAGACCCTTGTAACAATTTGGGACACAAAGATGCAGCTTCAGCATATTTCCTTTCCACAATCAAATGATCGAGATACCTAGATCCAACCTGAGCACATAAAAAATCCAATTGGGATATTATGCAGATAAAAATAACACAAACTCTGAGTTAGAAAGAGGAAAGCTTGATATAAGGATATATTTCCATTTCAAACAACAGAATATTGACATTTTACTAAGAGAGAAACGAGAGATATATAGAAGGAAGAAAGGAGGAACATTGCTATTTGCAATGAGGACAAAGAACAGGATAAGCATATCTTAAATACACCGACTGGAAGAACACTATTTAAAACATAATCATGGAAACAAATAATAGCACATAGCTGAGAACACAAGCATTTTCATGCATCTCGAAGGTTTGTGATATTGCACTATGTTGTCACTTGTCACCAATAAAATTGAATGGCTATATTATTCTCTCAATCCAATGAATCTTATTTTCTTTTTAGAATTCACTTAATTATGCCAAGAATTATATTATTACAATAGTTGCAGCCAATTTACACTAGAAGGAAACAAAAATAGCCTAGGAATGGATGAAACACGATGATCAAAATTTTTTAACGTGGGCAAGCAGCCATAAAATTTAAGTTGGACAATAGCCTACACTTTAGCTCCATGACTGAATGTTCTACTCAATCAACATTTCACAAACTCTCCAACCTCAAATATATCTCAACAGACATGAAGGAAACACACTATGTATGATGCCTCTACTACTTCTGGACTTTCCCCACTAGCCAACCCGTCAAGAACTTTCCTACCATGCAACCAATTCAAGGACAGAAAGAACAGAATGCCATTCATACTGCCTTGCAACTAAACAACAAAATAAGGTTATTGTCCTACCACCCTCTCTATTCATGCAGTACCACTGAAGTACCATCAATCTTCTCGTTAACAAGTTACCTCCTGTAGTGACCAGGAATAGCTTTAGTTTTCTTAATAGTTATGACCTCAGATAGAGCTAAACCAAAAAAGATATGACTCCTTAGGTAAACACAACCATTAGGACAACGCTCTCAATCAACCCTACATTTTTTAACAAGAGGTGAAAATGGGCTAGCCCAACCCAACCTGGAAAATTAACATTAAGCCCAAAATTCTGGCCTAAAGAGTATAGTAAGGCCCTAAGTTTCAAGCCTCGTCCAAGTCTCTTATCAAATAGTTTGGAACTGAGCCTGCCTAACCGAAAAAGTTATATGTTTTCATTCAACATATATTAAAATATATAGGACATGATTATTATGGTATATTCATTCTAATTCTATTATAAGATATTATCCTATGTATTTGTAGAATGTGTATTGCTTAATGTATTTTAATATATCAATTATATTAAACAAATAATTCTCAGTAAAAATATAAAGTTCTTAAAATTTTCAGCCCACTTCAGGCCTTTTGTTTTTCTGTAGGGCCAGGTTCAGGATCATGCCTTTGAGCCTAACACAGCCTGGGACCTCAAGCCTCAGCTTTGATAAAGCTCAGCTCATGAGTCATAACAATCTCTAACATCAACTAGTATGTCCAAACTTGCATGTATGCTCGTGGAGGGGAAAAAAAAACTCTATGCATATAGCACCCGTAGGAAGAAACAAAAAGAGCTCTATACTTCAGCACGTTTATCGACTTGGCCGGGGCTTGGAAAAGGACATTCTTTTTCACAGACTCAGCCTGCACTTTTCTTCACAAATAAGACCTGTGGCCCAGCTCACATACAGAAGGGGGAAATATGTACCTCATCAAGAAGTTCACTTCGAGCCTGACCCGCTTCAACTGCTGCTAAAGCTTTTTCATGCCAACCATGTTGTAGAAGCCATGCAATATGATCTTCAGCATCCCTAACAATTAAAAATTCTGTTTAGAGGACCATTGGATCTCACTTCAGCATCACTTATAACTTCAAACTCAACCAATTGCATTAAAGCTCAGTGAAATTTCACACGCCACTCAATTGTTAAAAAGAAATATTACTGGTTAAATCTCAAGAAATAGAAACTTTATGGTAATAAAAGAATTCATTCATTTTTGGTTCTACTCTAGATATTCTTACATATAAGAAATCAATATGAATACTATGGATTAATGCCACAGCCAACTATACATCCATCTCATTGATTTTCCATGGTATGCTGCTATTAAATCTATCTCGAGTATTAAAAAGTAAAACAGAAAGTGACGAAAAAATTATATTATTTACCAATAGGGTTCTCCAGTTCCACCAAGTTCCCACTATTCAGTCATCATCACCAAAAATGATGTTGCAATCATTTCTGTCCAATGTTCTTAAGTTTTTTATCAACAAATGAGTACAAAATCTTAAAAATGTGAAGAAGTTAGTAATGAACCACAATTAGTGTAGCAAATAACCCCAACCCAACATTAGGTTTTAGATTTGACAAAATAACATTAGAAAGAGAGACTAGTAGATCATAATTCAACGATAAGGCTGGATTTTCCCATGACACAACCAGGGAAACAAACTAGCAATGAACTCCTTAATTACTCAAAAATATCTGCCACTAGACAGAACGTTATTGCTTTAGCATATAATCCAACTAGAATAAGGTTTTAAACATAAATCCAAATAGAAGTAGGTCTAAGACATAAAACTTAATGAAATAACAGAAAGATTTAACAAAATGGTTATAGAATCAGGTTTTCACCAAAATAACAGAAAGATTCCATAATCCCAAATTTAAATTTGATAAATACTACAGTTGAGTGAACAGTAACACTAGAAAATCCTAGACTTCTGCTCCAGCATCAAGTAGGCATTCAAGAGATAATGCAATACCCCAATTTATTATCATAAATCAAAAGTGAAAATTATACTAGCTTACCATTAATCAGGACATCATTCATTCAAGTGTAAGCCAAAATAAATACATAACATACATGCTGTACAGACCAATTCAAAAAAATAAACGCACTGCAGAGGTAATTAAGGATAATAATAACAACGAAGATGACGACGACGACCATGCTAATATTAATAAAAAAACTCAGCAATCGAACGAGGTACATGAGTTCGTATGTCATGTTTAGTCAACTTAGAAGGGTGCAAAGAAAATGTAAGCTGATGATTTGAAGAACTAAGATAATTGGTCTTAATATGTAAAACAAAGACATCTCTTTTGGTTATAATTCAAAATTCAATTCTGGATAAGAATCTACAACAAAATAATTTCGAGAAAGAAGATAGTTAATTACTTTTAGACTACAATCCAAGCATCAAACTTTACCTACGCCACAGGTTCTAAGTGCTTGAAATGCAATTAATGTCAAGAAATACATCCTTCTATTTTAAAGCTAAAATCCAAGGGACATCAACACTAACCTCGGTTTTGCAATAACAACATCCTTTGGGGATACAATATAGTATAATGGTTCATCACCGGCAGCCCACTGACCACCAGCATAGCTGCTCCCTACGTTAGTATATTCACACATGAAAGGAAAATCATAACTATTTAGATGTAGGTCATAGAACATTACAAAAGTCACAAACTTCATATGCAAATATGTTAACCTGAGAATGGAGAATGAGCAAGGGAATAGTCCTTTGCCTTGTAATGCTCAAACCCATGCACAGGTAGGGCATCTGTTGCAAGTTCATCATTAGTCCACGTAACTATACGTACTTCTGGTCTCTGTGCATTACCCTGCTTAAAATAAGTAGAACAAGTCAGCAAACATGGCATATCTTCACTACGTGATGGTGATTTTTAATTATGACATCCAATGGCAGACTTGGGATTTAGACTACACGGTGCAGATATACATCCTTCCAAAAAAAAAAAAAAAAAAAAAAATTCTCAAATTGATTTTTAAATTTGCTACATTTAATATTTCCTATACACATCTCAATAATATTTATACAATTTAAATTTTTATTCATAAATTTTAGTTGAAAAATAATTTCATTTTAACAACACAAATATGTTAACAAACTAATCATTTTCACGATTACTCACCCCTTTTTAGGGCAATTACAAAAATGGAGGAGAGCTATAGGTTTGCCATGCAATAAGAAGATATCTAACAAAGCAAAAGACAAGTCCTATAGAATGACAGTGAAACAAGAAATGTTTTATAGGAGTGATGTGAACCTCCTAAGAGCCAAAATTCACAAGATGAATGTTGCAGAAATGGTAAGTTAAGATAGATGTGTAGTCATACATGATTGGACAGGATAAGAAATTATCACATGAGACAAACAGTAAAAGTCATGCACATTGGGGATAAAATGAGGAAGGACATTGGTTTGGCTATGTCTTACACAGACCTCCAAGTGCACCGTCCTTAAGTGCAATATTTTAATAGTAGAAAGTATTAAAAGAGAAATAGGTAGACTTAAAACTACACAAAGGAAAGTTATTCCACCATCAACTAATTTAGGATAAAAAGCTTAATCGTTGTTGTATGAAGTGCCTAGTTTTGCAAAAAAAAATTAATAATAATAATAATGATAATAATAATAATAATAATAATTAATACACACTTTTTTCAAAAATATACGTATTTATATATATTTTTTAATTAACACATAAAATTTCAAGAGGCTAAACTATTTCATGAAATTATAATATTGTCCACCATTCATTTTTTGGAAGTCCCAAAATACACACTCATTTCTGCAAAGTGAAAAATTTTTAGAGCTAATTTTCCCATTATTCCCTTATTAGTTCTTCAATTTAAAGAGTTTATTTACTCTGACGTAAAGAATATGTAAGGGCATAAAGGGAAGAATGATGTATTAGATATGAGTTGGCACAATATATTTTGTTAACTGTGTTTAAAAAGAAGGCTACAACCTTATTTGTACAAAGAGAGTAGACAAAATGTAATAGAATTTCTTTTGCACCAAAGTGGATTCTTGAAACTAAGGACTAAAATGTGATAAAAGTTTTATTGTGGGAATTAAAATGTTGTGTCATTACCGAACTATGGGAAATCAACACACACTTTAAAAACAATAAAGACTAAATTGTTTTCATGTAAAAACTCACAAACTTTTTAACAATTATCCTTTCTCATTTTAGTCATTCAAAAATCTTACTTCATTTATCAGATTTGTAGGAGAAATATGGTTCACCAACATTTTACTGCAACACATTGTGCATTTAACATAGCTACCTAAACAGAATATAGCTACATAATTGTATGAGTCACAATTAATGTGTTTCATTCAACATGGAGGAGAAAGTACCTGTCTTGATGGAATGGTACTACTAAATTCCTTCTCTCCATCATCTTCTCCAGGAATATAAGCTAGAACAACCAAAGAATCACCAAAGGGAGCAATTCCTGAAATATAATAGCTGGTTTGGAAAGATGCCACAATATCCACCTTGTTCATACTAGCCATCGGGAGGTGACTATACGTCCCATTTGTTCCTTTGTACGCATTTGTTCTTATTAATGCAATTTTCACGGATGTTCCCCAGCCAATAACCAAGAGAGAATCATCCTGAATGTGATACAAGGGAACCAAGAAAAAGCACATATTTCAGAAACAACATGCTCATGTTAATTTTGAAATCATAAAAGTACAAAAGAGAAACAAGATAAATAGAAATGATGAAGAAAGGTTGTTGAAACTGTCTGGACTAGTATAGCCACCAGTGGTTTGATTAACCTGCCAAACTAAGTGAGGAAGCAAAAGTTCAGGGCGTGGACTTCCTCGTGGTCTCTCAATAAATGTTATTCGCTGATCATTGGCAGCATCATAAACTTTCACGCCTGCATCATTAGCCCAAGCAATGAGACTAGTTCTCCACTTTACAGTATGTATTGGACCTTCACCAGAGTGCAAAACCTAAAAAAAAGTATATTAATTTGTATTATTAAGAACTGAAAACTTAATGAGACAATTCATAAATATGGTATCAACAATAGAAAACCTGTCCAAACCTGATCTCGGTATCCCAGCCATTTCTTTGAATTAAAATACAAATGGCCTGCTAAACCACCAGCTACAAATCTTCTAGATGTTTTTCTAGAATATTCAGGGTCCAAAGCAATGGCCTTCATTGGTCGATGATAGTCAAACTTCATTTTCTCATCAGTGAAAAGGCTATGTATTACAACAGATCCATCATCTGAACAACTACCTATATATTCACCTTCTATATCAAAGCTGAGATCATTGACAGCAGCGGTATGGGCAGCAAATTCCTTAACCTGAAAATGAATAAATTGAGAACATAGCTCAGACATACAGAAAGTTTGGACCATAAAAAATGTTGTAACAATTATCAAATATAAACCATCCCATAGCCCTAGTATATTAGCCTAGAAATTATTAGCATACCATTCTCAATACCCCAAAGTGATTCACACATCTGTAGGTAGACAGTTGACCTTATTGTGCCCTCAACTCTCCCCCAAGCAACAAATAAGAAAAAAAAAAAAGGAATGGCGTAACTCATCTGTAGACAATAATGAGTTCTTGCACTCAAATTTGAAAATATTTCACATTTACAACAAAAACTTGCAGAGGAAAACCGACAATTGACTTGACAACATGGATGCATAAAGGGGGAAAAAAGGCAAGCTTATACTATGTCTATGTGCAATGTACTGCTTAGTAAACCACCAAAAAGAAAAAAAGAAAAACAGTAGCTGCAGAAGCTAATGTTGATCTGACTCTCGATTTTCAATGTTCCCTATTATCTGAACCAATAAAACTTTGCTTTTCAACCTTCTCAAACAATTTAGATTCATGAGCTAAAATAGCATCATTGAAGATAAGGTTAAAATTTTTAAATAGAAACGATAAAAGAAAATGGAAAATTACTTGCTTTCACATACTAATAATTAAGCTGGAGAATGAAACGGGTGAACAAAATTTTTAGAACTTTAATGGATACTAAAAATATGTAATAGTACAAAAAGCAAATTATACCCAAAAAAAATCCCTAAATATTAGCTGAATTACTCAAAACAATAAAATTCCAATCCAAATTCAGATCCAAAAAGCTTCAATTCAGCGAGTTCTCAGCTCAATCATTGCTCACCTGGTTACCAAGGAAATCAAGAATATGAACGGTGCCGTCCAGTGTCCCAAGCGCGATCATCCGTTCTGCAACCGCAATACACGACGCCGCATCATTTGATAGTAACGTCGGTATACTACCTCCCATTCTCTGGTACTTTAGCCTCGGCTCTTCCTCCTCCTCCTCCTCCTCCTCCTCTTCCTCCTCTTCTTCTTCTTCATCTTCCTCTTCCCGCTCGTCGTCTCCGTCGACGCCGTTCTCCGACGGAATCGGAGCCATCTGGAGAATTGTGCGATTCGTTATTACGAAGGAAAGGAAAGACAGAGATCTGTTTGTTTGGGTTGTGGGCTAAGTGGATGATTGTAGGAGAGTGGTTTGGTTAAAAACGGTTGTTTAATTATTAATTAACAAAGCAACAAAAGAGTGATGACAAGCGAAGGGACACTTGTCTACTGTTAATTTAAATACTGTCTTAGGGTGGTTCTGGTTCTGCTTCCTTTGATTTGATTGGGCCATTTAATTTAATCCCTTGTTTTTTGGTATAAAATTTATCTTTAAATAAGTATTTTTCATTCACGATTCATCACAGTCATCACTTAGATTCTTGTATTTAATCAAGAAAAAATAGGATCATGAAAATCTGAGTAATAAAAAATTTAAAAACATGTTATGATTTGTGATTTTATAATGAGAAAAATTAAATCATTCAATTTAATTTCAGAATACATTTTAAATTTATGGACTTTGTTTTTTCAATTAAACGCTGAAATGTGAATTTTTCTCTTTTTGTTTTTTTACAAGCTACAAATTTTTACATCATACAATCCATGTATTTCTCATTCCATCAATTCAAAATATTCATTCAATTTTATTTTTACTATTTTTTATACAAAAATGGTTCGGTGTCAAAAGAATATCAAGTGTTAACCACGATTCATTTATTTCTGTGAAATAATTTATCTAAAAATTATTTATTAAATTTCTAATTTGGGGTGATGTGAAAAGTTAGTCAATTGAACATATTTTTTCAAGCTGGGGAGAAAATTAAGTCATTTTAAGGTGTAACTAAATGATAGTAACTTTCATTTTCATAGGAGAAATACATTTTTCGAATAATGATGAATTTATTATAATTTTATAAATACACATTTAAATCAATGCTAGTTATAAGTGACTACTATAATTTAATATTTTTATGTATTTTTCTCATATTTACCGATATATATTTCTCTCTCTTTTCTGTGTTCTTTTAAATTTTATTTCTAAACTACCGTCGACCGTTTTCTTTAGTCGATGGTGATTTTCTTTTCGTTTCTCTATCATTTTTCTTTATTTTTTTTATTTATTTTTAATAATTTCCAAACATATGATCGTTTGGAATAAAATTTAGATTTAGACTTTCAAATCTGCAATAATTGGTAGATTTTAAGTGTTTTTAGTACCCTCTTGGTGGGATTGTTAATTTCTCTTATTTTATGGAGTTGTTCATTGTTATTGAAGAGTTTTTATGTTGATCTTTTATTTATTTGATAGTTCAAAATACAAAATGAATTGTTGGTTGCTTGTGGTTGGAGACTTCGAATTTTTAAATTCAAGTAAGTTTTTTTTACCAATGGAGCATGGTAGTGTGACATGTTCCTCCATTAAAGTTTGGTATATTAAACTCTTATGCCGGTGTCGGTTGTAACAAATTTCCGAGAGAAAACAATGTTTAGAACAATATTATTCAAGATTTCTTTTGTCATCATATTTGAAAATATATCAGTTTTTATCCAGAAGATTAAGTTCTTCTGTCAAGATCAATAACATTTCTAAACAGAATATTTCAATTTTCTATATTTGTATTTTTTTTATTCCTAGAAGAATATTATAACATACTCAACTTATATTAATTAATTGTTAAGTTTCAAAAAAAAAAACTAATATATATTTAAAATATGAGATTTCATAACTCTAAATATTATTATATTCTTATATTTTATAAATTTTATTTCAATAATTTTTAGTATTACAATTACAAAAAATAAATTGTTTATAAATTGTTTTTAAAAATAATTTATTTTCTAAAAATAAATGAAGCTTTTATTTAACTTTAATTGAGAATTGAAACTTGACATTTTGTACTTATAAAAAGGTTCTAATACCAATTAATTTAAGGAGAAGTCTGATTAATAAAAATAAAAATACAAAAAAAGGAGGTTAACCTAACAACTTCTATTTTCTATGCTTGCAAAAGTGCATTGGAGAGGTAGGAATTGTAGTTATCAGTCATGGTGCTCTAGTTTAGTTTGGCAAAAGGTACCTTTCCATATATGCAATATATTTTTATTAAATTACTATTATTTTATCTGAACTGATAATTCAATAATTCAAAATACATCTTTAAATAATTGAATATTTACATGTACATATAAAAAAATGATAAACTTTTAAAATATCTCATGATAGGTACTATTTTTTTTAAGCAAAAGGCATTTAGATGTTGAAAGATCCTGATGTCATAATTTAAAATCATATCAAACTATATACTTTAGTTTTTTTTTGTAAAAATCAACTATATACTTTAATTAATAATTTTATTTATTTTCTTATTTAATACTGAGATGATATCATCAATTAATTAAATACTGAGTTCATTTATTTGCTTCATCTAATAGATTTATAAATAAAATAATACATATATAACTTCTTAAAAATCTTATTCTAGGTAGTTTTTTTTTTTTTTTTTGTGCAAAAGATATTTTATTAGATTTTGAAATATAGATTGTATACACTTCATTATATAACATTATATCATTATATGTCGTGACACTTCCTTTAAAAAGTGAGATTGTATAGATTTTAAGTACATATAATTATTATATAGCCGTGTGAGGTACGGAGGATCGCCTAGTTAATAATAATTTTAATATCTTTTATTTAATACTGAGATGCTCTCATAAATCTATAGGATACTGAGTACATCTCTTTGTTTCGTCCAATAAATTCATAAACAGAAATAATAAATCAATTTGTTATGATTTAACTTTAATAATCAATAATAATAATTAATATGATAAAAAAGTAAATATACTTTTTAGAATTAGTTATGAAATTAATTTTTAAAATTATTTAATTGATTTCAATTTCACACACAAATTTAGTCGAGCAATAAATGCATACAAGATAAATAAAATATATGAACTCAATTCCTTCATTTCCTAATAAAAAAATCAATTCACAATTAATTAATTTTCTATAACTAATTTTTTCCAATATCATTTTTCTTTTTATTTTTTATTTACTTTAAATGAAAAGCAAGCCATCAAAATCACAAGAACTTTGCTCTCTTAAGACTAACAAGTAATGATATTGACATGTTATTGAGAAGATGAATGCTAAGTAGGTAAGGTGAGGAGAGGGACTCATTATTCATTCAAAAGACTTTTTTGCCCCCTTTTTTCTTTACAGTCTGAACGGATCTTTTTCTCTTTTTCTTTTTTTTTTTTTTTTAATTGATGATGTGGACCTTTAATCATCTTCAGATAATGGTTATCCTATGCTCAAGGAAAATGGCACATACCCATATCATTTGATAGGATAGGAAATATCATAGTAGCAACCTGTTTTCTCCTTTTCTGTGGAGAAGGTTCTATTTAGCTCCAACCTTTATAGGATTGACATTGTCACTGTGCTACTTCCCATTCACTAAACAGAATATCCCTTTAATGAATTATTGAAAACGACAATGCATATTCCTCCATATTTGAAAATGGGTTAAACAAAAAAGATAAATGTGGGTCAATATTATATATACTAAAACTATTCTCATAGTCATTGGTTAAGCATTTGTCGGAGGAGGCACGTAATCTTATGTTTTAATAAGATTGTAAGCACTTTGCTCAGATGTACAATTCGTGGTGCATTAGTTTTATAGATGATATTTTTCGTATTTCAGAGTTTGGTAATATAACTTATTCCTTCATTGAATATAGATTTCAAATTCTGCACTATTCATTAGTAAGCGGTTCATGTATAATTATGCTATATATGAAAGATACAAAAATTTTACCTATTCAATTATTATAAAGATCTATATGTTTTTTAAACCCCTCATCCATTTTTCATTAGATTTTTTTATACATTGGCAAATTATGTTATGTTTTTTTTTTATTATTATAATAATTACTTCTCATATTGCAAAGAGGGGTCGTGTCCTTCCTAGTTATTTGGCTATTTATTTTGATTATTGTTATAGAGTGCAATTAGCTAAATTATATATATTTCTTTCTAAATTAGCATTTTATCATTTTTTTAACTTATACTCCCTCTATTCTCTTTATATGAAGAAAACATAAAATGCATAGGGATTAAGGTGATGGTTAAACTGAATTTTTTTTCCTATTTTTTGCATAATATACTCCTAATTTGCATTAAGTGCTCCATTAACTGTGAGGGAGCCAACTCACAAAGAGAGAGTACCAACGGTGCATTTATGTAATAATTAATGTCTGAAAATAGGTAAAACATTTAAGAAATGAAGTAATTGTTTTAAGAATTCAAAGGTTTCAAATTTGATTTTTACCGTTTAAAAAAATTTTATTTTCCCTTATTTACATCAACTATTTAGTGATTCCAATAACATGTGTCCAAATTTAACAAAATTGTAAAGCCAAAATTTTTGGTTACTACAATTGTTTCCTCAACTTTACAAGCTGGCTACGTATAAATTCCGATCAGACCTAAAATATGTAATTGCATTTGTAAAATTTTTGAAAATAAGGGCAATGGTCATAGATATTATGAATCCACCATTTTTATTTGACCTCAACGACATTTTAACTAATTCGCGCACATATTCTGAAAATACACTTACTACTTTTGAATTACCAAACTTGAACTACTTACCTGATGATGAAGAAGGTGCTATGGTTATTGTTGACGCTAGTCAATCTTAAAATGTTGTTATAGATAACAGGAAGGCAAACACTTCTGACGATGTTAAACATTATGTAATCACTGTGCTTTTGGCCAAGATGTAGCAAGGTAACTTAAATGCGCACAATTATAAAAAAATTGCGGCCACATTCAAAATTTATGTGAAGATAATTCATAAAATCTAGTAAAATGCAAAGCATCGTCTAAAGAATAACTCCATTATCATGAAATATTTGTAAGATAGGGGTAAAAAAAGAGTTCAATTCTCATATAAAATGATAAAATAATTTATTATTAGACGTTACACATCAATTCATTCATTAGTAGACGAATTGGGTCCATCTCTCTCACGTGTGCACAAAATGATTAAAGATGGAGAAATCATACTATATAACAAAAATATAATATTGGTTATAGATATAATAAAATGAGCATACATTTTCAAATAAAACACATTTAAACGATTTATACTGCTATAGGCAGCATAGATTTTTGTTCAATATTTTTTTAATATGAACACATTTGTTAACTCTTTAATAGTTAACAATTTTATGATAAAATAGTCATTTTATTTTGCTTTGAAAACATAAGGGTGTTAAATGTTCAACCTTTTCTTTTATTTGCCACACTCTCTCTCTAGCCGTACATACTCAAAAATCAAATGAAGGCATTTTAGATTTTCATTAATTGCATCATTTCTAAAGTTTTTATTTCAAGTAAAATTCTCTATATCAAAATAACATCCAAAATGAAAAATTTCACTGAATAAAGAGAAAATGAATGTAGTAGTAATTGAAAAAACAAGTTTGAAAACACCCGTAAATAATATTTCATTTTTGGTATGGGCTTTTAGAACCTTAAATCAAGCAAGTTTACAATTCAAGTCAAGCCCACAAACAAAACTGAAACCAAAAAACAGAATTACACACAATACTTTTATTTTCACTATCTTGTGTTCAACTCTAAAAAAGTCAAGTCAGTGACAGCGCCAAAGCATAGCTAGTAAAATTAACAACCCAAAAAATTCCACCAAACACATCCTAATCGTTATCAAAAACAAACAAATTTCCACTTCTCCGATCCCAAAACCTCCATAGCAACAACACTTCAACACAGTAACAAAAACAATTACATCTGATCTGTAATCGAAGAAATAACAGTGCCTTATCTTTTTCCTCAAATGGGGCTTGATTTCGCTGTCTTGAGCTGAAATGCAGCCGAATCTCTTCCCGTTCGGTACCGTTTTAGGCAATCCCTTTCTCTTCAATGGTGATTTAACCGAAGGTGGTGTCGGTGTTGGTGGATTCGAGAGCTCTAGGGTTTTCTTCTTGGTCCCTTTTTTATTGTTCCAAGGAGGTGGAATGGATTTGTCTAAGGTTGGAGAGAAGATTTTCAACTCCGTACGTTCTGCTAGATCGCTTGGTCTCTTGCCGTCAACTGATCGGCCTGAGGTAAATTCACTGTTGCGTGAAATGTAGTTGGATTTTGAGGGGATTCTTTTTATGAGCTATAAAAGTGCTGCAATATTTTTTTTTGGTCTCAATGGAATCCAGTGCTGTCTGATTGAACTCTTAGAACTTCGTTAAGTTGAGAACACGATTATGGAGATATAATAGGATTGATTGTCCTTTTTCAATAGTTTTAATTTTGAGTTATATTCTTTTATTCTCTTCCATTATTAAATCTTAAAGGAAATGGAGGAGTAGGTTAGAGGGTTTTGGTATTTATTATAAATCTTAATGGAATTTGATTAATTTAGTGACTAATAGAAGCCTGTTGTTTCTAGTAGAATTTAGTGAATTAGATTAATTTAGCAAAATGATCTCGGGGAGGAAACTTTATGTTTGGATTAGCTGATGTTTTAACAATGGAAGGGAAGTGCTGAAAGTGGGATTAGTTCAGTGGTGTAGTGGTTCCCCAACACTTGTAGTCCAAATGTCCAGAATCTATCATGCAAAGAGATGGAGGAAGTGAAGAGGATTCTAAGTATAGGATTGAAGAAGGAGTAAGCTAACAAATGCATGGGTGATGAAGGTTGATCACATTCAAGTCTTAGGAGTTAGGAAAGTGAGGCTGACATTTGAAGGGGGGAGGGAGAGGAGGGGAATACTAGGAAAAGATTTATGGTTCTACATTTTTATGAATGTGTAGCACTAAATTGAGTGGAATGAAGAAAAAGGATCTATAGCTCTGACCCCCAAATAATTTGGTACTAAAGCTTAGTTGACTTGAATATTATGCAGCAATAGAGGGATGTTGGTGATTTTCATTTGCATACTTGTGAGTTCTAAGCCTATATTTGTATAAGTTATATTTGATGCATCATAGGTTTTCCAAATAAAGACTGGATAATATTATAGTTAGCTATTTTCCCTGGATCAGTTTCAAAGAAATTTGTACCAAAAGAAATATATTGGCTTTCTTAGAACATGTTAGATATCAGGAAGAATTATATCTAAGGTAATTTCTGTGAAGTTTCTTTCAGTTGAAAGTGTAGGTCTTGTGATCAACCAATTTCAAGTGAAAAAGCATAATTTTTTCCGAAAATTCTTAGAGCAAATTATCATGATAGTTTAAAACTTAGAAGCCAGTGACAAATGCTTTCTTGAAGTATGCATTCAAAGAACTGCTCCATTAAATACAAACAAAATAAAATCTGTAAGCACTTCAGCTTTGTTGTTTCATAAACCATATCGATTTTTAACGCTGGATTCGTGTTGTGTTTGCATGTTGTCACTAATTGCTACCTCTACTTTGAGGGATTTTTAATATGTTGACTGGTGCAGCTTTTAAGTCCATATGATCCCGGAGATTGCTATGGCTGTTGATTTTTGGTCTTGTGATCAAACAAATTTCAAGTGAAAAAGCATCATTTTCTGAAAATCCTTGGAAAAAATTATCATGATGACTTAAAACTTAGAAGCCACTGACAAATGCTTTCTTGAAGTATATATTCAAAAAATTGTTTACTTAAATATAAACTCTATAAATTTGCAAGCACTTCCAGATTGTTGTTTCATGAACCGTATCAACATGGTTCAACATGATCGAATGAAATCAAGTCCTTAAATTTAATGCTGGAATCATGTTGTGTTTGTATGTTGTTACTAATTGCCATCTCTACTTTCCAGGATTTTTGGTATGTTGATTGGTGCATCTTTTAAGTCCATATGCTCCTGGATATTGCCATAACCGTTTCACTGAAACCTACTTGAGTTAATAATATTGAAATTTAATTTTTTTATGTTCCCTTTTATAGGTTCCAGCTCGAGCTGCAGCTGCTGCAGCTGTTGCTCGTGTTCTTGCTGGACTGCCTCCTCATCAACGATTCGATCTTCCTTCCAGCTCTGAAGGATTACGCATGATATATGGAAGCAAATCACCTTCTCATGTGGAGGAAATAGAACAGGACTTCTATGAAGAGGTCTGTACATGATTTAAATCTGCAGTGATTTATATTTGGCTTTGATTTTTTCATGTAGCTTTTTTTTTTTTTTTTTTTTTTTTTATTTTCTGGAATTTGATATCTTTTACATTGATATATTCTCGTTGACGTGATTCACTTGTAGAAAAGTTGCATACATTTTATGTATTAGTGAGAAATATTGAAGTGACATCAGTACGTGTCTTGTTTTCTTTCTTTATATAATACAAAATAACACAGTTTTTTTGGAAGTTCTTTGAATCTTTGAAAGAATCTGATATGAATATTGGGAGAACTGCACCCAAAAGCTAGCTTTTGAGGTTGTAGAGCCTAAGTCCATATAATCCCGGATCAAAATTTTATATCTTCAACATGGGATCCAAGTCCCATACCCAATTAGGATTATAACCTTCCACTATGCTTTTGTAACACTAATGCCCAAGTAGGTTGGATATGCACTAGCTTATGTAGTTTCGGACAAACAGTGCAATTCTGACTTCATCACCAATGCCTCGGGATTGCAACTGAAAATGAGTGGACGACTCTGACATCAATGGATATGAATCTTTGGAGAACTATACATCAAAAGCTCGTTGTTGAGATTGGAGAACAAGTCCTTATAAATCCTACGTCAATTCTTTCTTATCTTGCAATTAGGATGAATCAATCTAAGTAGCTCAGATGTGCAAACCTCTAAAAGACTTCGAGCACTATAATGACTTTCAGTACTTTTCTCTGTTACGCGTGCAGCCTTGTGTCATAAGTTTATATGTCTAATAATACCCAAATCCATCAACTATTGCAGATTCATCTGGTATGCGCGATGTAGTTTGTTAAAGAAAAATCCATGTTTCAGTCTATTCATTAGCAATTAAATCAGTATATTTATCTTTCCAACAGCACATATTGTTTCGCTGTATCAGGTTAGGTGCTCCATAATTGACTTGTGTCAACCGCCATTGGTTTATGTAATTTGAAAATGATGATGAACACATAAGAGTAAGTAGCTAGTATGTATGGGCAATTCAGAGAGTATTATGACATATGAGTTTAATTGGTGATATTTGTAGGTGCTTCAAAAGGATAAGGAAACATGCTTTTATAAATGAAACAACTCGATTCAGTTTTAAGGCTGTGATTCTTTGATTGGATTTATAACCAAACCCAGTTTTGTATGAACTTCTATTGCTCAGAATAGCTGTATCTTGTAAATGATTTATGTGTCTTTCTGCAGCTTGAGAGGGATTATTTATTTCTCAAGGCAATCATGCCAAATTGGCAATATAATCCTCATATTATAAGTCTAAGAATGTTAGTGCATAAAGATTATAATAATTCTCTCTCTCTCTCTCTCTCTCTCTCTCTCTCTCTTTCAATATTAAATCCTTTTTCCATTTCACCTTTTCTTTTTGAATAATTTTTAAACAGGGGAACATATAACCTATTGCATTAAAGTCAAACCTGTTAATTTCATGTCAGTTTCTTCACTTAGAATATGCATAGTTGCCTCTGCATCTAAAGTTCTTTCAGGTGTAAAGGTTTTGAGTTTATTTACTAAACTATTTATGTACATTCTTTATGCAGGATTTTGATCCAATTAGACACATCTTAGAGAATATTCCATCTGAAGAAAATGAGTTAGAGTATTTAGAGAAACAGGTATTCCTACTTCATACGCAGTTCAAAGTTTTACCTCTTTTCAGCATGCCCTATTTTGATTCTCAAGTCCAATTGCTTCTGGTAATTACAGTGTATGTTTTGCATGAATTAGAAAAGTCTTTTCTGTTTGTACATGTTTGAGCACATGGGTACGTGAAAGCAAGGTTATGGGCAAATTGGGATTTCCATGAAGTACTCCTGCTACTTCATGCTTATTTTTAAATTTTGGTTTTTGCACTTCGAGCGTGACATGTGGCAATATGTTCAGTTTTACCATAGCAGTGAACTCTTTAAGAACAAGATATTTATTGAGAAATAAAGGAGATAAACACATGAAGGATAAGGCATCCTCCTTTGATGCCTGCAACTATGAGCAGAAATAGAAACAAACTAACATGCTCCAATAAAGCTAAATAATACTTAAAGATATTCCTTTAAATCTCCTGAAGCATATTCCACAAAGAAGCTATCAAAGTTAGATAAATATTTGGTTTTTGATAATCCTCCCCAACAGAACACAAGAATGTAATTCCGAAGAAGTTTTGGCATCTCTACACTGAAATCCTCTTGTTTAAACCAAAAGAGTCTCAGAAAATTCTGGGTCCACCTAATGCTCCTAAAAGATACTAGAGAGAAAATTCTAAATTGTCCAAGCTACCTCATATTGTAAAAGGGAGTGTGAACTTACTATGTTTACAACATGTAATGCTCAAATAAGAAGATAGTGTTCCAGGATGCTTTCTCTTCTGTACTAGGTCTTTAATTTTCACCTTTTGGAGAACTATAAATTAATCAAAACCGTTACCTTGATAAAGGAAGTATCTAAAGACTATTATAAAAAGTTTTCAAGCTACCTCCTATTGTGAAAGGTAGAGTGGACTTGCTATGTTTACAACATGTAATGCTCCAATAAGCAGATGGTGCCTCAGGTTGCTTTCTCTTCAGTACTAGATCTTTAATTTTCACCCTTTCGAGAACTAAGTTCATTGAAAACCCTTACCTTGATAAAGGAAGTATCTAAAGACTATCATCAACTATTTAGAATACATAATTCATCACCATTGTTCAATACACGCAGGAACAGCCAATATGAATATAATCCATAATCGTGAACGTGTTGGATCAAATTTTCCATTATTATTTGTCAGTCAACAGAACTTTGGAGCATACCATAAGAGGCTGATAGCATGCCTTGTGGCAATAGTTCATGCAGATGGAATCCTACTTATATGGTAGTACAACCTCCTTGTTACTTCTATGGAAGTTGATTTTTTGGTGCAGTGTATTTCACATTTATATAGCTTGGTGGTTAAGTGGAATATTTTCAAAAGCCTCAAGTGGTGATTTCCATAATCTCATAAATAAATGTTGTTCTATTATTCTTATTAGTTTTTATATTTTTGGTCAAATTTGTAGAATTCCTTGTGACACATAAAGAAAGTGATTGTTGATCATCTTACAATGCTTGTTGCCTGATTAAACTATGTATCAAGTATGTTATTTGAATTTTTTTATTTACAAGGCGTTCTTTTCTCTAGATGTTCATGTGTATGATTGACTGCAATCAGCATGGGTTCTTCTCCTTGTAGGCTGCTCTTAGGTTAGCACAACTGGATAGAGTTGCAGAACGTTTATCCCAACAAGTGATGGAGCATCATGAAGTAATGGGTAGGTTCTTATGACATTTCATGTAGTTCTGAAATTTTAATCCAGAATGTGTTTTTCTTTATATGCTGTGTATTTTTATACTCATAATCTATGATTATGAAGAAGATTTCTGAGCAACTAATGCTTTTGCCTGTATATGCTTGATGAGTTATTATGTATTTTACCCTTAGTTATTGTGACAGATTTTCTTTTGTTTGTTTTTGTTGTCAACTTGTTTTTCCATTGTCAAAAACATCTTCATCCATGAGTCCATGGAAATGATGTTATCATTATTGTGAAACTTCGGTTTGCCTTAATCATTTTGGTTATATTGGTTTTGTAGTAGTTTATGGTGTGCACAAGTTACAACACTCAACAGCTAAGTACACAAAACCATATGTGATTCTGTGCTCACACAGGGGGATTTTTATTCTATTAAGGGCTTATAGCGTTGGGAGTTGCTTTATTCTGCTAACCTTAGGAACTTGTCAGTACTTTGTTTGTATTTGGATAGTGCCCCTTTGAGGAGGGTATTTAACATCCTCGTTGCAAGATTTTTCAACATATTTCACTTGTTAGAAGTCCCTTGCTCTTTTTTTTTTTTTTTTTTTTTTTTTTTTTTTTTTTTGTGTGGTTGGCAAGAAAAGGGCCTTCAAGTCCTCCTTAACATAATTCCATTGACTCTTCTGTTGTGCCCATAATTCATTATGGAGTTAATATTCTACGTTTCCTTACGTTTGAATGAGATTTTTATACTTGCTTTTGGCCAGTGAAGGGGATGAATTTAGTCAGGGAATTGGAGAAAGACTTGAAGGTAGCGAATGTCATCTGCATGGTAAGCATATGCACGGTGTCTTTATTAGATGCTAAAAGAGTCTGTTTAAAGGAAAATATTATGTAAGAAATGTATCTATTTCCTTTTATTTTATTATTTGTTAGTAATGACATTTTTAGTTTCATCTTCAAATTGCAAGTGCTACTTTCCTTGCTCAATCTGCCTTTTATTATTGCTGTCACTGTTGCTTCCAGAACGGAAGAAGGCACTTGACTTCATCAAGGAACAGGGTCTCAAGTGATCTCATTGTAAATTCTAATTCCAAAAAGAAACAAGCTCTGTTGGTATGCCCTCTTTCTGGATACTGAATACCATATGAACACAATATAAACTTTTATGTTCCCCTTGGTTTTTGGTTTTTGAGGAAAATTAATGGCAGCCAACATAAAATATTATGGTCACTTGACTGGCAGGAAGAAAATTTAGACTTTAGCATTTTTGTCTAGAATATTGATAAATATGCTCAGTTGAAAAGATACATGGCATTGTTTCTATTTCAGGACATGCTTCCAATATTGTCTGACCTTCATCATGCATTTTGCATGCAAGCAGCACTTGAATCCTTAGTTGAAGAAGGCAATTACTGCAAGGTGGGTTTATTTCTGATCCAACATTTTCTACCGTGTCTCGACCTTTGATTCTCTAGTTTCCTCCTTTTCCATTGTGTTACTGTTTTGTTACTTTGCTTCCATTTTGAAGAAATCGACTAAACTCTCATTGTCTCTCAGGCATTCCAAGTCCTATCTGAGTATTTGCAGCTATTAGATAGTTTTTCTGAGTTTTCAGCCATACAGGAAATGAGCCGTGGAGTTGAGGTGAATATTCAATTGAGATGCGTTTATCACAACCAAAAGAATAATTATTTGTTTCTGCTTACAGTTTTAACTTTTAATAGAACTTATATCAGGAAAAATTTGGACTTCATTTCTGTATTGATTATTCACCCTTGTATTCCATTATTGGATTATATGTCTTTTGTGTTTTTAGTGCTTATTCATTGCATGGTTTACAGAGGATGTTACAACTGCAGCTGCTACTTCCGTTTCTTTTTCTTTTGTTTTAATTTTCTTAAATATCATACAGGTTTGGCTGGGAAGAACCCTTCAAAAGCTGGATTCACTTTTATTAGAAGTGTGTCAGGAGTTCAAGGAGGAGGGTTATATAAATGTCAGTATATCAGTCTTTTTCTGTAAATTAATATTTTTTTTCCCAAAATTGAGCAGATATAATGGTTCTCTGATTTACAATTTTTAAGCATACTTATTTATTGTTATTTATATTAGGTTGATATGTTTCATGAGATGAAGCATGTTTCTTTTCTGTTTTCATGATACCGTAGTAACTCTCTGGAAATTATTATTTTTATATTGGCATATACATATATGGATATGTATATATCATCTTAGATGAGGACCTCGCATAGTCTTTTCAATTTAGGGAAATTAGTTGCATAATTCATAATTTCCATCGGTTTAAAAAAAAAAAAAAAAAAAAAAAGAGGAGAATTGCTAGAGTCGCTTGGCATTATAGCAGAGACTCAGGACCAAATCCTGCTGCTAACAGCAATAGAGATTTCTGGGAAACAAGGGAGCTAATCCATTTACTTTTTGACAATTGGACCCAGGGAAAAATGATAGCTTATACTTGGTACAATACAAACTATATCTATTTTCTCTGGGGATGATAATTTGAATGTGTTCTTCAGAGATCCCATCTCTCCCCACTTTTGATTGGACAGGTTTTCCAAAATTTGAATGGATTCATGGCAGGTTTTGGTAAAACCTGAGGTTTTTGACGCAATAACGGGTGAAGTTGGAATATTCTCTCATTCCTGTAAAATCACCCCAATAATGATGTACGACATTTTGTGGTTAATGTACATAACCATTACAGATGTCTTTTTTTCTTTTCATCCATTTTATAGTCATCATTTGAAGAGAGTTCTACAGAATTCTCTTCCTTCCTCTTTTTGATGGCCCGCCATTGACCTCCATCAGTTGGAAGGTCCTCTTCCCCTCTTCTCCATCATTACTTTTCTCTCTTTTTCTCTTTATCTTTTCACCAAAATCTCATTGTTCAGTAAAAAGGGGGACTTCTTTCTGGTTTAAGCATCTCTCCCCACTCTTGTGAAGCAATACCCTAAAAAAAGTGCCTAAAATTCCACTCTTTCTTAGCTAATTGAAATCCAAGGACGGATCTCCACAAGTGTATTGCTTTGACCTGAAGATCCAAAGAAAAGTGAACAACATGTTTTTTTTTTTCCTTCTCTTAAATGTTTGGTTGAGAATAATTAGTGATTTAAATCCTTAAAGATCTCACAAGAAGTAACATTCCCTTTTATGTTTGATGGTCTTTATGGACTTCCCCATACAATTTATTATCTTTTTTTTTTTTAAAGTGTTTTCATGACCTACTATGCTCTGTAGTTTGTATAGCCCAAGATTGTTAGCTCTGGAAGGAATAGTTTGTTGATTTTGGGGCTGTATGAATGGTTCTATGTTCAAGTGATTTTGTCCAAGGGATGTTGGCTACTTTGTTTGGTGAGCGGTGGTTTTGTTTAGGAGGCTGGTTGTGCTTTCTGTTTTTGTGGCATGATAGTCTTGTGGTATTCAGGTTGGTTTTGTAGATGCGTTGTTTTCATTGAATATTTTTTACTTTTAACCATTGTAGCAAAGAAGAAGATGGAAGTCCTTGCTTGACCATGCTGTGTGTTTTTGTTCATACTTATTCATGCTATTGGCATTTAAGGTATGATATGGACTTGGAGTTAGAGGGATCACTTGGCTTGAATTTGGATCTTGTGTGAGTTAAAAAGTCTATTCTTTTTGGTGGGGAAAGCAAATCCAAAAACTGATTCAACATTGAAAACTCAACTCAATAAAATTTTTTATCCCAAATGTTCAGTCAGCCACACCGATCTGTTTTGTGATTGTGCTTTGTTTAGATTTATATATCCAGAAGAGTTCTAGAGCTAAGCTGTTCTATATCTGCCCCTTCACTTTCTTATTTTCTATCAATTTCCTCAAACCTTCTGTAGTGCGTATTGTGGTCTATGATGCACATGTGCAGACCATCTCAATCTTCCTTCTGTCAATTTTTACTCAATTAGTATCACTTTCACCTTCATAAGAACGTATTCGTTCTTTATTCTACCAATCCTTTTATTTTCTTATGTCCATCTTAGCATAGTCTTTTCTATCATGCTAATCTTGTGAACATGTTGTTTCTTCATTGCCAAAAACTTGCTCAATACATTATTGCATGTTGATGCCTCCATAAAGAAACAACTCATTGCATCAGCACTTTGGACTGTAAAATTTGACGAATTTCTGATATTTTTGTTTTAGATTAAGGTTATATTATTATTATTATTATTTTTTTTTTTGTGGAAATTCTACTGCTTTTATCAATTCTACATCTCTTATCATACTAGTCTTGTGGTGAATTGATGATAAGAATTTAATAATGTTCTCTTGTTCAATTTCTCAATTAAAATAATAGATTATCATGTCAACAGGTGGTTGATGCTTATGCATTAATTGGAGATATCTCTGGTCTAGCTGAAAAAATACAAAGCTTCTTCATGCAGGAAGTCCTATCGGAAACTCACTCTGTGTTGAAGAATATTGTACAAGAGGTAGAGATAATTAAGATTTACAAGTCTGTAAACTTGACTTTCTGAAGGATTGGAAATTGATATGAATAGGTGAATTAGTATTTTAAATTCAAAATCTCAGTATTTTTGATTATTTCTCTTTAGAGTATGTCATCCATGCATTAAGGTTGTTTGAAGTTGTATCTGACAGATCAGTTAGTTCTTGTTAAATGATTTCTTTTCTTTAGTATCATCGAAATTCTATTGATGGTAGCTTCCACTTTCTTATTGGAGAACATCTTTAATTAGATGATTAATTAACTTTTGCAGGACCAAGAAGTACAAATGCAAAATAGCAGGTATTTTCTTTTCACTTTAAACATTCCCTATATTGAATTTTTAGCAGTTTCTGTACTTTTCTTCTTTTCATAATGCTTTAATCTTCCAATGTATTCCAGACTTACCTACAGTGATCTATGCCTTCAGATACCTGAATCTAAGTTCAGGCAGTGTTTGTTGAGAACACTAGCTGTCTTATTCAGGTTGATGTGCTCTTATCATGAAATAATGATCTTTGAGCTAGAGAACAAGGTAAACTTATGTTCTTTCTTTCTTGTATTTTGTTTTTTGTTATTAGTTTGAATGTTCTTTTGGCTCATATTGTTACTACATCACAATGCTACTTATAGTTTTTTCCATCCTTTGCATTTTGACTAGACATTCTTTAAGCAAGTTGTTTATTATCTGCCAAAGAATAATTGGGCCAAAGGTTGGTCAAATAAAATATTTCATCTGCCAAATCTTTTTAAACTATTCTAGGGAAGCTTACCAATCTGAATTTATAGCTCTTGTATCAACTTAGAACCTCTTAAAGCAAGAAGAAATTGAAACCTTTTTGGTCATATAAGTTTGTCGATAGAAGTAGTATTTGAAAACATTATAACATTAGCAAAAACAGATGATTTCCATGTTGGATCTGTTTTTGGAGAGAACATATTTATAGGTATGGTTTTATAATTACAATCATGTCAGTGTAATAATGTTACTTGATGATGGGTGTTTCTCTTGATCGTCATTCTAATACATTTGCCTGTCAACTTTTTTTCTTTATGAAATTGTTTCATCTGTCTTGCAGGATTGGGCATCCGAAACATGCAATATGCTAAGGGAAAGGGACAACTCTTGGCATTCTGGGGATACCCAGCAAGTTGATTCAGCAGCAATAATTTCTTCTGATCCTCAAGGAATTAATGGCTCTCACTCAAAGTCTGTGGACGGACGACCGACTGAGGAAGCTATTGCCACTGTGCCTATGAGAGACTCAATGGGAGCTACTAATTCCATTCATTCAGATTCTCATTCTCAAGTTGATGAGACTAGGAATGATGGCACTGGAGCATCAAGCAGCGGATCACCTTGGTATCACTTACGGAAAGAAGCTACAGCTTTTGTTTCACAAACCCTTCAGAGAGGACGGAAGAATCTTTGGCAGCTTACAACAAGTCGAGTATCAGTATTGCTTTCTTCTTCCGCAGGTGGTTCAATGAGCATTCACCAATTCTTGAAAAATTATGAAGATCTGAGTGTATTCATCTTGGCTGGTGAAGCCTTCTGTGGAGTTGAAGCAGTTGAGTTCAGACAGAAATTGAAGGTTGTTTGTGAGAATTATTTTGTAGCATTTCATCGGCAAAATGTTCATGTAAGTTATTATCAAGGTTAACTTATTTTCCAATTTTTAAATGTTATGCAACTACAGTTGCATTCTTAATTTACTTGGCTCATTTCTTGTATTTAGTATTTTACAGACTCTTTGTTCTGAGCATGCCCTTTTTGGAGGCTTTCTCTTCTGACCTTTTTATTTTTGTTGCTCTTTTAATTCTGATTTCTTTTCTTCTAAGGGTGCTTGCACTTTAGTCAATATAGTTTTTGTACTTTGTCCTGTAATAAAAATTGAATTTGCTGGTTGATTTATCTTCTGTGGTAGAGCATTTACCGTATTAAACAACGTAATTTTAGCAGATTGTAATTTTGTTTTCTGATACTCGTGTTGCACTAAAATTGTTCTTTTCTATTTAGGCGCTTAAAATGGTTTTGGAAAAGGAAAATTGGCTGAATTTGCCATCAGATACAGTACAAGTTATCAGTTTTCCTGGGCTTGTTGGTGATGGGGCACCCTTAATCGCTCCATCTGATGGAAGCAGCTCTACTAATGCCAGATTGAATCATTATAAATCATTGAACTTGGTTGATGCCACTGCGAAGAAGAATGGTTTTACAAGTTGGGTCAGAAATGAAAACCCATTTTCTCTAAAATTATTGCATGGTTCCAAAGAAGGTCATAGTTCTTCCCTACCTAATGGGGCAAGTTCAGGTGAATATGGACATAATAATGATAGCTATCAAGTTGACATCGTGTCTCCCAAAAGTAGTGATGCCAATCATATGAATGGAACTGAAAATGAAGATGAAAATGAAGATCTGCTTGCTGACTTTATTGATGAGGATAGTCAACTCCCAAGTCGAATTTCTAAGTGGACTCATTCAAGAAGCAACTCTGTACACTGGAAAAATGATGAGATAGCTGCACATACAGGATCATCTATTTGTCTTCTGAGGTGAAGTTCTCCTCAGCTTATAAGTGATCAATATTCTGTTTTTAGATGTTACAACCTTGGTTATATGTAATTTGATTTGATTTGGCTATTTACTTATGCATATTAGGTCAATGGACAAATATGCTAGGCTGATGCAAAAACTAGAAATAGTGAATGTTGAGTTTTTCAAGGTATGTTCCTATTTGTCGGCTAAATTTGTTGCTTGAGTTTATTTGTTAGCTTTATTGTCTTAGTGATGCTTTATATTTTCTCTAAATTATTTTCCCTGATTCAGTACCCTATTGCAGGGGATATGCCAGCTGTTCGAGGTTTTCTTTTACTTTGTATTTGAAACATTTGGTCAGCAAAATGTTAATTCAAATGGAAAAGGTTTATCTGACTCTGTCAATTGTAAGTGTGATTTTTACTGATTTGATGATTGTTATATAGGACAAAGTTGATTCTGATTTGAGCTGATGTTATGCGTGTTTTATAATGTTACTTAGATCGACTGAAGACGGCCTTATCCAGAATATCACAGGATTGTGATCAGTGGATAAAAGCCCAGTCAACAGCATTTCCGTCATCACCCACATCTTTAAGTACATATATACATGCAGATTTAACACCTACTAGTCCTCAGAATCATTCACCAGCCGTATCTTTTGGTCTCAAGGTTTGTGGAAAATTCTTATAGCAATTATCTTTAGCAAGCAGTCTGCCTAGGATGATCATATATTTCCGGTCTGTAAATTTCTATGCAAGAGTTCATCAATTATTTAATGGCTGAATATATAAATTCACCCCGTAAATGCCCCCTTGAAATTGTGAAATTTGTTAATGCTGTGCACTTTATTTATCACAACCAAACAAAACTTGAGGCGTGTAATGCATATGCTCAAATTATAAAATACAAATAAATAAATGAATAAAAAAAATCCTAAACTTTCTGCTCCTTTTGCTTTTAATTTTTTTTAATCTCCTCTCGTTATTTTCGTTTTGCTCAACACCACTGCCACTGCCACTGCCGTTTGCATACTCTTCCTTTGTTTCTCTTTGCTCAACCACTAGCTGTAATCCTCTCTCTTCCTTTCTTAGATTTCAAATCTATCTTCCTCAGATTAGTAAAGGAGGGAGCAGATCTATCTTCCCTAGGTTTCAAACTCTTTTATCCCCTTTTTAGGAGTTATTTTTCTTGTCGGTAAAAATTACGGTAAATTATGTGTTCTTGGATTCAGAGTTGTTGCATTTTTTATTTTGAGTTGGATTGTGTTATTTTCTTTTGACTGAGCAGATCAGGTTTGATTGTGCTTCTGTTTGGTTGTGGATGAAAAGATATCATCTGTTGGCAAAACCTTTTTTGATAGTTATGGTGGCTTTTTTCTCTCTGTCCTTTTGCTAGAACTAGTGTGTTATATTGTTGTAACTGTGGAGCTTCTGTTGAATTTGCTTTTGGCAGGAAAAATACAACCCTTGCGTCTCTATTATCTTCTCTCTTTTTCGTTCCTCTATTGCTTTCTTGAATGCAGTAGATGTATATTTGCATATTCTGAGGTTTGATGGATTTATTTGTTTGGATGGTTTTATGTTTTGTGTTAAATTGAAGTTTTGCTGCTAAAAAGTGGGATTGCTTAAAAAGTATTCCTGTATAAAATAATATTTTGATTGAGTTGTATTGTTTGAATTTGTGTTATTTGGTTACCAGTTACTGCAGATCTATTATATAAAATTCTTGTCTTGGATATTGAATCCATTTTTAAATTTTGGGTTTTTAGTTTTTTTTTTTTTATTATTATTATTTTTAATTTTCAAATATTATTTTAGATTTGAAGATTAAAAAGATTTTTTTTTTTTCTCATCACTTGCTTTCGAAGCATTTGGAAAACACGTATGATTTTCAATTTAAGAGGTGTGTCAATGGTAAAATAAAATGGAGCATCAAGCTTTCGCAGGGCCTAAGTTTGGGGTGCCACAATTTTTTTTTTTTTTTTTGAAAAGTTTATGGTTGAATTCATGTATTCGCCCATTATTTGATCTTTTATCTTTGCTCTAATCGTGTACTCCCTCCGTTTCTAAATATTTATTACATTTGGGTTTTCATGCTCCTTAAGAAAACTATTCAATTTGTCTAAGTTACAATAAATTATTGAGTGAATTGACTATACTATGCTTAATTTGTTTAGGTTACAATAAATTATTAAGGAAGTGAAGCAACCACTGTTGGTCATATACAAAGGGTAAAAATGGAAAAAATAATTCATTATTTATGAAATTTACAAATATGACAAGTATTTGGGAACATAATACTTTCTCAAATGTGACAAATATTTGGAAACGGAGGGATTATTTGTCTTCAAGCAAGTGTCCTCCACAACTACCCCCCCCCCCCCCCCCCCCCAAACACCAATAGACAAAAAAACAGAAAAAAGAAAAAATCTTCCTATTACAATGCAATTGTATCACTGGTATATATTTCTTCTACAGATTTAGAAATTAATATGCTCTGCTTTTCATTCATATATGATTAAATGAAAAAGGCCATTTGTTCGTTAATGGTTATGATTCCACCAAAATTGTTCATACAATATCTCATTTTAAATACAATCCCTTTCTCATTTTTCATGCCATGGTTTTGTCAATTGTGGAAGATAGGCATGTGGGCTTCTCAAAAGAGGGGTGGATAAAGACTCCAAAGTTTGCTCCTTTAACAAGAAATAGATCAAAATACAGATGCTATCCTTGCATGCATTTCTAGTAGCCCTTTTCAGTGTACTAAGCTAATTAGTCATTTTCGACACTAGCAGAAAGGGAGTTACCATCTTCTAAGATTTTGTGAGAGTTTTTTAATGAGCTAAAATATGAATGTTCTTATGATGCACAGCGTCTTTCTTGTTCTCTTTTAGTTGTTTTATCATCTCTTGTTTATGACATTTAAGTCATGAACATAACTTACACTTTACACCTCGTCTTATGGCAACTGAAAACCGTGTTTCATGTGTGTGTGTGTGTGTGCGCGCGCGCGTGCTTGAAAGAGAGAGAGAGAGAGAGAGAGAGAGAGAGAGAGAGAGGGAGAAGGTTGGGGGGCAGTAGCCGGATCGGTAAAGTAGCAGGATATCTGCGTTTTAACACAAATGTGCATATAAAACCATGTGTATTTCTTGTTATGTTGATTTATTTATTATGGAATTACAGCAGTCAGTACCATGTTGGATAAGGATATTGAGATATGGATATAGTTATGATGCTTCCAATTTGTGAGACAGTATCTGTTAATTGTACCAGAAGAGTGCATGTAATTAGTAACATAGTACACCAAACTGCTTGGTGCCTTGAGATGTATATACATATACCTGTTGTTTGATAGGAGTGAAGCACTCTGCATGTGAATGATACAACCATTCTGTTGCAGGAACGATGCGTAGCTGCTGATAATATATCTCTTGTTGCTCGAGTGTTGCACAGATCGAAATCGCATCTTCAGTCGATTCTTCTTCAAAGTAACCCAGCTATAGTGGAGGATTTCTATGCACACCTGGTACATTTTTTTATTACTATCTCTTGTGGTATTTAGTATCAATGATAGTTTAGATTTTGCAATAATTGATATGGGCACCCTATTAATGTATAAAAGGGGAGATCCAGTGTACACTATTAATGTATAAATTGGGAATTTAATGAAAATTTCACGTGTCAGAATGGTAAATTATAATAGTTGATCTCTTGCATCAGTTTTATACCTTTTGTGGAAAAGTTACAAAAAAACCCGCAATACAAACACACACTACCTCGATACTACTGTCAAAGTATTCTATTAGTCTATTCTTAGTGAAATGAAAAATTAGAAAATCTCAGAATGTCATAGTTCTATTTTGGCCTTTTGAATTACTCCAAAATAAACTCTGTTTGGCACTCAACCCCCACCTGTGCCTTCTCTCTGTGGACTCCAAGCTCTAATATTTAATTGGAAGAATTAATTTAAAGTGGCTAAAATAGGAGTATTTTGTTTTTAGTTATAATAATTTTTCAATTATATCGGAAGGAATGTTATTTTTGGGTATTATCTCTCTCAAAAACTAAATGTAATGGAAAAAAAAAAATTCATTAGAGCTTCGAGTCCCACAAAAACTGACACAGAGAACTGAGTGTCCCCAGAAGAGTTTATTTTGGGCTAAAACTTTATCTTTTCAGATTGTAATCTATTCTGATTTTGGTTACATTCTTATATAGCTCCTTAGATTTTGTTAACACTCCTTTTGTTAATCAGTGAGTTATGTTTTAACAGGTGGATTCTGTGCTGGACCTTACAGCATACATTCATAGGACAACTGCAAGACTACTTTTACATATCGATGGGTAAGAGCATAAAATGTATTTTTGTTTAAATTGAGGTTCCATTTGGTGAGTTTCATACACTTTTTAGAACTACTTTTTGGGGTTATTAATTTTTCTTTATAATTAATTTGCTGGTGTTGGGAGGTCATATTGTTGTTTCACCAACTTAAATAAATGAAATTGATTTTTTTCCCCTTAAAAGCACGTGCACTTTCAAGTACAAATATAGCTCATGAACACTGCTAAACGCATTTACTTAATCATATGAGCTTCAAGCCATGTATTTAACTTTGTCATTACAGCGAAAAACACTCACTACAATGACATTTTGCTTCCGGTTTGCTTTTTTTCTTTTTCATTGATTTCTAATGCAGTAGTATGTTTTATATGCTGGAAATGCTGCTAATTATGTATGTGCCGGGCTCCTCTTTTGTCAATACTTTTTATCTAGATTTTTATACTGTATTGAAGAAGCACTTCTTATGCAGGTATGTTGACCGGATTGCTAATGCTAAATGGGAAGTAAAAGAGCTTGGACTAGAGCATAATGGGTTTGTTTTTCAGTGCATTTATTAACTTCTATACCTCTAGATTTATGATTTTAACTTCAAAATTGATATTTCTAAGACTCAAGTGTTTACTGGTAAATAATTATATATCATTATTGACTTTGTGCTCTATGCTTACTGATGAACTGAAATCACGTATGGAATTGAAATTTTTAATGAGCAACAGAATGCAGTTATTGGATAATGTGACTTTAGACATCATGCTGTTACATGTAATCCTTTTCTGTGGTTCTTTTGCTTTCTTTCAAAATGCCCATGTTTCTAAACTTAGTGCTCAATCTGTGCCCAACTGTCTTGAGGATTCAACATTTGTTTCTATTTCTTGATTTTTCTTTACTTGGGAGGTTTTTGCTACACTATATAATAATCGATAAGACCTTTTTCTCATGGCCTTAATAGTTGCTTTTTTTTTCTTCCTTGTCTGTTGCCACAGAGCCTACTTGAACCACATACATCAAGTATTATGGCTTTATGTCAGCTGTTATGTTAATAAAATACCTTTCATGTCATTTCGCATTGGATATTCGATACCTGTGGATTTTTTTTATAGATCTAGTACTACCATTTGACATGTTCTGACTTACAATTTTTAGGTATGTTGATTTGTTGTTGGGAGAATTTAAGCACTATAGAACGAGGCTTGCTCATGGGGGAATTCACAAAGAGGTAATGGCTGATGTACAGTGCATCAATACTGTTCTGTGAAATTCTGAATTACATTACAAATTCATCTCACTGGCCTAATTGCTGAAACATTCCTGAACTTTGGACATCTATTCAATTGTACTCAATCTTTTAATCAATTAGTCATATGATTTTCAAGATGGTCTCAGATAATCTCAGGCAATATTCTGGTCAAATTAGTGATTTGAATGTTGACGTAGCAGGTAAAAAAGAGTTCTCTATTGAAAGAAACCTACGCAATGGTAGCCTTAGAATATTTAGACTTCAGAGGACAAATTGACCTTCTGTTGGTCTTTTCAAAGACAGGTGCTAGATTCCCCATCTTTACACTTGATCCACTGAGATGCAGCTTCCTTTGCCTTTGCACAAGCCATTTTATGTCCCCCATTGTACCACCATACTTACAGATGCTCAACATTCTCTTCCTCTCTCTCTCTCTCTCTCTCTCTCTCTCACATAGTAGAATTAAAAAACCAACATCTGAAAGGAGGACCTAAAACTGTCATAAGCACTACCAAGATTGTAACATCCACATGCACTTAGCTTCTTGTTCAGGAAAAAGAAAAAACCTTTGGTCTCTCTCATATCATAACCCATGTACAGGTGAATGAAACAATTCCAGACTTCTTCATCCTCAGTTTCTTTCTTCTCTCCCGTTCTACTTTTGGGGAAAGGAGTCTGTAAATGGAAAAGAGGACTTCAGTATAAAAATCTTTGGACTGAAAACAGAGAATACACTGAGTGAATGTCCACTTAAAGCCTGACCATTTATTTTCCGTTACGTCGTTTCATGTCATTTAATGTTTTTGTATTAAGCTCCAGGGTAAATTTTCTGAGCTGTTGCCTGGTGTTAACTTCGCAACTGTTGCATTGTGGTTATATGCATGCACTTGCAAATAGGTAGATAAATAAATGAGCGACTTTTAGCTGGCTGATAAGCTAGCAGGAATTGCATAGATTTCAATATCTGTGATCATTATTTGTGAATTGTTTCTTGATCCATTAGAATGTTTATGCTGTTCTGTCATTCTGGTTTGTTAAGCTGAGTTTGCTAGATACCTAAAGAGAATATAGTCTCTGTTCATGCATCAAGGGTGTTTATACTTCACAAATAGCCTGCAGTTCATGCACATAAAGACTTTCACTTGTGTGGATCATGAATTTGCTGAGGAAATTTAAGTTTTATCTGCATGTTAAGATTTTGTTTTCAAGTTGAGAACTAGGAAAGGATCCTTTTTAACTTTGTTAATATTGAATGACTAACTTGTTGAACTATGTTCCTCTCTTCCTAGGTTCAAGATCTTCTCCTAGAATATGGTCTTGAAATTGTAGCTGAAACTCTTGTTGAAGGTCTATCACGGGTGAAGAGGTGTACTGATGAAGGCCGAGCTCTCATGTCTTTGGATCTTCAGGTTCCCCCACCCTCATTTTCCTCGGAACTATAAGAGGAATACGAGTGCCTCATAATTTTCATATATTTGCCCCTGCTCATTTTGCGGCTTGTTGAGATTCTGTTTCTTTTTCAGGTTTTGATCAATGGTCTACAACATTTCGCCACTGTAAATGTGAAGCCTAAGTTACAAATAGTTGAAGCTTTTATTAAGGTAAGACTGTAAGAGTGGGCATAATTTATGTGGGTGATTTTCAAAGACGATGGAGAACATTCAGTAATGGTATAGTTGAACAAAGCCTAAGCAAGCAATTCATTCTGATTTCTTGTTTCACCTTTTCCTTCCCCTCACTGTCCCCGAATCTAAGTGTACTAATGAATATTAGGAATATAGATTTATAAAAGGCGAAAGACAGTAATAACATAAAATAAAAGCAAACGCAACAGATGATGAAAATGAGTTCAATTTATATTTGGCATGAAATATATTGCAGTTAATTGGCTAAAGCCGTCAATATGTTGTTTTGGTTAAATATGAGATACACTGAGAACAAATGAAGAAAGCTAAATGCATAATTATAGACACAAGCAAGTTACAAATTTGTTTCTTAATCTTCTAGAAGTGAGAAGTATTCTCTTGTTGGGTTTTATAACAGGAGAACAGGAATGCAATTAATTTTAAATTATGTGTAGAACGATAGATGTTCTATTTGACTATTTGTTACATGACCTTTCTTGCATTCATCAAATGTCTTGTTGAAATGCCAAATGTCATGTAAGTTGGGTTGAATACCTAATCTCATATTTAAGTTGAGAAGCTCAATTTTTACCCTTTTTTTTTTTTATTTTTATATATATATATATAATCCTTTATATGCTAGTAAAATTGGAGTTCCATTTACTTTTGTTAGTTACATTTATACAAAATGTCACTTCCATAGTTAAATTTGTTTCGCATGCCTGCCTCTAAGCTCTTAAACTTTATGTCAACAAGATCAGACTGGGGGCTTCTGGCTTGACCTGAATGCTTAAATCAGTTAAAATGGCCTTCTGAACATAATTCACTTCTAATATTTGTATTGAGAGTTCACACATTTATTCTACTCATACAGGCTTACTACCTTCCAGAAACCGAGTATGTGCACTGGGCCCGAGCTCACCCGGTAAGATGGCTTCGCACAATTGAAATATTATGTATTATTTTGGAGTGGTTAATTGTTTTGAAGGTTTGTGGTAGATTATGTAAAATTCTTCTTGAAAGTAAATTTTAATGCCAGATAATATGATAGGTTATTATATTCTAATTGTGAGAAAAACTTTCTCCTTGCAGGAATACAGTAAAAATCAAATTGTTGGGTTAGTAAACCTTGTTGCTGCAATGAAAGGTTGGAAGAGGAAAACCAGGTTGGACGTATTGGAGAAGATAGAGTGAGGGTGGTATTAGGGTTTCACGTATATAAATCTTGCAATACTTATTTGAAATATTTTGTTCATTGTTTGAGTGATGTAAATTGGATAGAGTTATCATCTTGCTTAATTATATTATATTATATATAGGGTTGTATATTTTGTAATATGTAATGGGTTTTCCCTATGTGGGAATATCAAATGTAATTTTGGATCACATTCTATTATGTGCAATAATGACTTCATCCAATTCCCAGTTCTACGGATACAAATGCTCGAGAGTGATCCAAAAGGTGCAGTCATCTGTAATTGGAGTAATGATGCCCTAGTGTAAAATTATTTTTAAAAATATAACATGAAATGCCCAAATGTCTCGTTAAGGTTTTAAAAATAATTTTTTAACGATCTCTAAATTTATTTGCTTCGAAAATTTTTTTTAAAAAAAAAATCCAAAATAATGGGTGCAAAGGACAGTTTTTGTTTTTGTATCCATTAAAAGCCAAGTGAATTTAATTGTTTGTGATTCAGTTTTCAGAGTAATGTGAATTTAATTTTCGATTGAGCTCGACCTTGTTTGTGTTTATTCAATTAATTAAAATTTAATTTTTTTAGACATTATTATTATTATTATTATTATCGCAAAAATGCCAGCAGAATATTTATTTTATTAAATTAATTTTGTTTTGAGAAAATTTATTACACTGAACTAAATTTATTAAATGAAGTTCATATTATAGTAAACTTGTAAAATGAAGTAAAATAGAACAAAATTAACTGAGTTTTGTGGAGGAAAATCCAAGTGGCAACCTGTTCCCATTTTGTAAACTTTTTTTGCTTACAGAGGATCCATATATGTTTATGAAAAAGCATAGCTGCTCAAATCAAAATATTAAAATGAATTCAATTGATATTTTTTTGGTGTGATTTCGAGTCAGAACAATTGAAGGAAAAAGGAAAGAAAGAAGAAAGTAATTGAAATGAAGACTTATTTTCTTTGAACAAAACTTGCTGCGATCTCTGTGTCTCCATGGCTGTCCTGTTTATATAAATTTTGCTTCTGGGAATCTTTCTTTCTACCTAAACAAAGCTGGTGATTGTGTAATTGCTCTCACCATCTTTAATGTAATGCAGGGTTCATCCACTGGTACCTGCATTTTTTGCAGCAACCCACAAAATAAAAATTAGTATTTAAGTGAATTTTGTCTGTCTCTCAGGTTGAGTTGAGTGAATTTCTGTCTTTATCCTGTTTCCACTTTCCACACAAGTTGTAGTAAAAGCTTTCTCTGACACAATGACTGGTCCATTTTCACCATCAAACCATGTCTCAGTTTCATTTTACCAGGAAATTTAAAAATAATATAAATTATTTAAAACACATTATTAATAGAATAATTTTTTTACTTTCAAATTAATAATGCAAGTTACTATATTAACTTTTTTTTCATAATGATGATATTATTTGAGAGAAAATTATTTTAATTTTTGTATGCAAGTGATGAATGATGATAGTGTAATAATGAGTATTGAGGATGCATAAGATAAGATGATACATACAAGATATTTTGCAGTAACCCACAAAATAAAATAAAATAAAATAAAAATTAATAATAAATAACAGAGTAGGAATTTTTGTATGTCTCTGAGGTTGAGTGAGTCTTATCTGTCTTTTTCCTGTTTCCATTTTCCCACACAATTACTATTAGTAGTAAAAGCTTTCTCTGACACATTCAATTCTCCATTTTCACCGTCAAACCATCTCTCTCTCAATTTTATTTTAACAGGAAAACTAAAAACAATTCTTCATGAAATATCTTTTATTTTTTATTAGTATGTAATGTCACAAATTAATATAAATTCTTTGAAACAAATCATTAATAAATTAAATAAGTGAATAATTAATTAGCAACATTTCAAATTAATTATGTGAATATTATTTTAAGATAAAGGGAATATTTATTATTAAGTTATGTGCTTTTCATCTCTCAAAATAAAATTTAAGTAATTGCAATTCAATTTAATTTAAAATGTTAATGCATATTGTAATTGTGTAATAACTAACTTATATTTAAATAAAAAAATAAAACGTGGGATAAATAAATTTTATACAGCAAATTTATTAATTTACAAATAATCAAGATTAGTGTAATTTAAAAAAAAAACTATTAAGATATTCTTTCTGTTAATTAATCCTTAAAAACTGATTATAATGCATATAATGGAGGGTAATAATAATGATATGGAGAGATTTATTTTAATTTTAATTAACTTGTGTGCACGTGGCATGTAATGAATGATGATAGTATAATAGTATGTACCATAATGACATAAAAAGACTTTTTTTTTTTTTCCCTAAAACTGTATAGATATGTTTTATTGAAATCATTATAATTTTGATAATGCATACTAACATGGGTTGAACACACACAATTACTTCAATCCATAGCTATTTTGACATTAACCAAAACAAAAAAATTAGGATGGTATGGTATGTACGGATGCTCGGTTCAGTTTATTATTAAAATTGCAAATCGAAATTTTTTAATGGACGATTGAATCAAACTGATATTTTAATATTTGAATCTAATAGACTCGAATCGAATCAATCAATTCATCCGGTTTTAATCGATTTTGCTATATTAGATTAATTTTAAGTCCAATCGATGAATCTCCATCAATCGACTAAAATCAAATGATAAATTTGAGTTGAACTAACTGAGCCGACAAATTGAATCTCTCTTAAATAACTGATCGAACTGAATTAAATGGGTGGTTTTGCAATTTGCATAATGTAAATGATAATGTATGGGTTGGTAAAATTTTTTACTTACAAAATGGCCAGCTCCAAGAATCCAATAAAAGTGCAAATTCTGATATGATTTGGTGAACCCTTTTGTAGCTCTACCTTCACCGCAAAATAATGGAGTTCTTTCTTTGGTTCGAAAATTGTGGATCCCTTTCCACCTGTAAATAGCACATAACCCTTTTTTATTTATTTAAAATTTATAAAATCAAAATGAACCAGTTAAAGGTAGCCATTGTCCAATGCCTAAACATATTTATTGAATTACACAAAAAAAATTTTTTTCTCTGATTTGTGGGTGTGTTTATTTTAGGTAACATAAATACTAATATCCCCTTTAAAAATTTTGATCTAGCAGAAATAAAAAATAAACCTAAAAGATATAATTTCTTACCTAAGCTTCTCAACCCATGCTTCCGTCCCCTTTGTGGAACAAATAAGATCAAGCTAAAAAAAAAATTAAGAATAAAAAAAATGAAAAGATATAATGTGTTATAAAAATTGCAGTAACACTTAAATAATCTCAATTAGAGATTTGAATTTTAAAATAAAATATTAATTAAAAACTATCACTTTATATGTTAGAATTCATATTTAATAATGGATATTTGAAAAGGAATAATAAAACAAATTAATGCACACCTGCCCATTATATACAGTCACATTCACCCCTTTAGCTAAAAGCTCATCAACCTGTAAAAGAACAAAATATAAAATAATGAGCTGATTATTTAAATATTGAAAATATAAAAAAATAATTAAATCTATTTCATGATATAAATAATAAAACATTAATCTTAAAAATTTCTTTATGCTAATTAAATATACATTACCTCATTAATCCTTGGTTTCATAAAATCTCCTTCCATCTCGTCAAACACGCTATCTGACTGAGCATCAAATCTTTAAATAACAGAATCATACTTTAATACATAATTCATAAATACTATTTTGTATTAATAATTATTTAATTAAGAGAGAAGAGATTACAAGATATCATTAGGGATAATCTTGAGCTTCTTTCTAATTATATTATCCATAAAATTATCGCCGCCGCTGCTGTCACCGCTGCCGCCCGGAGAAGACCTCAAAGAATTTAGATATCTAGAATATTTTTTTAATAAAATTACTTTTGATAATTTTGTTGTTGCACTTGAAGTTGTGATTGATGAAAAATCTGGTCCTGAATTCAAAAGAAAATTATAGAAATCCTGCAAGCAAGAAAGAAAAAAAAAAAATTTATTGAGTGAACTTAGACTCAAAACAATAAAGAATATGAAAAAAAAATGTACCACATTGCCACTTTTAAGGGAAATAAAATCTTCAAGGTCATTCCAAGAATTTGTTGCATTGAAATAGAAACCAGCTCTGATTTGCTGCTTAATCTCCTGTGCCTTCCTGTTAATTGAAGTGGATTAATTTTGTTAGATACCAAAAAAACAATTTAAACTTTAACTCTACAAATTTTTAATACAGACAGATTCAATGGACCGAAAAAATATATAGGCTACACAGTAGGATATAACATTCGGCAAAAAAAACTCGATGGAACCTTATACTCTACTCCTTACATTTTCTACATAATAGATAACCACGTATGAATTCACATGTAAAATGAAATTACCAAGTGTTTACTTTGAAAATATATAAAATATTTTTTACCTGTTCGCAATCTTTAAATTAATTGTGTCGAGTCGAGAAAGATCTTTTAAAAGAGGACCCCATGAAATCTACAATAATAATAGAATAATTACGATTTAAAATTAATCTAGAACATAATTAAACAAAAATTAGCGAAAAAGAGAAAAATAAAAAAGCAATGCAATTAAAAAAAAAAAAAAAAGAAAAGAAAGAAAATAACTTGCCACAAAATCTTCAGGGGAGATCCAACTGTCACCCAATGCCACTCCTAAATAATCAGAAACTCATTATCAGCTATTAACTGAGGGTTTTTTTTTTTTTTTTTTTCAAGAAATAGATTGTGTGCAAGCAAGCAATTACCTCCAAGCTTAAGCTTCAACTTTCCTTGTTCTATTGATTTTAAAGCTGACAAAGCAAGAGTAACTGCAAACTTCCCTCCATAAGACTCTGCTACAATGTACAGAGGACTCTCTTGGAGACTCTTATTTCTATTAAATATTTTCTGCAACAATACAGTTAAATCGGTTGCTGCCTCTCTATCACTTTTCACCAACAGATTTAAGTCCTCCACGAAACTGAATCCTGTTCCAACTGGATTGTCCTGCCATTCAACCAAAAACAAAATCAATAATTTATTATTATTACTAGATTAATTAATGCTAAAGAAAATCAAGAATCAGGAGCATTCACTTACCACAAACAAGAGATCAGCTACTTGAAGCCATGTAGAATTTCTTGGCTTCAGATTAGTATCCAATGGCCCTATCTCTTCAAAATTTCCAATTGCAACACCTGAAGCACCCTATATTGGAAAAAAAAAAAAAAGGAAAAAGAAAAACTAAAAGTAAAAAAAAGAACAAATTCAATACAAATAATGAGTTACAAGGAAAAAACAAATCTGGGTTTTTATGAGAGAGTCAATTAATTACTCACAGGTCCTCCTTGTAGCCAAAGAATGATAGGCCATGGTTTTGACGGATTTTTAACTCTGTAAGGACTTTTATAGAGCCACCAAAACATATGTGCTTCTATTTTAACAAAATCCCAAGAAACAAAATTTAGTTTTAAAAAACTTGACAAGAAAAGGAATTGGAAATAGTAATTTTTACTTACTGGGTCTAACTTGAACATATCCCCATTCTTCTAATCCATCCTTTGTTTTTGCTGCTATGGCTATTCCTCCATGAAACAGAGGATTCAAGAAGAGAAGAGAGAGAGAAAAAAGAAGAGGAAGAAGAACATTTTCCATTTTTTTAAATAAGAGTAGGAGAGAGAAGTTCTGATACCACTTCACAGCTTGGATAGAATCATGCAGTTAATTAATGGAGAAAAAAGTGAACAAATAGAAACACACAATGGCTGATCAAAGGAACTTTTATATTAAAAATTCTGTCAGAGGAAAAAATTTTAAGGTAATGATATGATATTTGCACAAAAAGAATCAAATCTGAAAAGGTTCATAACAGCCTCCCAGTAAAAAAGGCTATATAGAATAGAAGGCATTTAAAACCCTCATAACATGTTTTCTTTTTTTTTTTTTTTAATTTGAAAATCACAAGCAAGATAAATAGAGTAACAGCATGGATACACCCATATACCAAAACAACAGTTATATTTCATTTTAAAAAATTGTTACTTTTTATTTATATTTTTTCCTTTTTCTCTTTTTTTTTTTCAGTAAAAAGATAGTTATATCCTTATTTGTTCTAAATATTAAATATTTTTATTTGATTGGAACACCAATGGTAGAGCATTCTTTCTTTTTATTGAAGTGGTAGAGATAGAAACACACGGGACAACATAAAGTTTACAAAAATTTGGTAGATGCACATGGTGGGTCTTTTCTGCTGCTGCCAGATGATAAATCAAACTTGACCCGTGATTGGGATCGACCCAGAAAAACCCGAACCAGAATTGATTAGAAAATTTTGGTTTTGAATTGAATTAAACATTTTGTTTAGTTGATTTTCCCTTTAAATAACATTCATTTAATTGATGATAACTTTAAAAGAACTTGAACTACAAGTGTCCCACTCTCCACATCTTTTACAAGACGCAAGAACGCTAATCAGAACTTGAACTACAGATCGCACTGATTGACTAATTTTTTATTTTTATATCATTATATAAAAATAAAAATAATATTTCATCTTAAAAATTAAAAAAATATATAAATTATACATCATAATATATAAAATTAATTATATTCTTAATAATCATTTTACATTTTAACAACAATTTGTATTACCAAAATTTTATCAAACATCTACTATCAATAATCGCTATTAACTATCAATTAATATAAATAGCTGACCCAAACAAACCCTAAGAGATATTGATTTTGGTTCTTATCTTCTATCCAAAGATTTTGGGATTTGAATCGATCTGAAATTATTGATTAAATCAATAACATTTTTTAACTGATTTGGCTGCAACCTAAAAATTAAAAAATAGAAAGTAGAAAAAGCAAAACTGAACCAAATCAGCCTTTTACCAAACCTAGAACTAGTTGAACCAAGATTTATAAGATCGAACATTGAAAATGAAATTCTTAGTCAAGAAAGAAATTAAACTTTAACACAAATGGGGAGTGCTGATTGACAACCAATAATAATACAATAAACATATATCTCAAAGGAAAGTGAAACTAGACAAAATTACTAAAACCGTTTAATAATTAATTATATTTATTTGGGTATTTAATTATTTATTGACATACTAAAGAAAATAAATTTTTAGACTTTTTTTTTCAAATTTTAAATTATCGTCTATTATATTAATATATTTTTTCTGTTTAAATTCTTTTGGCAACAGTGTTTCATGTCAAACTAGCATATAATCTAAAGGGGAAAAAAAAAAAAGAAAATAAAAGGAGACATCATAATAATTGTCACTAAAGAGTAACTATTATGCTAATCCTTTTGTCTTTATTAAATTAAATTATTTTCTTATTTATTTTTTGCTTATTAGACAAGTATAAAGTCTTTAAAAATTATAATAAGCCTAACATGTTTGTAATCACCTAGAAGCCTAATTTAATTTAAGGCCCAATCCATAAATGAATAAATGCTCATTCAAAATGGGCCCTATAAGGTCAAACAATCTCCAAATGCATGATATTATGTAGGAGAATATGTATATATATCCACCATTTCAAAGTTATTCCAACTATAAATCCATTCCTAATGTAATTGGGAAGTTAATTTACATTACAACATTTATCTATTGTAGTACATAAGTAGTGCTATCCACAACATTTGTAAGGAGTTGGATGTCTTGCGTTTGAATTCTCTTGATTACAAGAATTTTTACAAATTCGGTGAATCAAGAGAAGAAGCATCCCTTGTTGTATGATCAATTGTGTTATTTCGACTTATTAAGCTTCTTATGAATTATAAAGAAAAAAAACATACGTAGAACTTGTTCGACAAAATTAGATTTTTTGCTAGTTGTTAACTGTCCCAATAATTATTTTACTAGTGTCTCATCAAACATTAGAGACGTAACGTTTTATAATATTCTCTTTTAACATTTAAACCTCAGTATAAATGCTATGCAAAACGCTATAAACAGTAAATGTAGTATTTTGACCTACTCAAAACATCAAATATTACTTTAAAAGTTGTTGTTGAATAAGAATATAGTAGGACTCAGTTATTACAGCTCTAAATAAAATGTCTTGTAGATATTTGAGAGGAGTGTAAACCTAGAAAATTTTGAGATAGGAGGGCTAAATCATTAAAAAAAAACCTTAAACTTTGCGAGTAGTTTTAATTATAGTCTAAATTCAATTTTTTTCTTTTAGTACACTGAATTTAAATTTTAGTTACAATAGCACTGTAGTTTCAAATTGTACCCAATTTAAAGAATAAAATATTATTTTTGTGTGCCTAATTTAATCTTTTCTCCCCAATCAGAATCCTTCACCACCACCACTGCTTATTTACAAATAATCTATTGACCTTAAAAATAAAATATTTTTATTTATTTATATAATATTGACAACAAATAATAATTCCCAAGAAATAAAATGATATGGTAATTAATAAAATCTATTTTTATAAGAGATCTAACTTAAGTATAAACAAAATTTCATACTTAAAAAAATGGCAAAACAAAAACCTAAACTAATATTCTATGCTTATAAATGACTAAAATTTATTATTTTACTTATTTTTATGAATTTAAATTTCTAATTAATATTAGTTAGGGTGTTATTAAATGGTCAGTTTTGGTTAAAAGTGACCATAAAAGAGAGTATAGATCCAATGAAAATAATATTTTATTTATTAAATTAGATACAATTTAAAATTAGAGTGTTATTGTAATTAAAGTTGAAGTTCAGGATATCAAGAGAAGAAAATAAGATTTATGGTATAATTATAAGTGCCTACAAAGTTTGGAATTTTTTTAATGATTTAGCCTTCCCATCTCAAAATTTTCTAGGTTTACAGCCCCTCTCAAATATCTACAACTTTGCTATATTTCCATGCTATAGAAGGTAAATCGAGTAAATAACATATAATGAGAAAGGTGAACCGACTAAAATGTCCAACTCATTATAAGTCAAATATTAAATACATTATTAATTAGCCTAGATTCTTAATATGGTGGTCGAGTGGACCCAATTGCGCTCAAATAATAAATATATTATAAATTGATTAACAATCTCTTCTAAACATATCAACTAGTTGAATTTTAAAAAATTATAGAGAGCTGTTTATCTAATTTTTCAAATAAAACAAGTAAAATTTATATATTGAGGGTTTTAAAAAAAGCAAGGGACTCTATAGGGTAAAAAGGCTCTATTAACTTTTTAAAAGTGAAAAAAAAGGTTTGTAATATTGTCTAACCTTTTTTTTATTTAAAAAATAGATATGGTCTACCATTTTGTTTCTTTTTTCAATATAAAAGTGGCTAATTTAGCTGTCAATTGAGGAATATTCAGTTGCAGATTTTTAAAGATATAAAGTTGTTGGATTTGGGTTTATTATGCTTTCATAATTTTCTGAAAGCAGACAGTGGACATGTTCTCGAATTCTTTAATATTTTTAAGTGTTTACACTAATTAATTTCTAATGCAGAAATTTAATTAATTAAATCTCTTAATTGCTCAACTAATTAAATTGATTATAAATGCAGAACCAGGAAATAACTTTATACAATTGTTGAATTTTTTATGTTTTAATAATATGTTAATTAAGGGGGGGAAAAGAGTTTGATAAGCTTCTTAATTCTTTTCCTTCTACAAATATTTTTTCGTTTTTTAATCTTTTCATCATCTAGAGCATAAGAATGGTCATTTAAAATTAAAAAAAGAAAAAAAAATAATGGAAAATTTTTGAAACAAGAAAAGTTAACTTTGAACTTTAAATTTTTATTCTTTTGAAACTCCAAACTTTATAAGAGATCTGTTTTCCCTAAATGTTACATACTACTCCATACTAATAATAATATATTTTTAATATTTTTTTGTTTTTTTGTAAAATAATTATGTGTAGTCACTATAATTTTTAAACATTAATTTTTATATTTTTTAACTATATGCTATGTATTTAATTGATTTAATTTTAAAAATTAAACTGTTAAATTGAAAAGTTTTTCAAATTAAAAATATTTTTTTTGCCATTCGTTATTATAAACAATAAATATTATATACTTTGCACTATTAACAGTAATTGCAACAGTTTCAAGCGGGCAACACAATCCGTTATAAAGCCATTAAAGGGCATTACAACCACAAGATGAAGAATACAAATTATATTTAAATTTGAAAAAATTAAAGTACGATCCCTATGATTTGCAACTAGTTCGTTCCTACTTTTTAGGAATACACTGCAATTTCCTTATTGATTACTTCTGTCAGACTATAAAGTATTTCCTTCCAATTTTTACATCTTTTTTGACAAATACTTTAAAATTATGAAAATACCCATTTTATTTTTTAAAACACAGGGATAGATTATTTGTATTTTTCAAATCGTAAGAATTACACTGTAATTTTTCTTGTATAATATTTTAGTATCTTTCATTTGACCTCTCTGTTTCTTTATTGGCTTAACAGAAAATATATAAAAATTGAAGAGAATGATCTAATAGTGTAACGGGAGCAAAACACATGAAAAAATTAATATATTTAAAAAAGACAGAGACATATTATTTAAATTATTACACGTAATGTAATTTTCCCTTTAAATTATTACATATTCAAATTAAAATATTTAATACACGAATAATTTTATATATGCATCTCGCCCGTAGATGTTGCATGCCAGAGTTTCTGAGCTTGTGCTTATTATTCATATGGATTGGTAAATCCCTTTGACTGCTCCACTGACACAATGTTATTAGTACTTTCTTACTCCATTTCTGAAGTTATATTGACTTCTAAGGTAATAATAATAATAATAATAATAATAATAATAATAATAATTTGCACATTCACCAAATGAAAGTGAAATGCCATTATTGTCATTTTTATGTACAGACATATATTTTCATGTATGTGGATTATCATCATTCATCTTCACTTGTCTTTCTTTCTTTCTTCCCCCGTTAGAGGATCACTATTTCATGAACTATTCCTCTCTCTCTCTCTCTCTCTCTCTCTCTCTCTCTCTCTCTATATATATATATATATATATATGGGATTGAGCATTTTAAAAAAAAAAATTGTAAAAAAGTCAACTCTTTACTTTACAGATGAATTTTCATGTTGTGGATCAAAGTGTTGTACTTATAATTATGATAACACACTTCTCAAATAGAAAATATTGATGAGGGTCAAAATTTTTGAGTAATTTAATCCTTAAAAGAAACTTTATGAATCAATATTTATTTATTTATTGGATATTTCCTTATCTTTTAATGGAAAAATTAAATAATTTACAAGAAAAGCGTAAATTTTCAAAGGTTGGGGATATAGTTAATTTCACATGTCGTATATGTCTTATAAGTTTGTGTTAATTAATTTAGATTTAATTAATACTTATTATTCACAACCATATGTATAAATAGAGAAATTAGTATTTAATCAAGTGTGGTTTAGTTGATTTTCTCATTTATATGAGAAGTGAGAGATGTTGAGTTCGAGTCTTTTCAACTATAAGAATTTTCAAAATCTTTTATTTTATTACTCACATACGTGAAAAGATCAATAAATGAGCTGATTCAGATCCCAAATGGAACGGATTTACTCTTTCACAATTTTTTTGTACTTAGCGGATTTTATTCTTTCACACTTTTTGTACTTTCATTTTTAAATCTTTACTCACGTACGTAAAAAGACTAACTAAATCACACTTCATTTATATTATTTACATAAGTGAAAAGACTGACTAGACCACACTTAATTTATATAACAAAAGTATTTATTTTAATTTTAACACATGAGAATAGGCCGCATAATACATCTTTGAAAAATATTCATATAAGTAGGACCACTATTAATAAATTTACGAGATACTCCAAAGTTTTATAATTATTATATAGACATTTTTTAATTATTAGTCTTTTAGAGTTTTTATATATGTTTTTTTCTTTTTTGGTTTTCGCTCAGGTTTATAATCTACAAAATTAGGATCAATAAATGAGCCGATCCAAATGGAACGGATTTTATTCTCTATGTCTCTTTCACACTTTTTGACTTTTTTTTTTTTTTTTTTTTAAATCTTTGCATCAAACAAAACAATATGAGTCGAACATTATACTCAATAGCCGAAACTTCTAACTCTTAATAATTTTTAAAATATCTTTTAGTTGTGATAGTATATAATATTTTTAAGTATTGTTAGCATATAATAGATATAAATCTATATGAAAATTTTTGCGGGATCAGATATGAATTTTGCATAATCAAATTCCATCATCATAACTAGTTAAATAGGGTGATTAATCAAGTAGTCCGTTGATTCTCCAAAAAAGAAAAGTTCTTTCATTTTCTTTTTCATCAGTACTTTTACTAGCAAAGCCAAAAACTTGTCTCCCAATAAATGCTACTTGAATGCCCTTTTGCTTCCATATAAATTATAAAATTACTAAGCTGGGCATTTCCGCTTTGTACGGATGTGTAGTATATATTTTGCTATATGATGTGTTAGATAAGTGAATTTTGTGATTCAAAATATAGAGAATAATAATGTAGTAGAGAGTGAGACGCAAAATTTGATTGGTTGTTTTTTAGTTAGTTTATTCTTTTTAAATCTTTTTTTTTTTTTTCATCATCTATAGTATAAGAATGGTCAATTAAAAAGTTAATAATAATAATAACAACGATGATGATGGGAAAAAAAATGAATGTAATAACTTAATGAAATATCATGATAAATATTAAAAGCAAGTTTTCTTGATCAACCCAGTGCAGTACCCTTTTACATATATGTACTGGTTGTTTGCTTGTTGATTCAGGTTTTGTATAGTGTATCTCTGACCAAACCCATTTCTTGATTTCCCGTTCTGTTTATTGTTCGTTTGTTTGTCCGTAGCTAAGACTTTTCTATGCAGAACCTGCTGCTGGTGAATCTGTGATTGCTCCCACCATGTTTAATGCTATACAGGGTTGGTCTACTGGTACCTGCGCCCAAAATAAAAATAGGGAGATAAATATAGCACTCCTTTTTTTTTTTTTTTTTTTCTCTTTTTCTGGTAGATTAAGTTTCTATAATTTAATATCTTAGCATACCTAAAAATCTAAAATGATTTTTTTATACATTAATAGATTTATTCCATTTTTATCTTTTGGTAGGTATAAGTGTTCAGCTCATTATTGTGATTGTGATACTTAGCTTTACTTTTCATAAAGCTACAAAACACTCCACAGTGTATTTTTTTTTTTTTTTCATTCACTACATATACAGTAGCACATTTTTTTAGCTTTTTGGCAAAGTATGACGTAATAAATAGTGTGATGATGGTATTAATTATAGTGATTGAGTACATATTATGCATGAGAAGACCAAAAAAAAAAAAAAAAAAAAGTGAAATAAAACCCTAAATTCCTAAAAATTTATACCCTAAAAACCTAAATTAAAGTCTAATTATATTATTATTATTATTATTAATTTAATTTGGTTTTACTTAATTTGTAGTTCTAAAGATAACTTAAAAAACACCGATTGGAGTTTGCTTTTCTTAGATATAAAGCTGTATAACAATATTCAGAATACTTACGAAGTGACCAGCTCCAAGAATCCAATAAAAATGGAAGTTTTTGTAGGATTTGGTGAATCCTCTTGTAAGTCTATCACCATCACAGTAGAGAGGAGTTCTATCCATGTTCGAGAAATTTGGAAGCCCTTCCCATCTGAAAATGAATAATATGATCAAATTATTAAAAATAATTTAATTTTTTTAACAAAAATCATTATATATAACATCTCACTTTTTTTTGGATTAAATAAAATAATTTATTACACATAATTAAATTAAAAATTGATAAAATTATAAATCAAGAAAGCAACACGAATTAATTTTACTAGAAAAAAAGAAATAAAAAGAAATATTATTACTTGAGTTTTTCAACCCATGCTTCAGTGCCCTTGGTTGAACAAATTACATCAAGCTACAAATAAACAAACGGACAAAAAAAATTTACACATTAGAAACCAAGACAATTCTTTTCTAGAGAAAATTAGCATATTGATTGGTATATTTTTTTCTTAAAAAAATATTGAATTATTAGTCACAATATATTATGTATATTACTTCAATTAGACAAAACCCAAATGAAAATGAAGTTGCAGTTGCACATGGGTAGACCAGATGGACTCCAACCAATCCTTAGAGTAAAAAATATATATATATGTGTGTTATTAGCTAATTTTTAATTTTTTTTAGCAAAAGATATTAAAGAAAGGAAGTGTAAAAAAAAAAAAAAACTTACTTGCCCATTATAAACTGTCACATTTACCCCTTTAGCTAGCAACTCATCCACCTAACAAAAAGAAAATAGAGTTATTTAATAATGAATGACATGATAGTTATCCATATTTCTGTTTATTTAATAAAATAACAATCGGGTGATTTAGTTGGTCTTTTCACTCATACGAGAAATGAGAGTTTTTGAGTTGAAATCCTTAATATTAAGAGCTAAGTGATTAGTGCAAAATTAAAAAAATTCCTCATATTATAAAATTAAGTTTTATAAATAAATAATAATAAAATATTTTGTCGAACCATACCTTTCACATATCAATAATAGTCAAAAATATATATTCTTTTTGAGATATCATATGTGTTGATCAATTAATAAATTATATTTATTAGTTAGTTTTAAACAATGTTTATATTCATATTAATTGAATATTATAAAAAACTCCATTGCTTTACTATGTGTATACATGTGTTATGCTTTAACCAAAAAGAAATATTGATATTTAAACTAAGAGTAAATTTATTTTAATCTCATAATTTAACAAAATATAATTATTTTACTCTTTTATAAAATTTTTATTGTTAGCTAAATATGATAATTAAATAATATTTGTAAATTAATATTCTAAAATTTCTATTTTCTAATAAAAGTGATTTTCTTCAAAAAAATAAAATATAGTAATACCTCATTAATTCTTGGTCTCATAAAATCACCAGCCATACTATCAAAAACATCATCTGATTGGTCTCCCCATCTGTAAACACAAAAATCATGCTTTTAGCTGTATATTAATTAATTAATTAAATTAATTATTTAATTAATTAAGCACTCCAATAACTTAGTAAATAATAAATTGAGCAATTAGAAGAAATCTTACGAAACATTATTAGGGATAACCCCTAGCTTTTTTCTAATTACACCATTCATTAAGCTATAAATATCTCCATCACCACCTGGAGTTGACCTAATAGAGTTCAGATATCTCTTATATCTCTTCATTGCTATTCCTTGTAACAATTCTGCTGTTGTTAGAGATACTGGGTCCATTTCAGAATCTAAAAGAAAATTATAAAAATCCTGAAAATTCAATTACAAAATTAATTAATTAATTATTTCGACAATAAAAAAAAATATTAGCAAGATAATGAAATTACAGTTTAAAAATATTCGACTAGAACATAATTAATAAATAACAAGCAATCAAAGTATTTAAAAAAATTACAACTGAATTGCTGCTTCGGCTTATTACTCCTTCAAGTTTAGCCCAAGAATCTGTTGCTTCAACATACTGGCCATTGCTTATTTGCTGCTTAATCTTCTCTGCTAGACTGTGTTATCAGAAAATTAAATTAAGATTTTCTTTTTATTACTTAATTAAGAAGATTAATAATATTTTCAAATGAACAGTTACCTGTTTGCTTTTTCTAAGCCATTTTTGTCTAGCCTTGAGACATCTTTAAGAAGAGGACCCCATGAAAGCTAAAAAATTGATTGATAGAACTTTAAATCTTAATTATAGAATGTTAATTAATACTTCATTAATTGATAATAAATAAGATAATGCTAACCACAAAGTCTTCTGGGGAGATCCAAGTGTCTCCCAATGCCACTCCTGGAGATAGAAAAGAGTAATTTTGTTTTTAAAATAGAAGAGAAATGATTAATTAACAAAATTAATTAATTACCTCCAAGTTTAGCATTTAGTTTCCCTTCTTCAATGGCTTTTAGAGCTGATAATCCAAGAGTTACTGCAAATTTGCCTCCATAAGACTCCGCTACTATGTACAAAGGACTCTTTTGCAGGTTCACATTTCTGTTAAATACTTCTTGTAATAATGTAGTTAAGTCAGTTGCTGCTTCTTCATCAGTTTTGACAAGTAAGCTTTTGTCCTCCACAAAACTATATCCTGTACCCACTGGATTATCCTGCAAAAATTTTTTAAAAAAAAATATATATATATATATATATATATCAATAGAAATAAATATAATTTATATTTTTGAATTTTTTTTTTTTTAAAAAAAAAGAATATTCATTACCACAAACAAGAGATCAGCCACTCTTAACCATGTTGAATTTCTTGGCTTCAGATTAACATTCAGAGGTCCGATTTCTCCAAAATTTCCAAAACCAGCACCTGATGCTCCCTGTTTTTTATATATAAAAAACAAATCTAAATAAATAAATACACTAAAAAAACAAGCATATTGCAAATAATATATAATTAAAGTAAATTAATTACAGGTCCACCCTGCAACCAAAGAATGATTGGCCATGGCTTGGAAGGATTTTGAACTCTGTAAGGACTTCTGTAAAGCCACCAAAACATATGAGCTTCTGCAAATTAAACGAAGAAGAAGGGAAAAAGTTCATTAAAATTAACTTTCTTTTTTAAAAAATGAAGCAGATTTCCAGAGTTACTTACTTGGTCTAACTTCTACATAATCCCATGATTCCGATCCATCCTGGTTTGTTCTAGCTTTAACTATCTTTCCATGAAACAGAGAGGCAAAGAACAAAGCAGAAACAAAAAGAAAACACACTTTCTCCATCTAAAAAGGAGAAATTCTGAATACCCACTTCAAAGATTCAATAGAATCGTCATATATATATATATATACATAAAGAATGAAGAAGATAGATTTTCTTTTTTTTTTTTTTTTTTCTTTTTCTCTGTTTCTTTATTTAACAGAAATAACCAAAATGTGGAAACTTCAGAAGAAAATAATATAAAGGTCTCTATTCTGGAAGATACAAAAGTACAAGCCAATACCAAAATATTACTGTAAAGGCAAGTTGCTTAAAGATTATACATGACATACAACTATTTTTTAAAAGGATATAGACTTTTGAACTGGTGTATCGGGATAGATTGCGTGCAGCAGAATATTAGTTCTGTTTCTGTCTGTGTAGAAGAAAGGGACTCGAGCATGTGTTTTATCTCTTATACAAGTGTGTGTGTATATATATATATATATATATATATTAAGGGATTATTTTATTTTTTGAAAATATAGAAATTAGAAATGTTTTTTTATTTATTACTCCCTTGGATTCATTTAAATGGATACAACTGAAATTACATGGAGACTAAAAAATGGAAGTTTTTTCTTCCAACTGAAATTTTTTTCCATTTTTTTTTTCTAATTTACCCCCAATATTGCATTAACTATATCATTCTTCTTTTAAAGTCAAATATCTCACATTCTCTTCATAAAATCAAATATCTCGTTGTTCTTTAACCTAAAATTAACGGATTCAATGTGAAAAAATGGATGAATAATGTATAAATAGTTGTTCCACGTATATAAACTTTTATTATGAAATTGTCCGCATTTTGTAATGTCTGGATTTATATGGATGAGTAAAACATGTGTGCTAATTTTACATAGAGTACTGATTCTACATGTTTGAAGTTCAAAACCACAAAAATGCGACATAGTCCTTAAATTACGGACATATCTCCAATGCTGTCCTTAAATAAACATTATAAAAAAAAACATAAATGAAAACACAATAAAATGAAAGACAAAAATAAAAACAGTAACACCCTTTTGAGAGGTATGAATACTAATTTTAAATGAAGAAGTTAAATTGAAAATGGTACATTTAGGGTTTGAGATGGAGTAAAATTTTGAATCATGCGTTTTTATTTGGAGAGAATTGCAAATGGCGTGGAAAAAAATGAAATAAAGATTAAAGAAAGCTAAGTAAAGGACAAAATAAATTTCTACTTTGGCCTTAATTCAAATCTAGTAAGTTTGACTATTTACACGGAACACTCTAAATAAAAATTTTGTCCATTTAGATGAATTGAAGGTAGTAATTTTTATTTTTATTTTTCGATAGATATTTATTAATGTTTCAGAAGGGAAATTCTGGGTTGTGATTGTTGATAATGTCAATTTAAGTATGCTACCTACCCACTATTTGTCTCGTGACTTTGGCCTAATTTGGTTGTGGAGTATTGGTATCTTATGCAATTGATTATTTTGGGAAAAAAAAAAAAAGCAACAACTCTTTTTTTTTTTTTTTTTACCTTGAATTAATTATAATATATATGATTCTTTAAATTAAATAAATAAAGAAAAAGCCAATCAGGTGTGGTCTGATTGGTCTTCTTACCTCTCGTAAAAAATATAGAGAGTTAAATATTTCGAGTTTGAGTCCTCTCTACTATAAAAATTATCACCAATTTAGTAAATGTTATTCAAAAAAGATAGTTGTCTTCTACTGTATAGTCTACAATGTTGTTCCATCCATTAAGCCTCCACGTATCAAGAAAAAAAAAAATTGAGATGAAATTTATTGCACCTACCTAGATTGTTGGAGAAACTTAGCCCTTGTCAAAATTATGGTTAAAAACTATTTAATTCTAAACATATGACTCCAATTACCACTTCATCTCTATATTTTGAGTAAATAATTGAATCATTCTCTAATTTTTAAATCTATTTAAAACTTTTTTTATCCATTTAATCCTTTCATCAAAAAGTATTATTTTCACCGTTTAAGGGATGGAGTAGATAATACAATTATACTAAAATGTTATAATTTCAAGAATCACATAAAACTAGAAAAAAAAAAAAATAGAGATAAGGTTGACACGATGAACCTTATTTATTTATGTAATTGCTAACTATATGAAAGATTCATAAACTTTATATTATTACGAAAGAAACTAGCACTTTACTCTTTAATGGGCCTACTAGCTTTAATCCAATGGACTGTCTTTAGTTAAGACTAAATTTAGTTTATAGATTCACTTATAGACCAAACTAATAAAAATAAAAGTCAAAAATACTTCATTTTTAATAAAATTTATTTTTCATCAGCAGTTGCTTCAATTGGTCCCACCACCATATGGACAACCTGGCAATGGGCAAAAACTCAACAACTCTTCTTTTCCAACGAAAACGCGACAATTAATGCCTACACCAAATGATATTATTGGAATTGAATAAGGTCATGAAAAAATTTATCAAAAACAACATGTGTAAGCTATTTAAATTTACCAATTAAGTTAACTCTTTAATCTATTTTTACATATGGCCCTTGAAATGGTAATAAATAGATAATACTCTTTTGTTTTTTATTATTACAATAAGATAGTTTTACAAATTAATTTAATAAATAACATTATTTTCCTTTTTTTTTTAATATTATCACGATTATCTCTATATCTTTTGAGTATGATGCTCTTATTTCAAGTCTCATAACTACCCCGATGCATGAGTGTTTTTCTATGAATCGAATCCTTTGATCTTGTAGACATTGTGCACTGAATAGAATAGTATTATAAATTAGTTTCACAAATATTATTAAATTTATTTATCTTCTTGATTTCATGTTTTAAATTACAAAATTTTCAAATACATGACTATAATTATAAATTATAATAGAGGCCTATTAGAAGAGGTTGGATTTAAAAGTCAAATTTTCCTCTTCATCTTTGAAGGATGAAGCTAGTTTCATATTAGTACAAATTTGCAAGTCACAAGAATAAAGTGAATCATATAGGTACATAATTTGTCTCTTAATATGATTATTTTCTTTAAGATTAATTTAAAAGGTGATGAAAAGAAATTGAATTTGACAAAATTAAAAAGATTTGATGGGTAACATAGTCGTGCTTGTTTGTATATTATCCTAAATAATAATTTTTTTAAATATAATCAGAAAGTAAAATCTCCTCGAGTTGTAAAATATAAAAATTTTTGGTTCTAATAAGGTCCTACAACACAAGTTCAAATAATAAGTTCGACGCAAATTATGGAAAAATTTTATTTTTTTGTCTGAATTCTTGCCATTTTTTATTTTAAAAATTTTTTGCACCGACAATGTCAATTAAAATGGCCATTTCAGGCAAAATCTTGTTTCTATACAAATAACATCATATTTGGAAATTGTTTCAAATTTATATCAATTTTCGATAACTTTCCAAATCACATTACTATATAATAATCATAAGAAAAGGAAACATAACATTACTATATAATAATCCTAAGAAAAGGAAACATACTTCGTATATTTATCATTTTATTAATTAAATAACAAAAACACAACAATGCATACACAATTTTGTAATTTAGCTAAGACATAGATGGCAACCGGTTATAGAACTTAATTATTTTTATTTGTTTATTTTTTGAGCTGAAATTATAAAAAGTTTATTCTTATTATTAATTAAATAGGAAATATACAAAACATACACAATTTTAAAATTTAATAGCTTATGTGATAGAGAACAACAGATCATAAAGACAAACTGTTCGGTTTATAATATTTTTTGAGCTGGAACGATAGAGACTTAAAACCCAGCTGTTACTATAGCTCATACGCTTAATTTTCTTCATTAAGTTTGGGATGCCCCTAATAATAATATCACCAAAATTAGAAAAAAAAAATCAATTAATTAATTAATTTTTGTCATAACATAAAACAACCATATATTAATTATACCTCAAAAGGAAAAAAAAAACATTTTATATAGAAATTATCATATATAATCTAACACATATATAAAGTAAAGAATTATCAATCAGATCTGGTTAATTGGTCTTTTCATTTATGTGAATAGTGACAGGTTTCGAGTTCGAATTTTCTCGACCACGATAAATTTTCACTAATTTGGTGAATCAATGAGAGGGCTATCTATCGAGTTCGAATTTGCTATATTATTTCGACCCATTGAGCCTCCCACCGAATAAAAAACAATTAAAAAATTGTCCCCCTTGAATAAGAAGTTATCAAATAAATTAAAAAAAAAAGAAAATCTAAATCTTTGCTGAGATAATCACATGTTACTGTGTATATCAAATTGTTAATTTTATAAGTCCTTGCCAGCAAATTAATGTTGTTAATGCTTAATGCAAAATTTTAAATTTAATATCTCTCTGCATTTTCAAATTACACCAACTAATTACTTAATATAATTTCCTCATTTAGGTGTAAAGCTGTGCATATATGTATATATAGCATCTATTAATTAGAATCATTTTATCACTATTTTTGCACTGCTGTGTTCTGTGTTTTTGGGATGTATTTGAGTTGCTTTCTGTACTGACATAATTTTAAAGTTTTGATTTCTTATTGATATTTACTAAAATTATGGATTTAAAATTATTTATATACACAAAATATTCTGTGCATGGTAATTTTTGAAATTTTACTGTGATTTTCAAAAGTTAATTGGTTATTCACAATGGAGTCAAATTCCAAAATTAGAGGACCAAAAGAAAAATTTTAAAAATTAAAAGGCCAAAAAAAATTCATTATTTCAAAAAATAAAATTTTAAAAAATTTTAGAGCTAAGGGGGCTAGGTTAGGTCCAAAGCCCCTCTCCCTCCCCTTTCGGTTATTTATATGCTAAACAAAAGTGGTTGGGGAACTCAGATGATACTGCCGTAAATTATTCCTAATGCAAGGAGTGATGAAAAAACAATTTGTCTATGGTGTCTGGATGCGGGTGGATAGTCGGTGAGTTAATATGACCAGAAATCGGTGGACAATGCTGGTGGGAGGTGCGACTGTTGCAGGAAGTGATACAGATAAGGCAAGCAATCTAAAAAATCATAATTTCATGGGATTTCAACCACATTAAACGCCTACTTTTGGGGGGCCAAGGAGTGAAAACGGGACGCAGGATAAGGGCAAAGGGAAGGAAGGAAAAGTCAATTTTAGTAAGGAGTCTATGGAAGTTGAAAGTAATTTGGAGATGGAGACATTGGCGTAATCATTACTGATCCTAAATGACGGCAATAGGATCTTGCTATCTTTGTGGTATACTGATTTTCCGCATGCTATGGTGCATAACCTATAGGTGGCTACTAGTGACCATCTTGCTATCTTTGTGGCGTTGGAAGTTATTGTTATCCAATTCCAACCAAAGGCATTTCTATTCGAAAATGCATGGTTACAAGAAACTGACATCCATGAGGCGGTGCAAGAAGCATGGTCGATAGGCAGGAACCATGGAATCGACGAGCAAACAAAGCGGTGTGGCATGTATTTGGAAAACTGGGGAAGGCAGAAAAAAACATAGTTCCAACCGAAGTTATCACAGTGTAGACAACAATGTGGCCACCGCTATGGTTACCATTCAATGTGGCCAAAATGGTGGTAATTTCAGAACTTTGTAATTCATGCACCAACTTATAATAGATCACATCTAGAGTTTAATACCATCAATTTCTACTTTCACTAACCCATAAAATCGATGTAAGTATCATCCCCAAATATTACCAACTTCAAACCTAAGTCAGAATCTCTTTAATTTCACAATCGAGGCAAAAATTTCTTAAAGAAAACTTGTTTAGGAGTAATAAAATTGACCTACAAACTGGAAGAGAGTAGCCGAAAATGCCTGATTGTGGTTGAAGATCGATCACTAATCTCTTTCTCTTTCTCTGTTGTGCCAAGACAAGTAAGGAATAAGAGGAACCAGGCTATGGTGCGGAGGACAGACCAGAATCATGTTAGGGCACCGGCAATAAAATTATGAAAATAATTACAGCAGCGGAAAAATAGAAATAGGACACATAGAAATTTACGTGGTTCACCCTTAACTGTTTAGGGCTACGTCCACGGGACCAACTCCAAATATTTCTTCCACTATTAAAAATAGTAGCTTACAAAGAGAGTAATACAAAAATAGTGGCACTCAAAAGTGTTTCCCAAAAACACCCCAATAATCTTCTCTAGACATTTAGTTTTAAGAACTCTTTCTTAAAACTAACTAACTCTCTAACTATGCGATTTTAATCGCTTGTTGGTGTGTTTGAAATGAGGCAAATCCTCTCCTATTTATAGGAGAGGAAGACGGGAGAGCCGTGTATAACTCAATCACGGCTCTCCATTTTTGCCAATTTTTCTTTCCCTTTTTTTCTTGTTTAACACGTGTGTGGGTCCCACTGAGTGGGCACCGCCACACCAATAACAAAATACCACAAACAAACATGTGGGTCCCACTTGAGTGGGCACCGCCACAGCAAATCTCCCCCTGCACACTCAAGTGGGGACGTTAGCCATACTCTCCATCATCCCTGCAGTTAATCGACAATATTCAAACTTGTCTTTTGGAAGAATCTTCATTAACATATCTGATCCATTTTCATCTGTATGGATCTTCTCAAGCTGTAACTGCTTCATCTCCTGTACATCCCTGATCCAATGATATCTAACATCAATATGTTTTGATCTTGAATGAAAGGAGGAATTCTTCCCAAGATGAATCGCACTCTGGCTATCGCAAAATATCAAGTATTGTTCTTCTGTCAGTGCTATAAATTCTGCCTCAATTGTTGATAGAGCAACTGTAACGCCCCATTTTTCTGTGTTTGAAATAGTAATTTGTGATATCCTACTGCATCGAGTCGTTGCTTAGAGTCGAGTCGGGCTGACCCAAAACCCGGTTCAAGCCATGAGAGTCCAGAGTGGGGTAGAATGGGATGTAACTGAAATAATGAAAAGAAGTGGACTTACTTGAAGGAAGCAAAAAGATCAAAGTATAAGGATTAAGACTTACTTGCACTAAAATATCAAGCTTAGGTATTAAGTTGTAACCTATTGACAATTGAGGTACCATTTGGTAATTTTATAAACAATTTATGATATTTTGGAGCCTGCCCGAGACTTCCATTTCACTTTCCCATTTTCATCTTTATCTTCTTCATCTCCTTTACTCACCTTCTTTTCTCCATCTTCTTCATCTTTATCTTCTTCCATTGGTATTCAAGCATTAAATTCAACCTCTATGCTATCCAAGTAAGTAGAATTTCTTGAAGCTCTATTTTATTGAACCTTTAATTTAGTTATATTTTAGAGTATTCATAAGAGTTCTAATGTATAGGAGAGGTGAGCTCAAAGGTAGAAGAACAAGGAAGCTAAGAAGAAGCTTTCAAGCTTTTTGAGTGAAGGTTTGATATCTCTTTTAATTTAGCAACTTTCCTTGCATGAGAACTTGTGTGGTGTGTTGATAATGAGAAGATATGTTGCTTAATGTTGATTAAGAGGACTGGCAATGGTGAGAAAGCATGGGATGAAATGAATAAATGAAGTAGATATTAAGTTAATACTGAAACAGGTTGTGCCTGTAAACTCTCTGACTCTCTTGTGTGCTTCTCGCGCTCGCGAATTTCATGTCGCGCTCGCGAATTGTGCCTGTAAACTCTCTGACTCTCTTGTGTGCTTCTCGCACTCGCGAATTTTAATGTCGCGCTCGCGATTTGTGTTCTGATGCTCTTTTGGACCTTTTTTTCTATGCAATTGTATTCCTTTGCTTAAATTGTATTCCTACAATCATTTTAAAACAAAAAGACAATATGAGCAAATGTATCAAAACAAAATGCAATCATGCAAATGATGTGAAACTAACATAACACAAGTTGCCCGCTTTGCGAGGCTATCAGCATACAGGTAAACAGTATGGTTTATGAATTTATGAAGCAGTTAATATGCTTTTGTGTTATACTATTGACAGACCGATAATATGCTGCATTGAGGTTAGGTAGAAACCACGTAGATAAGGCTATGTCGCGACATAGGATAGCAGATCTGCGCCCCATACAGTTTGGTACTCCGGCTACAGGCCGTTGAGTGGATATGATTATATATGTGCCATAGCAGCCCAGTCATACAGTATTCATCCAGTTTCATACAGTTCTTCTTATCACTTTGGTTTCACTATAACCTTATGGAGCTATACAGTTATATTGACTAAACATTGCTTAAGTTATACAACATAATGAACATCAAGTACGATAATGAAAGTATCATGATATGTGTGCTTACATATTTATTTATCCATATGTGATTACATGTTTATTTATACATATGTATGTGCTTACATTTTTCTTTATTCGTTGAGATATCCACTGAGTTTTAATAAAAGTTGCAGAATTCATACAGCATAAGGAACATCAGGTAAGATCATGAAAGTATAATGTTATGTGAGCTTACAAGTTTATTTATTTAGTTCTTATGGAGCCATACAGTTGTGAGATTTTATTATTTATAACTTATACGATGTTGACTAAAAAGTACATAAGTCATACAGCATAATGAACAACAAGTAAGACAATGAAAATATAATGTTATATGTGCTTACATGTTTATTTATTTAATTCATACAGCATAATAAACAGCAGGTAAGATCATGATATATGTGATTAAATGTTTATGTAAAGGAGTTATGAGATAATTAGAACTAAATTATTTATGTTATGACTTAGAAGTTTATTCTTTGCTATAAAGGTACATTTATGTTGAAATTTAATGATTCTATGATTATCAATGATTTTATGAAATTTATATTTTAAGTAAGTTGCCATCGCACTTTGTTAAGTATGTGAATTATGAGCACCATTGAGTTTTATACTCAGCCCGTCGTTTTTTATCACTCGTAGGTTAAGATCATGGTTGCTACTTGAAGATTTAAAGAGTACTATCAAAGTAGAAGTGACTAATTTGGTAGTAATAGATTGAGAGTTATATAATTAAGAATTATGGCATGTATAATTATTACATTTTTTTTAGAGCTTATGTGATTGGAAATATAAGTGAAGCATGTAATTATTTTGGCGTAAGTAGTTAGAGATAAGAATAATACTTATGAACTGATTGAATATGAAATATTTTAAAATAGTTGGTATGATTAGTTCATGAAGACTTGATATATATAATGAATGCAATTAATTGTTGTATATTAAATGCTATTGAGGATTTATACAGTTATGAAAATATATAAAGTGTTATTGTGTTATGATGATTATTTGGAGATGTTGGAAGTCTGGAGTTTAATTGGGAGTGTTTTGTATTCATATTTAGCATACAGTATGATATCAGCATGACAGGACATAAGTTCAACCAGATTGTAGCGCCTCGGTTCGGTTCATTCGGGTTAATGGGTGGACCGGGAAGGGATGTTACAGCAACACACTTCTGTAATCTGGACTGCCACGACACGGCTCCCCCTGCAAATGTGATTAGATATCCTGATGTAGACTTTCTCGAGTCAACATCCCCAACCATATCTGCATCGGTATAACCGACTAATACTGGCTTCTTATCTCCAAAGCATAAACATACTTTGGTTGTACCTCGAAGATACCTGAAAATCCATTTCATTGTAGCCCAATGTTCCTTTCCAGGATTTGAAAGAAACCGACTCACTACTCCAACTGAGTGAGCAATATCTGGCCGTGTACAAACCATGGCATACATTAAGCTTCCAACTGCTGAAGCATATGGAATCTTTTCCATCTCTTCCTTCTCTCCATCGGTAGAAGGGCACTATTTTGAGCTTAATTTAAAGTGATTAGCAAGAGGACAACTAACCGCTTTAGAATTCTCCATTTTAAACTTTTGAAGTACTTTCTCAATTTACTTCTCTTGTGACAACCATAATTTCTTGGATCTTCGATTTCTTGTAATCTTCATCCCAAGAATTTGCTTTGTTGGTCCCAAATCTTTCATAGCAAAAGACTTACTTAGCTGTTTCTTCAAGCTATTAATTCTGATAGAATTCTGACCAACAATCAACATATCATCTACATAGAGCAAGAGAACAATGTAGTCATCATCAGAGAATTTCTTTACGAAGACACAGTGATTTGAAGTAGTCTTTTTGTAGCCTTGCTCTCCCATAACAGATTCAAACTTCTTATACCACTGTCGTGGTGCCTGTTTTAAACCATACAAGCTTTTCTTCAAATTACATACATAATTCTCTTTTCCTTTTTCGATGAAACCCTCTGGCTGCTCCATGTATATTTCTTCTTCCAAGTCACCATGTAGAAAGGCAGTCTTCACATCCATTTGCTCGATTTCCAGTTCAAAACTGGCAGCCATTCCGAACACCATTCGAATGGATGTCATTTTCACAACTGGTGAAAAGATCAAAATCAATACCCTTTCTTTGATTGAATCCTTTCACAACCAGTCTGATACGGATCGAATCAAAGGACGAGATGTAAGTTCGCCTCTATGGCACCCCTCGTTTATAATGAAACGGAAACACCAATAATCGAGATTAAATGCTCTATGGCACCCCACGTTTATAAGGAAACGGTAACACCAATAATCAAGCAAAGAACAAGATAAACGCCACAAATGAATTGATAAGTTTACCTTAAATTCTTGATGCAATTAGAGGAAGCAATCTCTCACTGTCACTCTAAGCAAATGGAACAAGCAAAGCTTGAACAAATGAAGTTTTTCAATTTATCAAAATTTTGTCCTTACATGGAAGACAAGTTATTTATACTAAATAAGGAATCTAGGTTTAACAAAGCATAAAACACATAAAACACGCCTAAGTCACTCCAAGCCTACAAGTCGATGTCACTGTAGCGAGTCAAAGTTACTGTAGAAAAGTCAAATTTACTGTAGCAAGTCAAGCTAATTGGCGCGGGCACTGTAGCAGGCGTGCTTCCCTCCACTGTAGCAGTCAAGCTAATTTATTGGAGTGCTTCAACTTCACGGGCCACCAACAACATTAGAAGCCTAGGAATGCCTTCAAGTTCCTCACAACACTTGTTGAATGCGACATCATGAAGTTCTTGTGTTATTTGGGCTTGAACAAATAATGATATGGCTACCCCATATCGCTTGGCACGGCTCCTTGTAATCGGTCCAATAGGAAGCACCAATGGATCTCCTTCGTCGTTCACCATGCCTCCTTGCGATCCAGTGACGAGTGATGATGGATCCGTATCACAGTCTAGCTTTGAATCGTGGTTGGGAGCTGTGTTCTTCCTGCTTGATCCTGAACACCCACTTGTTCTTCAAAGCTTTCTTGTCTTTAGGCAACTTCACCAGCTCAAATGTTTCATCCTCATGCAAGGACTTCATTTCATCTTGCATGGCTTCAATCCAGTTCCTCTTGTGTTCGTTTCCATAGCTTCTTCAAAGCTTTCAGGTTCTCCCCTGCCAGTCGTCAGTACATACTCATTGACTGGATATCTAGTAGATGGTTATTAAACTCTACTAGATCTTCTTAATGTTTGAGAACCTTCTGGTGCTAGTGGTTGAACATGAACACCATAATCTTCATCTGGTTCATTGTCATTAGGAACTTCTGGATTTTCTAACTCTGGCACTTGTTCTTGTGGAACATTTTCTTCATCTCCAATTTGTTTGCATTCTATTGGAGGGACTCTCTGTATGTCTGTTGAGTCTTCATCAGATCTATTGGCACTCTGCTTCAATATCTTCAATAGTCTGATCTTCAACAAATACAACATCACGATTTCTTATAATTGTCTTCTGGATTGGGTCATAAAACTTATAGCCAAATTGGTCTTGGCCATAGCCAATGAATACACACCGTTTAGTCTTTACATCAAGCTTAGACCGTTCATCCTTCAGGATATGCGCGAAAGCTTTGCAACCAAACACTCGCAAATGATCATAGGAAACATCCTTTCCTGACCATACTCTCTCTGGAGCATCATACGGTAGAGGGAAACAAGGTGAATGATAAACTGCTGTGAGTAAAGCTTCACCCCAAAATCTTTTAGACAACTTTGCATGTGAGAGTAAACATCTGACTCTCTCCATCAAAGTTTTGTTCATCCTCTCAGCCAAACTGTTCAGTTGCGGCGTCTTGGGAGGTGTCGTTTGATGTCGAATGCCATGCTCTTTGCAAAAAGCATCAAATGGCCCAGTGTATTCTCCACCATTATCTATCCTGATACACTTCAACTTCTTGCTTGTTTGTCTCTCAACCAGATTTAGAAGACTTCAATGTGTATACCCAGGTCTTCCTAGAATGGTCATCGATAAATGTCACAAAATATTGATTTCCACCATATGACATCGTCAATGGTCCACATAGATCTGAATGACCTAGATGTAACACATTCTTCATTCTGGAAGGCTGAGAAATCTTGAAGGCTACTCTATTCTGCTTTCCTGCCATACAATCAGAACGTTTCTCTAAATGGACTTTATCCAATCCAGATAGCATGTTGTTTTTGACCAGAGTTGTCATTCCTTTCTCACTCATGTGGCCTAATTGTTTATGCCACAATTCAACTGTACTGTCATCCTCTGCTACATTTAAAGTATCTTGGGGGTGCTTCTCATGCATCACGTACAACTTTTGGTCTTTAGCTACCACAAATGAACCTTTTGTGAGCTTCCACTGACCATTTCTGAAGGTGCTACAGAAACCTTCATCATCAAATCTGCTAATCGAGATTTGGACACATGCTCCAAAGCCCATTTCTCATCAGTCTTCTCTTCCGGTTTAGTTGAACCAAACACGGGCAGATGCATTTTGGTTACCATAAGAAGATCTCTCATTTTATTTCTCCATATATGGTAATTTGCGCCATTTAGACTGATAATTTTGCTCGTTCTAGCTTCCATGACTTTTGAGTGAATAGTAACCGTATATGTGAATAATACTAGTATACGAGAATAGTAACTGTACACGTAAATAGTACTATACGTGAATAGTACTATACGTGAATAGTGCTGGGCTTAACAGTGACGGGCTCAGAGTAAAGTCAATCGTAACTATTCACCATCAACCACGAGTTACTATTTTACTATTTATCACTAAGTCGATTCTGCAATGTCTTTCCGAGCGGACAGCACCAATGAACTCGTCATAATTTTTTCTTCGTCGTGGTATATTTATTTTCAAAATGTATCCACGGATCCGATACCGCTATCTGACCTGCTGGACCTGCCGAAACCTTCGGCTCTGATACCACTTGTTAAGGCACCGGCAATAAAATTACGAAAATAATTACGGCAGCGGAAAAATAGAAATGAGACACACCGAAATTTACGTGGTTCACCTTTAACTGTTTAGGGCTACGTCCACGGGACCAACTCCGAATATTTCTTCCACTATTAAAAATAGTAGGCTTACAAAGAGAGTAATACAAAAATAGTGGCACTCAAAAGTGTTTTCCAAAAACACCCCAATAATCTTCACTATTTTTCTAGACCCTTAGTTTTAAGAACCCTTTCTTAAAACTAACTAACTCTCTAACTATGCGATTTTAATCGCTTGTTGGTGTGTTTGAAATGAGGCAAATCCTCTCCTATTTATAGGAGAGGAAGACGGGAGAGCCGTGTATAACTCAGTCACGGCTCTCCATTTTTGCCAATTTTTCTTTCCTTTTTTTTTCTTGTTTAACACGTGTGTGGGTCCCACTGAGTGGGCACCGCCATACCAATAACAAAACCCCACTAACAAATGTGGGTTCCACTTGAGTGGGCACCGCACAGCGAATCAGTCACTAAATAGCGTGAGGCGTGCGACGATAAATGGTGAGGTGGTGCTGAGTTTGAGAGGAGGGAGGTTCTTGATCGTGAAAGAGAGAAAAAAGGAAAAGGGGAAGAGAGTTTTTGCAATTTGGCTTAATTAGTTTCTCTTCAAAATTAGTTTTCGGTTTGATTAGCAAAAGTTTCTAGTTTCTTATGATTTTCAGCCAGTTTGGCTTGGTTTCTTCCCGTTTGATTTGGTTAATTTTGATTTTCTTAATTCCTCTACATTATTCCTTAGGTTGGGTTTTATTTTGAAGCACATATGGACAATCTTAATGGGTTTTAGTTTGAGTTTTTGATTCATAAAACACGCTTTAAATAATTTAGATAACTTAAGAACAATAAAATTTATTTTTGATTTATTTTTAAATCCAAAACTTTTAAATTAAATAAATCGGGACATTTCATTTAGTATTTATAAATAAATTAAAACTCAATTTTTTATAATATAACAATCTTGAAAAAAGATAGATAATCAATATGAATATGCTTTACCAATAAATTAAGAGTAGATTAGTTGAAAATCCAAAATCAAACCAAGTCAAACCGATGAAAGATGTAGAGAAACCAAAGAAATCAATTAAAATTGAACCAAGCTTCCTTGAATCGAACTAAAATCACTTACAATTGAAAGAGGAGCCTCAGATAAAATCTTTTTCCTCTCTTACGCGATCTATCGCTCTCACTCATATCACGCTACAACTCGCTCTCCTCCATTACTGGTGATCAAATGACCGTGAACTTAACTCAAGATGCTGCCCAATCATCAGCTTCAGTCATATGGTATTGTTAAAGCTGTTAATCCTCTTTCCCTAATCTCAACAGTCGTAATATTGAGAGAAATGGTTCCGGCAATGAAATCAGTGAAGAAGACCTGAAAATGAAACTCGTTACTCCTCTAAACCCAAGCCCTCCATTCATTTCACCCATTTTGTTCTAATTTCACAAAAAGAGGAATGGAAGGAACTGTAGAAAATTACAACCTTGTGGCTCTGGCAATAATCACCAGCTTCGGTGAATTTCAATTGAAAATGTTAGTCAAGAACAATTTCTGTCTTCGTTTTATGGATTTAGACACGGATTTAGCAAGGGTTTATACATTGGTATTGTATTTAGATACATCTTACTAAGGGATTTAGCAACGGCTTAACACAAAATGGTAGCAAATATGGTTTCCAAATAGACATGCTTTTTAGCAATGGATTGGATTCAAATTAGTAAGAGTAATATCTATTGCTAAATTAGCATCGGATTGCTAATTATTAAAAAAAAAAAAAGGCAATATTTAGAAAAAAAAAAAAAAACAATCAAAATTAATATGCTTGAATACATAAATTCACCGTGAACTTTACAATTTTAAAATTGCAGTACCTTGAGCTCTGCGGATGATCTATCAAGCACTCAAACTTATAAATTTTGGTAATATCACACACCGTTTGATATTAATATTAATAATTTTTAGGATTTTTTACTTTTATCAGTAAAATATCAACTTGCTATGTAGTTAGCATGATTTTTGGAACAATAATTTTCATAAATTTTAATTTTTTAATGACTATTTAATTGATCTAAATTTTCAAATCAAAGTGTTCAATAAAATAATTTTGAAAATTGAACTGTTTAATAGGTGTAGCTTTATAAATTGAAGTATTTAATAGGTTAAAGTAAAAATTAACGGTATCATAAAGTTAAAATAATAAAGTTTAGGGGTGAATTTAAGTGTTTTGCCAAATTAATACGTGTAACTCAAAATTTAATAGAAAATAATCAATTAACTTACCCATTCATAACCTGACATTTTGCAGTCCCTTAATAAAGAAACCAAACTTTTGCATAACCTCTAACCCAAACACTCCCCAACTTTTTATTTTAACTTTTTTAACAATATATACTGCCTTTCCCAAATCCAGCGATCAAAATCTACTTTAACCTACAATCCTTTCATCTCAACCGTTACAAACTCGTAATTGTTTTTATCACATTCCATTTGTCTTCTTTGCTTATTCTCCTTTATTTGTTCATATATAAATGTTGTGTTCTCTTTCTCTTTCTCTTCCTCTTTCATTAACTTCTCAATCTTTCTTCAGCCTCCATTGTTAACCCTCCCATTTCTTGCTAATAGCAAAACGACAACAATATCTCATTACGTTTTAAATATAATATACAGTAGCTGATCGAGTATATATAATTAAACAGGAAAAAAAATGCAGCTGATACCAACATGGCTAGTATCTTTATTGTCAACTTCATTCTTCAACAATTGCCCTAGCCATCAAGATTCTCCGCGTAACGAATGCAATATGTTTTGCCTCGATTGCGAGCACGATGCGTTTTGCTTTTACTGTCGATCTTCTGGACATAAAGATCATTTTGTTATCCAAGTACTTACGATTTTTCTTTTTCTTTTTCTTTTTCTTTTTTTAAACGTTTTCATGTTTTTTTTTAAGAAAAAGAAATTAATTATTTTGCAGATAAGGAGATCGTCGTATCATGATGTTGTTAGGGTTGCAGAGATTGAGGATGTTTTAGATATCAGTGGAGTTCAAACTTATGTTATAAACAGTGCAAGGGTTGTTTTTCTAAATCAGAGACCACAGCCTAAGACTAGTACAAGCAAAGGAGCAGTTTCTCATCTATGTGAAACATGTGGAAGAAATCTTCTGGACCCTTTTCGTTTTTGTTCTCTTGGATGCAAGGTTAGTTACATTGATATTAATGTTTAATTTTAATTTTCACTTAAATTAATTTGCATTAATGTTAATTACATTGATATATACTACATACCTCTACTCGGTATATGGCTCACCTATATAGGGATGAAAGTGGCGCGGATTTTTATGGGCCGCAAAAATCCAATCAATTACAAACTGGATTAAAAAAAATAACAAAACAATAATATTTATTTAAAAATATTTTTTTGATTTGCGGACTACCCATGACAGGCAAGAAACGATGTCAATAGTGGTATGTAGTTGAATTTTTTTCCTAGTATAAAAATTACCATTTCATTGCTGGATTCAAGAATTGAATATTGCTGGGACAAATAAATTTTGAAAATTTGGAGGGGCAAAATGAAATTTTGTTTTAAAAAAAACTTACCCTTATTTGCAACAAATGAATTCTACAAAATTTTATAAAACTTAATTTAGAAATTCATTTTTTTAAATTAAAAAAATGCAGATTTCAATTATAGGAAGTCAATTATATGAGATTGCACATAATTACACCTAATTCTATAAAAATAGATAGAATTTCCGAATGAATTTCGCAAAATTAAGAAATCCAACTTTTATGAGAAAACTATCATTCCCCTTCCATAAAAAACCCTCAAAATTTTTATTTGTTCGAGTATGAAAATAAATCGCAAATGTGGTCCACTTAATAAATGCCTAAGTTTTCTTTGGGTCCCAATTCCAATATGATCCTCACGCTTTAAAGTTAATTTTTATTTTTTACTTATTTAACTTATTTATTTGATGAAATTTGACTAAAACTATTAGAAAAAATTATTTTTTAGAACAATATTTTCTTATTATTTTGTTTTTTATTTTAATATTTTTAGTAATTTTTTTTATTGTTGACGAGAGATTCAAGTTAAATATACATTTACCACTATATTAAATACAATAACTTCATTAAATATTTTATATATTTATTTTAATAAAAATATAAAAAGTTATATAGCATAACATAAATATAATTGGTATTTATTATTTATTTTTGTGAATTTTACTATTTTAAAGATATTTTAGAAAACAAAAGCAAATAAATTTTCAATTATGAATTACATTCCATACACTTTTTATTACTTGGAATTCAATTCAATTGTTATTTTATTAATAATAGTTCCAGGCAAAAACTTAACAAACGTTAGCAGCTAAAACCAGACCAATAGGGCTCTCCATACACCCAACCTAGAAAAGAAATGTTAAGTTAAAAAGAAAAAACCAAAAAAAAAACTTGTATCCAAATACATCAAATCTAAGGAAACTGATAGAAAGATAAATTCCTGAGTTAAGAAACATAAACTTTCATATCAGATTACAAAACCATAAAAACATCTCCACAACCCTTTAACATACTAAACCTCAACGCAAAATTGCAGGATTGCAATAAACAACTAGCAGAATTACCATCCTCAAACCATAGTTAAAGCTCCCACATGGCCAACTTCATGCAATCAAGGGAATTTAACTTCAAAGTCATTTACATGTTTTAAATTAATCATACTAAATATGAAAAGTCGTTCACAATTAAATTTTATTATTAATTCATTTACAAATGAATCCTGGATTCATTTATTTCAAATGGAGTGTTAAATAATTTTTAAAATTTTTTTTGAAATTGGGGGTAGGGGCCACCCTTTATCACCTCCTTATTTTCAATTTTAAATAAATCTCATTCACCTATAAGGTAATTTTTATTTTATAGTTTCCACAAATTATCCCCCATGCACATTTTATTAGGTATGGCAGTGGCACTGATCTGACTATAAGTGTCTCTCTCCATCTAATGTGAATTTTGAATGTACAAACTAAATGTGAGATTTACATTTTGAAGATTATATAAATAACTTCTATTTTACAAATCAAAAAATTGTATGCATATTTAAATTATAACTTATATAACCATAAAGAAAAAAAAAATTAATGCAAGAAAATGGTTTATATATATATCATTATCATTATCAGAACACGCAATGTTATATGAACTTTTTTTGGAACTTAAATTGTAATTATGTTTAAAATAGAGTCTCATGTTGATTTCTTGACATGTAATTTGAGTAATTAAGGCTTAATTAATCTAAAGTTAAGTACGTGGTATTGAATACAGGTTGAAGGAATAAAGAAAAATGGGGATGCAAACTTTAACTTAACCACAAAGGAGGAAACGGAGGAAAGAAGATTAGAATCAAAGAAAGAAGAAGAAGAAGAAGAAGAAGAAGGAGAATTGCGTGTAGCAAGCCATCAAGACATGTGTGGAAATAGAAGAAGCACCAATTCAAGAAGAAGAAAAGGCATTCCTCGCAGAGCACCTTTTGCCTCCTAGTAATTAATTAATTAATTAATTAATTACTTTATATTAAATGATTTAATTTGTAAGTCCAGCTCATTCCTCACAAACCACCACGTGGGGAGTTATTGCTTAGACAAAATTTGCAAAACAGGAGAGTTTTTTTAATTGTTATTATTAAGGGATTATTTAATTTTTTTTAAAAGGTTTAAGGGATTATTTAAAAGAAATTACTAATTAATTAATATTATAGGAGTGTAGGTTATATATATATATATATATATGTTGGTAGTTATATTTTTTTTTATACTTTAATGGTATAGTATTAAAGTTTTAGGGGTAAAATTATAGTATAAAATAGGAAATTTTTATATTTATATATTTATAAAGAAGTCTTTTTATACCATTAGATTTCTATAGAAACCGTTACATTTTATTAAAATAAAAATACTTAATATTGGTAGGTTAGGTTAACAATATATTAATGGTATTTTATTTTTTTATTATTTTTATGAATATAATAGATTTTCGATTTGAATACGAAATAAAATATTTATTCTCCTATTAAATAAAAGATTTAATTTGTTTTTTCTTTAATTCATAAATAAGCTAGCTATTATTAATAATAATATAATATTATCACTATTAAAGTAATACGATCTAAATTATTTTGTAAGTTAAACTTTTATATTAGGAAAAACTATACATTGATAATTTATTTTATGTCAGTGCCTGGCGCAATTATATTTATTTTAAATACTGTTATTATTAAATTTATAATTATTTTAACTAATATATAATTATGGGCATCACAATTATTTCAAAATTCTATATCATTATCAATTAAAAAATAGTTATTTTCTAAAAAAATAGTTATACATGAAATATAATTTTTCTTTCCAATTGCTTGCTACTGGGATAACCTTGTATTAATTAATTAATTATTTAAAAATGCATGTCTTTTCCATCAATTAAAGTATATTTTTTGCCTAATAGCTAAATAAAATAAAAATATCCAAAGATTCTTGTTCTTCAGAATAAAAAAAAAAAACTATAAATGCAAAATATCTAAGTGAAATCATTTTAATTTTGTTTTTTATAATTCATTAAAATACAATAAATTTTAACAGTAAATTTCTACATGTATCCATCAATTAATTTTAACTTGATGATGATAGTCAAACTAATCAATTTGCAGTTGGTTAAAAGTATTTGAACTAAAACATTAAACTATTGTTGAAAAACTTATCACCATAATGAAGAAATGACATCCAGTACTTAATTGCATTTCAAGAAAATGCTATTTTTTATGTCTTTTAAATTAAAAAATTGGATAGAAAAATTGAAATGTCTTTATTTTTCTATCTGACCATTAAATTATCTTATTATTTGTAATCAGCCTAAAGACTTTACTCATTGTTGAAATTTCACTCTACAAAACGACCTTTGTTCCATCGGCACTCTATCTATAATTTTTAATGATGATTTCACTCTAAAGAATAGTTAGGATTAGTGATAAGATTAGATGGCAGCTAGGGTTTTCTCTAATGAAAATTCTTCGGAACGAGATAGATTTAGAGAGGAGAATGACTACTCCAAAGAAGCACCAAGAAAATTGGTAAAGATGATCTTATTAGAGAGGAAGCTATATAAGAAGATCATGGTTTTCTTGCAACAGAAGGTAATATAGATGTACCTGCTAACCCTTTACATGGTTCAGTTATTACATTCTAATGGTGCAGTGAAAATAATTGACTCCGTTTGATACTTTTTGGATGTTCTGAGGCGTATTTCGAACTTGGCTCTCGTATAGTTATGAATATACTTTTTGTAGGTAGGCTTGGAATAAGAATCCATTTCATAAACCCAATCAAATTGGCCCGCATTGTTTTCAAGATAGGTCCAATAAGGCGTATTCAAGCCGGTACTATGGATCTTTTCGACAAAAATAAGCATTTTAGTAGTTTAGTTGTTAGCTCTTTGAGTAATTTTTTATAAAACGGTAAAAACTAAAATTATATGAGTTAATTTTCACAAAACGATATCTTCTAAAAATTAGTTCAAACGCTATATTATCAAATAATATAAAAAGTAGCGTTTAGTCAAAACACTAAAAACCATTTAAAAAGTTATTGCTGAAAACATGTATTGTTTTTAACCCGTTAAGTCCTTGAAATACTATTTCTATTTTTTTTTTTTTTGAAATTGAAATATTATTTCTATTATGTTTTATGCTTATTGTTTTTTTTCTATTTAGAGCAATATTTGAGTTTTTGAGTATGGGTCAACATAATTTTTAGGTATTTGTAAAATATTCAAATTCAAATTTAAGTGACGAATGTCTAATCGAATAATCGATCTAAGTTAGACTCTATTTGAATAATTAAATTTATAAATAAATTAAATTAAAATTGAATTAATTAATTTTGAGTCAATTGTAATAAAGTCATTTTCTAAATATAAATTTACAAATCCATGTGAAAAATATTTTCTTGATTGTTCCAAACTAAAAAACAAAATAATCATGTGGTTAGAGTATTCTAGTTATTTTTAGTTCATATCACGTTTTTGTTTTGGTAAAAATACTCCAATAGTAAACAGGAAAAAAATATTTTTTTTTGGTTGCTCACCGCATGCGATTAACATATGCTATTTCTTTTAGAATAAGTTGGTAGTTAATTTGTATTTATATGTGAACTTTTTTTTAAAATATATTATATGTGAAATTTGTTAACCTTATAGTAATAATTATTAATAAAAATATGTTTTTTCAAATTAATATTTTTATCATTTTATTTATACTTATTTAAAAATAATATTAATATTATTTTAAAAATTCAATCCTAATTAAGCATGAAAATAAAAAAATAATGCATTTACGTTAATTTTATTTTTAAAGATGCATTAAACATCATAATATATAAAACAGACACATTGATTGCTTTACATTTTAACATCCATCGTTACTAAAATTTATCAAACACCAACATTAATTAGCTAATAATTATTAGCTATCAGCTCATGTGAACAATTAAGTCAAATGGATTTATAATATATTTTCGCTTATCCAATTACCTGATTATAAAAGATTTAATCTTTTTGTACAAAATCAAAAAATCATATTTCGAAGTGTCATATTTGCTTGACCATATCATTTAAAGTACATACTGAAAATGGGTAATTTGAAAATATTTGTGAATTGGTAAATTGTAATTGGAAACAAGTCTTTTTAAATCATCAACCCTAGAAAAATAAGATACCCAATCTACAGTCCCTAGTTGAATTATCCTTACTACAACATGCTAAATTGATTATAAGGAAAGGCGAAATTAATTTGTAAATCATTAAGTTATATCAAAATGATGCATGATCTAAATGACTAAAGTCGATGCCCTAAAACTTTTTGGTCACTATTTTCATTTCTTCATTAATTAATAATTTACAATTTCAATGTCTGCTCATTATGGATTGGACCGTCTTTGATGAACTTTAATATAATTTATATTTAAAACTATAATTGTATAAATTAATATGTTTAAATTGCATGATATATGTCACAAATTATAGAGGACAAAACCCTTCAATATATATGTATATAATGAGGGTGTTAAGTGAATTGCAACGAAGGACGGTGACGGTGTCGGTATATCTGTGACTGCATATTTGTCTAAAGATATCTAAAATCTATTTTTGGTTAATTTTAGATCTGTGAAATTCTGAAAAGAAACAAAAAAGAAGGAAACTGCTAGATACCCGCTGTCGCTCCCTGCTCTTTGGTCTTAGTGCAGAGGTACATACAGACACAGTCCTTCCTTGAAGTTCACCGAACACTTTCATTTATAAACATATAATTTTTTTTTTTTGGAAAAAAAAATTATATTATATATTCATGGAATGCTACACGTCACGTCCATATTAAAATCCTGGTCAAGAAGAGGTATAAAACTCTTGTTCTTACTGTATGTACTACTTCAAAATCTTTTAACAATTCAAAATATTATTTCCGTACCAGCTTTTTAAATAGTCAAAACGTTAAATAATATTTTTTATAAGGTTCGGTAACATAACGTTTTAATTAACTTTTAAAAGTTAAGATAGCATTTTATAAAAATTTAACTCATAACATTTAGCTTTTAATATTTTATAAAAGTTATTTAAACAGTTAACAGCTAAAAGCTACTGAAATGACTAATAAATACGAAAACAATTAATTTTGTCGAATAAATCCTTAAAGAAAACAGATAATAACCGATAATATATATTGGTTGTGAGCTTTAAGTAATTTCAATCTCTATAAAAATAATAATAAAAGTTTAATATTTAGAAAATACACTTTATTAAAAGAGTTAAAAATCTTTAGGTTTCAGTGCCAGAGAGGAATACGCCTCCTGTTGTGGAAATAGGAAAAGAAAACGGTACATTGAATTTGAAATTATATGAGCAAACTTAATAAAATAAAATAAAGAAAGAGAAAAAAATTAATGATGTTTTGTTTTGCAATGACCAATCACATGAAGGAATTGTTCCCCAACAGCCCTTAGCAAAACCCATAACCTAATAAATAGGCACACAAGATTTGAGACAGTAAGTTGTTATTGGAGAATATAGGTTAAGAACAGTAAGACCATGTGCACTTGATTTGGTCTTAGGGAATTCTAGGCCACCTTCAAATGTCAAATAATGGTGGAAGTCGAAAAGGGTATCCTATGCACGTAGTATAAATACAGACAAGGAAGGAAAAGAGTATGACATGACAGGTGAAGAGAGAGAAGATAAGGGAAACAAAGAAAGAGTGAGACATACACTAAGGTTTTTCATGGGATACTCAAGAGGCAGATTTGGTCATCACCCAATTTTTATTTTTATATATTTTTGTTTTGATTATATATATATATATATATATATATATATATATATATATATATATATAGATTTTTATGCTTATCTCTTAATAGACATAAGCACATGGTCCTCAATATCTTAAACAAATTATAGAGTATATAAAACATTTGTATTGTTTTTTGAATTTATTTAGATTGGATTCTAATAACATCATTGTCTCTTCCATGTATATAGTTGTTGGAAGAAAAAAAAAGTAACACCAATGATAGCTAATCTGTTAAAAAAATTTTTAAGGACATTATAGTCTTTGTACTCATGTTAAATCTGTCATAAGTTGTGTTAAAAATATTTTCCGGTATATATTCACATCAAAATGTTCTGTGAGTAACCAAATATGAATATTTGACCCTCTTAGTTTGTAACCAATCAAAATCTCACACGTTATCTAGGTATATGTTACCACATATAATGGTGGCTTGATTGATGAATGAATGGCCTTTCATTCTCAAGACTCCGTAGCCTTAAGGAGAAGGAAAACTAGGGTACAAGTTAAAGTCACAGCTTGTATAAATGTCAACCAGAATGTTAATTAATTCACAGCCATTCATTTTAAGTTTAGTACACAAACTAGTCAAGAGGTTAGGATGAGTTCTTATTTAGGTATGCTAAAATTTGTTTCCAATTGCACAATTCGATCCATGGAAGTGAATTATATTTTTAAGTAAATTTTATATGAGGGTTTAAAATTTAGAATTTTCAAACATAAAAATATATATTATACCAAAACATAAAAACATATATAAACCAAAAAAAGAAAAATTGTTTCCAATATTATGAATTAGTGAGTTTAAATTCAATGTGTAAGTTTTTCATAGTTATATACTAATTAGCTCTAAAATGCGATTAATGGGTTAATGATTTAATTAATAATTAAGTATTAATCTTATATTATGTAGGAGGTTAAAAAATTTTAAATTTACAATCTCATTTATGTTTCATAATTTTCAACATAGTTTTAAAGTAAATCTTGTTTAGCAAATTAAAATATTTTTATTGCTTATTATATAAAATTCATATGTTGGAAATTTAAATAAATATGGCAAATAAGAAGTCCATTGGACATTCATTTTCTAGAGTAACTGGCTGTCATGCTTTTTTGTTTCAACACATTCTTAGGAAAGGTATATATGTGGAAAGAAAATAACATAAAGAAAGAATAAATGTATAGAATAAATATATATAAGAGCATGAGGTGCAAACTGTAATACGCATAATTTTCAAAAGATAAGAAAGAAAGAAAGAAAGAGAAAATACCCAAAGAAATACAAATAGTCAATCACTCTCTCTCTCTCTCTCTCAGCAAACTTCTTCCATTGCAAGTTTCCCTACCAAAAGTCTTTTCCATGTCAAAAGATCACAAACCCCATCAAAATCTACCAAAACCTAAAGAATATTTAGTATCACAAGCTCTGAAACAGGTAGAAGAGGACGATGGTGATCAAGAAACAGTATCAAATGAACAAGAAGAGTGCAAGACACCAACTTCAAGTGATCATAAGATACCAGTTTCTAGAAGTTGCCCACCAACACCAAGAAAGAAGAGACCGGAACCACAATTAATGTTTCTGCATAATAAAAGAAAATTGCATGAGAATGATTTCTTTGAAGATACTCATAGAGATGAGATTGACTCCTTCTTTCGATCGAGCTTCGAATTAGCTGGAATCGAATTCATTGATGAATCTTGCCGATCCACCAAGAAGAGAAGATGTAGAAGTTGTTGAACATCAAAGTAATTAGTTTCCTTCTCTTTCAATTATGTGTAATTAATTAATATTTTTTTTCCTTAATTATCTTTGAATTTATGATAAGTCTAGCTAGCTAACACCTTTTTTTTTTTTTCTATTTGTTGTAGTTGAGATCTTTATTTAGTTACAAATGGATTGATCATGATCGATCTTACCCATTTTTATGATCATCTTGTATATAGAGAATCAATTAAAGAATCTTAGTTTTCTCTTTAAATATAATCCCTTTCGCAATTTTTTTCACAAACGTACTGTTGCCTTTGCTTCTTGTGGTAGTACAATATTTTTATTTTTTAATTTTTTCTGTTTTCTTGTCCCTTTCTATTTTTATGTATTGGAGAGTTGTTTTATTTTCTTTCAATACTCAAAGGATTAGGATTTTAGTTCAACAAGAGAGAGAAGAGGGCTTGGTTCTTGAAGAAAATTGAAATATATACACCAGTAAATCAAAGAGAGGAGCTTGCTAGACATACAAATCTGTTTAGGTTTTGATTAATTGGTGAGTGACTTGATTTGTTTATTGAAATTCAAGTTCATGAAGGTTTAACCATTTGATATGGAGAAAATGTATACACATACATGTTATTCTTGGATCTTGAATAGCATCTTGGATTGGAATATTCATGAAGGTTTAACCATTTGAGTATTTCTTTAGTTTTTTTACAGTTTCAGAATTCCACAATCTTACATCTTAGTTCAGTAATATCAAATCAAAATTCATCTGTATACTTCTTTCATTTCTATATTTATTTTATGAATATAAATACGTGTTTGCATTTAATTGAGTGAAAAATAAATACCCTCATGATATATATGGGTTCTTGGGGTAGGCTATATATATATATATATATATATATATATATATATATATATATATATATATAGATAGATAGATAGATATTAGAATTCATGCCATAAAATTTGAAATATAAACTACCAAATCAAATTCAAAAATTTGAAATGGGCGAATCGCTTGATATAGTAATATATAATGCCAATTTACTTTTTGGTAGCTAATTAATGCGACTAGCTCATGAATGGTAAAAACAATTTGTTGGATTGATGTGGCCGTTAAATACAAATAAGCTCAATAAGATTAATAAACATTTAAAAAAATTTTTTATTTAGTGTCCAAGTGAATCACTAAATTTATTTTATTTCACTGATACAGTAAAAGCAAGTTATTGTGTATATATATACATATATTCAAAAATCTTCAATGGGGTGTTAATTAGCTAAGAGCATTATTTATGTTGGACGTAGAAAATTAAATTGATCAAAAAATATTTGAATGTTGGATCAACAAATTAAGATTATTCAATAAATTGAATTTCTCCGAATGAGATTTTTCATGAAAAGCATTGAACGTTTTCCATCCCAATTCTTTACTGAATGCAGTAAAATTGGTTTATTATTAGAAATAGAATTGTTTTTATTGGGTCTAAGGCATTATTACTATAAGGAATGGTAATTATATATGTATTTTGTGAAAAGGAAATTGAAGCACCACTTCACATATTCTTGAGTGGGATTTGTCCAAATACTTTTGATAGCAATCCAAATGGATTGGTGAAACATGAAAAAAGAAAAGACTTGATCTGATTTGCTTTGCTTTGGATTGATTTGGAAGAAGCAAATGCAAGATATGTTTATGGAAAGTCTTCAAAGTCTTGCAAATCATGGTTGATTTAGTTTGGAGGAGAGAATGATTTTGGTTATCAATAATATTGAAAGAAAAAAGAGGTACCCTTTTCTTTTCTATTTTTGACACAATTAGTCCAAGCAATAAGTCTTATATTTTAGTTGATTTTGATCATATTGTTTAACTTGAAATTATTGGCAATTTGTGCTTATATTGGTTTTTTTTTATTGTTTATAGATTTTAAAATTTATTAATTCATTTGGTTAAAATGTGAATCACTCATGCTTTGTTTGTTTCCGTAAAATAACTTACAGAAAAATAATTTGTTGAAAAATATTTTCCAAATGACTTTCTTTTCCGTTGTTTGATTATAATGTTGAAAATTAGTTTAAAATATTAAAATTTTATCATAAGATCATAAATAATAATAATAATAATAATAATAATAATAATAGAAATTTTATAATTTAAAAATTTTATTGTTAAATATGAAAAGATTGCAAAAAAAAATTATGAAAGCCGCTGGTAGCCCATGGTGGTGGCCCGTGGTGGTCACTGGTGGTGGCAGTCGGTGTAAATGGTAACTAGTAGTAGTAATTATGATGATTAATAAATTAAAAAATATGGATTTATAAGGTTTGGCAATATCTGAAAAACTTTTAATTTTTCGAAAATGGAAAATTGTTTTCCTTAAAAAATGACTTAATTTTCCTTTGACTAGGAAAATATTTTCCATTGACTTATTTTTCTGAGCGCCAAATAACGAAAATTGTGAAAATTATTTTTCTGTAAGTTATTTTACGAAAACAAACGGAACCTAAGTGAGAGTAAAAAAACCTTTACCATTTGTTTGGATGAGAGTTTTTTGTTTTTTTTCATCAAGGAAACAGAATAGTCACGGAGAGTAAAATTTGACTTATTTTTCACTCAATCCACATATTTAGAATCTCTCTAATTTAGAAAGAAAATAGCAAAAAATATGAATTTTACTATCTTTATGAAATTATATCCAAAATATAATCGAATTTCCAATAATTTATCAAATTTCAAATTTCTAGCGGGGATTTATTAGTTTTTAACGGCAGCATTTTCTTTCCTCGAAAATTTTATCATTTTGAAACAAAGAAAAATATAATTTATTTTATTTCCTCCGTTATATAAAATATAAAAGTAAAGAAGAACAATGGAAAAAAAATTAATAATTTCTCATTATTTTTATTCTTTCACTATTTTACTTGGGGGTGAGCAACGGTCGAATCGGGTCGAGTCGGGTCCTGAAATACTCCACACCCCAAATAAGGGAGAATGACTTTACCGATTTGACCGTTTTAAAAATTCAGGCTCACTCTAATAACTCCTATAAAAATTGGGTCGGTTATTCGGGGCCCATTTAACTCAAATTTCAATTAAATATTTTTTTATCGGTTGAATACTTTTTTATATGGCTCTTACACAAACAAAAATTTTTTTTTTGGATCCACAATCAAACGATAATAATAAAAAAATTATCTAAAAAAATAATTGTTGCTCAAACAATTAGGGATAACCATGGTTCGGTATCAAATGAGAACCGAACCGAAACCGAATCAGTCAAGCCGACATTAAACCGTGGTCAACGGTTCTAGTTCTAAAACCATAATCGAAACCGTGAACTTAAGGTTCAGTTCCAGTTCTTCATTTTTTGAAATCAAAAACCGGTTGTTCCGGTTTGAAACCATGAAAAATATATTTTTAAAGAAACTCCCAATTTATTTTTTTATTTTGTTATAGTTTTTTAAAATAATTTTTAAGAATTTTTATTAAATTGATTTTTTTTTCAACAGCAATATTTATTATTATTATTATTATTATTATTATTATTATTATTATTATTATTATTGTTGTTGTTGTTATTATTTATTCCAGCTATAAATCTTTAAAAAATATTTTAAAAGTTTAAAATATATTATTTAATTTCGGTACGAAACCGTTAAGAAAACAAAAATCGACGATTCCAAAACTGTCTAAGAGCGGTTCGGTTCTGGTTTTACTTTTTTTTATAATCGAAACCAGCAGTTTTAAAATCCAAACCGGCGGTACTGGAACCGTAGTCATGCCTACAAACAACTATAATCAAAAAATCATAAAACAATAATCAAACCATAATCAACATCAAACATTCATAATAAAAAAAATCATAACACAATCAAACCATAATAATCTCAGTCACGCAAACCATAATTTTTCATCTTCAAATCATAACCAAACCATAACAAATTAAAAAGTCCTAATTAAGTATTTAACATACATAATCGAAATAAAAAATATGAAAACTTAAACTAGTTAATCATAATTTTAGTTGCTCAAGAAAAAATACATACCATCTTTAAGAAAATAAATTTTACTTTGATTTGGGATTTTTAATTTTTCAAGCAAAAGAAAAAAGAAATGAGAGTCGACAACATGAGAAAATAAAAATAATTTAATTGTTTTATTTTTTGGATCAGATCGGGTTAAATAAGATATTAAATTGAACCATCTGAACCAAATAAGAGATATACATTCTTCAAATTGACCGACCCAATTCAAAAAATCCATTATGACTATATTTTAGGTTGGATGGGTTTGGTTTTTGCACGGCCTTAATTTTGCTTCCTCTCCTTAAACAAAACCTAATACTATCTATCTATCTATCTATATATATATATATATATATATATATATATATATATATATATATATATATATATATATATATATATTACAAAAAGCGAGCAGTAATTATTTGGTAGCGATCATGTCAGAGTGGTCTCGTTTAGTACGAATTTAGGGGTGAGGACAATTCTCAATTTGTATGTAGTCTTGTAATGGCTATGAACTATGAAGTGACTTTCCTTTTTATGTCCAAAGTATGCCCAACCCTAGAATTTACCTTCACATTCCGTCTCAAGGCTAATTAATTATTTAAATGTCTCTTTCTATCTGTGCTTTTATGCTTTGTCTCAGTCTCAGTTGCCAACAAAATACAATGAGATACATTCCAAATAAATAAATAAAATAAAATGGAAAGAGAAAACTAAAATGGTAGATTTCTTTTTTCTTGGCATGAAAGAAGGATAATTGCTTTACACTTAAAAATGGTTGCTTAGTAAGTCTTATCCAAATCATTGTATTAAAATATTTGTAGAGATCATTGAAATTTGGCAATGATAGCTTTTTTTTTTCCCCCTAAACTAAGTAATAATTTTTTAATTTTTTTGTTGCATTACCAATATGATTTCAACTAAATTAAATTTGAATTTCGTCCATGAACGAGAAATTATCTAATTAGAAATAACTCAGGTCCTTTAAATAAGAGATTAAATGTTTGATTCTTATAAATGGATAAAATTCTTATTCAAAGCGTTTCTTAAATTAACATTCAGAAATAAATATAAGTCTAAGTCTCGTATATAGATAAACCCTATACATTCGGAAATAATATATTACTAGGTTTTTTACATTATATATATACAAATAAAACAAGAAGAAAGGCAGAAAGTGCTAAACTGGCCATTATTTTCAATAATAACAATTATGAAACCAACATATAGAACATATTTTGGACAAAAGTTAAAAGGAAAAAGAGGGGAAAGAACACAGGTTGTTTGAGAGTAAGGAAGTTGCTTTGGATGACATATGGATTTATATATATAAATGTAGATGCATGCATGACCAATTAATTAATTGCAAAAAATAAAAATAGCATATATTTTTGAATATTGTCACAGAGAATATGACTCAATCTCTTGTTTTGGAAAGGATATACATATAGGCTTATTATTATTCCTGCCTCGAGGACGAACATTTTATATCCAATTTAAAGACTTGTCCTCTGTTTTATGTACGATCAAATTAGTAATGGCATCACCAAGCTACAGTTTCAGAACCACTCCTGACCTCAGAATTAGGTTGCTCGTTTATCAAAAAAGACATCAAATAAAATATTTCCAAGTGTATTCATGTGACTGGTTTAACTTATTCTGGCTCTATGTTTGGTCTTTTTAAGCTTTACTCTCTTTTTTATATATATATTTCCGATTATAAATTAGGTATTTAAATCCGTCCGAAAAAGTTTTTTTTTTTTTTTTTTACCTAAATCCAATTATATTACTCGTTTCAACATCTGAACCCGTTTAATATTAGAATATTATTATTTTTATTTTTAAAAATCAATAATAAGTAAAAATTATAAAGTTATGTTTTGACCTAATAAAAAAATTTTATATTACTATTAAATGTAATTATAGATTAATTATAATTACAAAGATGTATATATAATTTTCTTTTGAGAAAAAAATTATATTAGTATTTTAAAAATATTAATGAAATGGGCCTATGGATTATAGCTTAGTTGGCAATACATGCTAAACATATGGAAAGAGCTCTCGGGTTAGATCTCCATTAAATACACTTGCAGGGAGAGGTAAAAATCATTAACTATGATTAAGCCCCGAGACGGATTGATAACAGGGTCCAGATACCAGTGGTTTACACAAAAAAAAAAATTAATGAAATAGGTAACAGATAGCGGATACCTATGTCATTGAATTTGAACCCGACCCGAATCCAATAGTAAAAATTATCCAAATTTATCTCAAATCCATTTATTCACAACTCATAGCCATTAAAATCAGATTGGATGTAATTATGAATATAATGATTCTTATACTATATTTAATTAAAGAATCACAACAAACACCTGGATACTCTTATGGTGAGTAAGTCGAATATGTGACTTTGGATGATGATAAATGAAATTTTATTACTTGTCAATGGGTCATCATGCAGATGATAATTATGGTAATCTTTTAACTTAAGGTGATATGATTATCTCATATATGGGTAATTGGAATTTGTTTTTGCTTACGTAGAGGAGGTTCAAAAAGGGTTGCAAAAACTTTTTGTGTTATCCATTACTTGTGTAAATAAAGTTTATATTATAGAGTATATAACTTTGATTATAGAGATGAGATTTTTTTTTTTAATGACACTTGTCAAATTCACAGTAATCTATAATATATATAAAAGTATGAACGAGAAAAACATTGGTTCCTAAAATACTCTCTATTAAGTCTATGAATTGACAAAAATATCATTACTAATCCTATTCTAATTATAATATCAATTTATTATTTTTATTATATTGTTATTATGAATTTAATTCCATTCTAATTAAGAATTTGTCTATCATACCACTATATATATATATACTAGGAGCTAGGTTGCACGGATACGAGACATGATATATGGAACGTACGAGATATATGATAACAAATAAACAATCATTTATAATAAATAAAAAAATAAAAAATATTTAATTTTTTATTTTAATATAATTAGTTTGAACTAAAATTAAATTAAAATACATAGAATCAAAATTATAAAATAAAAAAAAGATATTGATTCTCTTTGTAAAATGTGTGATTTTATCAATGTTAAAATCATTAATATTTATATTGTGGTTACAATGCAGTAAAAAAAGATATTGAGATTGATTTTTCTTATGTACAATTATAAATATTATATTATATTGTTGATTTTATTAAATAAGAGATTTTTTTACTTTAATTAAAAAATTATTGTACCACCGAAATTGATTCGAAATGAATTCCACAAGTCAAATGAAATTCAACCTAACACCATGTAACTTACTCAACCGGCCAAAAAATCAATAATTCAATACAAAAGTTGCCATTTTTTCACGACTCAAATACCCACGACCAATAGTTTGCTAGATAATTATTTCCTTTTCTTTTTGGGCTGCAAATCATGTCGTGCTCCTTGTGCTATAAAACGGACAAATAGGGACACACTGTATTCATATAGGCCCCTACAAGATTATCAATGTACTGAAGCTGATAGATTCCAAGGCTCGAAACTTCCTTTTCTTTGGGTCACCCCTACAATTGTAGGCCTGCTTTATTAGGAGTCCTGTTTTTGTTTGGCCTGTTTCTTGTTCTTTTTCTTTTTTTTTTCCAAGAGTCAGCGGTGAATTAATCCTCAAGTGTTTGTAGATGTATAATTTTAAATTCATGATAAGAACTAGAATGTAATTCATTGATATAATATAAAAATTTTCGATTTTTTTTATATTACTGAAAAATGGAATATTTTCTTATCCTTTTCAATTTCACAGTAAAAATGGGAATTGTAGTTTTATGAGTGTGTTGACGCCCGGCTCAAAAGTAAGGCTTGAGTAAGCCGTAAAGCCTTTGAACCTATTTAGCAACAGCGTTTCAGAAAATTCTTAGTGTTTTAAATTTATTAATTACATCATTCAATAATGTATATTTATAACAATTTTTAGTCTTAAAAGTTAAGACGTGTTTTGCCATATTTTTATCTAACGTTAAATCCCACATCGTTTAGCGTTTTGCATTTAACTTTTTGATACTCTTGTCCATTATCTCTTTTCTTCTATTCTTAGGATCTAAAATTTAGATATTCTACTTTTTATATTTCTCATTTGAGTTTGGTACTTATTATTTCTCCAATTTCAAAGGAATATGTATCATTTTAATTATTTTATTTTATTATTTCTTATTGTCTTAAAATAAGAATAAAAGTACATTATCAAAATTAAATAAAAATTGCAGTAATAGCTTTTTCTCGTCTTTTCATTTCAATTTATAAGAAATAATCTTTTATTATAGATGAAATAAAAACAAAAAAAAAAATGCTAATCATTTAGAAAAGGAAAAAAAAACACTTGTCAATATATACATATATCATTTTTTCAATTAATAATTTCATATAAATTCTATGGCCATAATTTAAAACTTTAAGTCAACATTTTAATGGTTTTTTTTTTTGTCATTTTCATTGTAAGGGCTAATTAAACATATACTTTTACAAAACACTTTTGTTTTAAACCATTAAATAAATATTATTTACTCCTAGATCTATTGTCAGGCTGTATATACACTTACCACCATAGTATGTCTTAGTATGCAATATTATATATACTTGGAGTACAGTAAAATTTTATATAGTTTAATATAGTTGTAAATATTTTAAAATATACTTTTTTGGACTGTAATCCTAAGATTCCTATAAATAGAAGAGACGGTATTATAAATGGCATGTGAATCAATATAGTCAATAGAACTAACTCAAATCTATATTTAATCTATTTCTCATTTTTTTTCTTCTCTCTCCACCTCCATTTCTTACATCTAATTTCTTTATTCTCTTTCATGTCTCATTCACTTAATTCTTTTGCATCTTCTTACTATCATCCCCTTCTTTTTCGGACTAATAGGCGCTCCGCCTATTAATCCATCCTATCCAAAACACTCATAATAGACGCATGCCTCCACTTTTAAACCGAACGGAGTAAAATAAATACAAATGCATGCACTAACATGGTTTTGATACCTTTGCTATACGAGACATTGAGACCCCAAAAATTTCCCAGACAAAAGATAATTTCTTTTTCTATATATATATATATATATTAACAAAATAAATTTTTCATTGTTTAAGAAATAAGAAGAAAATTAAAAAAAAAAATTAGAATTTAACTTATTTTCCACTCGGGTTTATCTTTATCCAACAATTACATAAAGTGTTGACATAATAATAATATTTTTGTTGTTTTATCACCTTGTTGCTAAACAGATTATGGAGATTCAAGATACAAACCAAGTCAAAAATTGATAATATGCCAAATTTTTTGTGTAAGCCATCGGTATCCAGATTTTATTACCAGAGGCTGCGTAATCCACCTCGAGGCTTAGTCACAGTTAAAGCTATTCGTCCCTCTCTACAGGTCTGTTTAATTGGGATCAAATCCGAGAGCTCTTCTCACATGCGCAGCCTGTATTGCCAACTGAGTCACAATCCGTAGGTGATATATGCCGATTTAATAGGCAATTTAAAAGTATTGACATACTCATGTAATTACACATATTTCAATATCATATATAAAAAGTTATAAATATGTAACTTAACAAACGTGAATATAATTTCATATTCAAAAGATGTTTAAAATTTTATTTTTATTATTAATTTTTTAAAAATAATAAAAAATTTATAATTTCTTCTTTAATTTCAATTAAATATCTTGTATTATAAAAGGTCACAATTAAATATAATTTATTCTTTAATTACAATTCAAATGTCTTGCATCTCGTAAACATGCAAAAACAAGAATATCTAAACCAACTCGAAAGAAGGGTTTAATTGCAACTTGAACCCTACCTATATACAAAAATTTATATTTTTCTTTGTGCTTTATAATAGCTTGGGGAGAAAATAATTGAATATTTTCATGCATATGGCTTAATGGAACAGATTGTTCGGTTTGTTTAATTGAATAATCAGAAAGAAAATCAAATGAACCAATTTTGTAGATAGTCCTATCTATTTTTAATTGTTATCCAAACTTTTCTTTGTCTCTTTATGATCCAAATATTTTAGATGCTTTAACTTTAACAATTAAATCTAAAAATATGAAATTTTCATATAATACTAAATCTCTAGTAGTTATACATAGAATCTACTACAAAGTTATGACAACTACCCTAGATCCTAGATCTAGATACATTTTAACTAGGAATGAAACAATTATTTTTGAAGCTCATACCCAAACACACCTAAAAGGTTAAAATGGCATGAATTAACTCAAGGAAATTCATGGGATCTCCAACTCCAAGAAATTAATTATTCAGTAACTGTTGAAAATATTTCTACTTCCTCTAGTATTATAGAAGGTACCGATGGAAGTATTCATGTTCAATTTCTTCCCTTAGAAAATCCTACTAGACAAGTATTTAGTTGCAAAAATAGTAGATTATCGTATTTCGATTTTGAGGTTGAGTCTATTAAAGGTACTTCTAACTCTTTACTGATTTTCTTACTCGCGAATTTTTGCAGGGAAAAGATAGAAACAAATAAGTTTTGCCTTTTATCTGAAGAATTTGTTAAGCAAAACTTAATGGGCACTCTCATTAAGAATAAAATTACAAGAGAAAGTTATGGAAAAAAGAGTGTGAGTATTTCTTCTCAATTACCTAGCGCTACAACAACTCAATTACCAATACCAGCTTTTACTTCAACTACTTCTGTTACAAATAGACCAACCAATTATCATGACACCCTTACTTGTAACGTCCCATTTTTCTATGTCTGAAATAGTAAGTTGTGACATCCTACTGAATCGAGTCGTTGCTTAGAGTCGAGTCGAGCTGATCCAAAACCCGGTTTGAGCCATTAAAGTCCAGAGTGGGGTAGAATGGGATGTAACTGAAATAAGGAAAAGAAGTGGACTTATTTGAAGGAAACAAAAAGATCAAAGTATAAGGATTAGGACTTACTTGCACTAAAAGATAAAGCTTAGGTATTAAGTTGTATCCTATTGACAATTGAGGTACCATTTGGTAATTTTCACATAAAAATCATTGATATTTTGGAGATGTACCCGAGACTTCCATTTCATTTTCTCTTCTTCATCTTTATCTTCATCTTTATCTTCATCTTCTTCATCTACTTTCCTCTTCCACCTTCCTTTCTCCATCAATTTTAATGGTAGTGAAGATTTTAATGGTAGTTAAGCCTTAACTTCAACTTCTATTCTATCCAAGTAAGTAAACCTTCTTGAATTTCATAATTGAATCATTTGGTGATATTTTTAGATGATTCATAAGAATTCTTATGTATAGGAGAGGTGAGCCAAAGGTAGAAGGAAGCTAAAAAGAAGAGCTCAAGCTTTTTGGAGTGAAGGTGTGCTATCTCTTTTAGTTTAATTAATTTCCTTGCATGAGAATTTGTGTGGTGTGTTGATAATGAGAAAATATGTTGTTTAATGCTGAGTAAGAGGACTGGAAATGGTGAGAAAGCATGGGATGAAATGAATAAATGAAGTAGATATTGAGTTTATACTGAAATAGGTTTTGCTAGAAAAGTAACCAGTAACTTCACCATGATTTTGACCCTATGTAATGATGGAATTAGGAAGTGGCATAGAAGAGTTATTTGTTCCTCTATGTGTTAGCTTTCAATGGGTTTTTAAATCACCTAAATCGGAGTTATAAATTGAGAGATATGACCAAAATAGTACAGACTGCGCAGGCTGGAAAAAACGACACGCGCTCGCAAATTTCATGTCGACCTCGCGAATCTTGCCTGTAAACTCTCTAACTCTCATTTTGTGCTTCTCGCACTCGCAAATTTCATTGCGCGCTCACAAATCTCACCTGTAAACTCACTGACCCTCATATGTGCTTCTCGTGCTTACGACTTTTCATGGCGCACTCGTGACTTGTGTTTTGATGCTCTTTTGGACCTCTTTTTCTATGCAATTGTATTCCTTTGCTCAACTTGTATGCCTCCAATCATGTTAAAACAAAAAGACAACATGAACACATGTATAAACACAAAATGCAAGCATGCAAATGATGTGAAACTAACATGACACAAGTTGCCCGCTTGGCGAGGCTATCAGCATATAGGTAAGCAGTATGGTTTATGAAATTATGAAGCAGTTAATATGCTTTGTTTTATATATTGACATACCAATAATATGCTCCATTGAGGTTAGATAGAAACCACTTAGATAAGGTTATGTCGCGATATAGGATAGCAGATCTGCGCCCTATACAGTTTGGTACTCCGGCTACAGGCCGTTGAGTGGATATGATTATATAATGGCCATAGCAGCCCAGTCATACAGTATTCATCCAGTTTCATACAGTTCTTCTTATCACTTTGGTTTCACTATAACCTTATGGAGCTATACAGTTATATTGACTACAAATTGCATAATCATATAGTATAATGAGCAGCAAGTACAAGAATGAAAGTATCATGATATGTGTGCTTACATTCCATATGTGATTACATGTTTATTTATACATATGTATGTGCTTACTTGTTTCTTTATTCGTTGCGATATTCACGGTGTTGTAATAAAAGTTGCAGAATTCATATAGCATAAGGACCATCAGGTACGATCATACAAGTATAATGTTATGTGTGCTTACTAGTTTATTTATTTAGTTCTTAAGGAGCTATACAGTTATGAGATTTTATTAATCATAACTTATATGATGTGACTAAAAAGTGCATAAGTCATACATCATAATGAACAGCAAGTAAGATAATGAAAATATACTGTTATGTGTTCTTACATGTTTATTGATTTTATTCATACAGTATAGTGAACAACAGGTAAGATCATGATAGTATCATGATATGTGTGATTAAAGGTTCATGTAAAGGAGTTATGAGATAATTAGAACTCAATTATTTATGTTATGAATTAGAAGTTTATTCTTCACTATAAAGATACATTTATGTTGAAATTTAATGATTTTAAGATTATCAATGATTTTATGAAATGTGTATTTTACGTAAGTTGCCATCGCACTTTGTTAAGTATGTGAATTATGAGCACCACTGAGTTTTATACTCAGCGCGTCAATTTTTATCACGCGTAGGTTGAAGATCATGGTTGCTACTTGAAGACTTGAAGAGTACTATCAAAGCTGAAGTGACTAGTTTGGTCATAGTAGATTGAGAGTTGTATAATTAAGAATTATGGCATGTATAATTATTACATTTTTCTTTAGAGCTTATGTACTTGGAAATATAATTAAGCATGTAATTATTTTGGCGTCAGTATTTGGAGATAAGAATACTACTGATGAAATGAGTGAATATGAAATATTTTAACATAGTTGGTATGATTAGTTCATGAAGACTTGATATATATAATGAATGCAATTAATTGCTAGATATTAAATGCTATTGAGGATTGATACAGTTATGAAAATATATAAAGTGTTATTGTGTTATGATGATTATTTGGAGATGTTGGAAGTGGAGTTTAAGTGGGAGTGTTTTGTATTCATATTTAACATACAGGATGATATCAGCATGAGCATGACAGGACATAAGTTCAACCAGATTGTAGCGTCTCAGCTCGGTTCATTTGGGTTACTGGGTGGACCGGGAAAGGATGTTACATTACTGGTGCATCATCCTCATCTACAATTAATTATCCTTATGTTAATAAAGATATAGAAATGCAATTACCTACATCGAAAAGAAATATATTAAATGTTCAAATTTGTTAGAAGTCGCTCAAATGGTATTTCCTTCTAATTTTCATTTTTTTTCCCGAGTTACTTTCAAAAAATAGAAAATTTTATGAATTTATATTAGTTGATACAAACTCTATAATTCTGGAATATATTCATGGTCCAGAAGATGTTAAAAAGACTTTATATTCAAAAGTTCATATAAAAAAGGATTTCTCTATCTCTGACTGGAACCTGAATCCATACACTGAGAGAAAATTTAGTCAAAACTTTGTACCAAGTTCTTTCAACTATGAGGATTATAAAAAAGCTTGGTATAATGCGTTTTATTTGAGAAATCATAATCATTTATGGTTCATAATGATTCCACAAGGTTCAATTACAAAATTTCCTTATTGGTTTCAAGAATGGTTCAAGTATTTCGGATGTTCAATTAAAACTTTCCCTATAAAGATATTACAAGGCTTTGAACTCTATGATAAACAATTAACCAATTTTGGACAACATAAGTTACTCTCATTTGCAGCTACTTTTGGAATTCTATGGATCTTATCCTGGAATTATCAAATTAAACAAGTTCAATCACTACCCTTTCCTCCTATGCTGGTCAGAATTTTCAGTAACAAATGGGGGAAAGATTACAACTAGACCCAAGCCTGTGTTCAAGCCATTCAAAGATATTTCAGCTCTAAGAGACATCTACCTTTGGCAAAAAAATCCAAAGAATCTAAATTTCTTAACGAATAATAGCAAATGGCAGGCTGCTCTTGCCGCTGCCAGTTCAATTGAAGAATTCAAGAAAACGCTATAAAATATAAATAGTCAAGTGTCGCAAGATGACAAAGATGAAAATGAAACTACTCTAGCTACTCACCAGTCCATGAAGACAATTGTTATGATATAAATGAGATAGATTGAAGTCTATCCGGTCTAAATAAATATCAGATATTTTCAAGTAAAGTTGCTTATTTTATCAGGCTCTTTCTATCACCTTATAAATATGTAAAGTTGTTTGTCTATATTAGGCTTATCCAACTTTTGTTTATATTAGGCTTATCAAGCTTTTGTCTGTATTAGGCCCTACCTTATTTGAAGAGGCCTATATCTATCTTATGTAGATCAGGTTTATCTTATTAGATGATAACTATCCGGACTTTAAATCAAATAAAGTCCATACTCTTCTATAAATAGCTAAGTATGTTATGAGAAAGGCAGAGGTTTTAGAAGAAGCGTGCTTGTGCTATCTTTACCCCTGCTCTTTCAAAAGTTTTATACTCTCTTTTCTTGTAAGTAATAAAGCTTTCTTTTGTACAATTATCGTTTTACATCTATTTTGATTTAAATTACTTTTATTAAATTATTATTTGCTTTAGTTCATTAACATGATTATTTATACTTATGTGTATCATATTACTTTTCCTGGACTCCATAATTAAAACTACACATTCATTTTTTTCTCCGTCCCTCCACACTTCCTGATACGGATCCACTATCACTAACCACATATGGAGCTCAACAAGGACCACAACAATGGCAATCCATTAGTACTTCCTAGTGGACCAATTACAAGGAGCCGTGCAAATAAGTATGGAGCAACCATGTCCTTATATATTCAAGAACAAGTCACACAAGAGCTCCATGATCTTGCTTTCAACAAGTGCTATGAAGAACTTGAAGGAACACCTAAGTTTCTCACATTGATGGAAGCACATGTTGAGATCAAATCTGAAATTCCAGCATATGGCATGCCCTGGCCATACTAGAGCCTAACTTTGGCATAATAAGTTAGCCCATTTTTGTTAGTTTTGAGTTGTAATGTTGTTAATGGGTTGGGCCACCAATAAATTGGGCCACCCTTTTAATTTTTATCCTTAGTTGGTTTGGATTAATTATTCCTTATCCTTAGTTGGTTTGGATTAATTATTCCTTATCCTTAATTTGTTTGGATTAGTTAGTCTTTATCCTTAGTTGGTTTGGATTAATTATTCCTTATCCTTAGTTGGTTTGGATTAATTACTCCTTATCCTTAGTTGGTTTGGATTAATTATTCCTTATCCTAGATTTATTTAGATTTAGCTAATCTTTAGTTGATTTGGATTAGTTAACCAAATCCTTAAGTTGTTTAGATTTACTAGTCATATCCTTAGTTGGTTTAGATTTGCTAAATCCTACTCCTTAGCTAACTCTAAATCCTTTAAGGATCTAGACCTCATAGATTTAGTATAAATAGCTTGTTATATTGTAATTCATTCAACAATTATTCAACCAATTAATCAAGAGAGAATTCCTTTCATGCCTTTGGCGTGTTCATGTTTTTAGAGGGTGTGAGATTGCATTCTTCTAATTGCATCAAGAATCAACGTAAACTTATCAATTCTTTTGTGGCGTTTATCTTATTCTTTTACTCTATTATTGGTGTTCTTGCTTCTTTAAGCTTTGGGTGCCATAGAGGGGGGTTTAGTTTGATATTTGATCTCTTCCAAAACTTGTCATAGAGTTCATGGAATTTATTTCCATAGGGTTCCGTGTCAGTTTGGTATCAGAGCCAAAGATTAAGGTAAATTCTTATTTATCTTAGTTCTAGGGTTTGTGTTTATTTGTTTTCTTGTCTTCTTGTTCTTGTGTTTGTTTTCTTCTTCATCTTGTTTCTTGTGTTTGTTTTCTTCTTCATCTTGTTCTTGTGTTTGTGTTTTCTTGTTTTGCTTAGATAATTTCGAATTTGCTTCAATTAAAATTGTTAATTTCGTTCTTGTTCAAATCTGGAAGTTTTGATCTTAGATCTTGTTGACTAAAAAAAAAAAGAAAAAAAGAGTATAAAAGTTTTCGTCCACCATTAAAATTTGCTTGTGTGGATCTTGTTTGTTTCTGAATCCAAGGGATTTGATCCTAATTCATAGGGATTTGACCATATTTTGAGGGATTTGTTCGTAATTCTTAGGGATTTTACCTTATTTTGTGGGATTTTACCATATTTTGTGGGATTAGTTCCTAATCTTTAGAGATTTGACCTTATATTATGGGATTGAGTTTATCCACTATAATCTTGTAATAAAATCTAATCTTAACTACTTGTGGATAAGATAACAAGAATTATTTGACCATATCTTTTGAGATCAAGCAAATCTACTACAATCCTTGTCAAATCTAAAATCCTACCTAAATTGGGATACATTGAAAAGGGATTTAACTCAGCACGTCCGTGCTTTACCTCAAGCACAACCGTGCTAGGGCCTGACCTTCACTTATTAGGCTAAGCAATACACGCACGCCCGTGCACGATTCTGACTATTGTTTTCTTTTGGTTATTCTTTGATTGCTTGCTTTGTTTTGGGTAGAATTAATTAGGTCCATATTTGGTTTGCTTTGTAATAAGCTAAATTCATACATTATATCCTAATATTGTCTTTTATATTCTAGTTTCTTTGTTTTTGTGTGAGCTTTCTATTGCTTCTATTACATTGTTAGGGTGTATTTGCTTGTTTACTACACTCTAATTGATAATTAAAGTAGTGCATTGTTTATGTTCTTGTGCTACTATCCATCTCGTTTTGTGTCTTCTTTCTAGAATTTGTGCTTGCTTTTCATTGTTAAGTTTTTATTCCTTGATTGTAAACGTGCCTTTGAGTTGGTTGGTTGAACTAAGATTCTAAAGTTCAATTGGAAGAATTGCAAGGAGTGATTCAAGAGTGTAAACACGTGAGGGAGTGATTTTACCAATAATTCAAATCTTTTTGTGTTTTCTCTTTGAATACTAACCATGAGTTCAGGCAAGTCTGGAGATGGAAGTCCAATTAACGATCCTCAAATGAAACTTTTCATGGAAACAATTCAAGGACAGTTTAGAACCTTCAACAATCTTTTCCTAGACATGAGGGAGGAATTGCAAGAGATAAGGGCTTCACAAAATTCTAACACAACAAGAGCTCGTCCACAAGCTAGATTTCAAGCCCATGATGATGAAGATACTGAAAATACTAATAAACTTGATGGAGACTTGGGATCAATCAAGATGAGAATTCGAGAATTCAAAGGTAACAACAATGCTGAAGAATACCTTGAATGGGAGAGAAAGGTAGAAGAAATCTTTGAATGCCATAACTATTCTCAAGAAAAGAAATCAAATCTTGCTGCTCTTGAATTCAAAGGTTATGCTATGTTTTGGTGGGAACAATTGCTATTGAAAAGAAGAAGAAAGGGATTGTGACCTGTACCACCATGGGAGATCATGAAAGAGCTAATGCACCAAAAATTTGTCCCTACTCATTACTTTAGGGATTTACACAATAAATTAGCTAGAATGGTGCAAGGAGGAAGGAGTGTGGAAGATTACTACAAGGAGATGGAGATTTGCATGGCAAGAGCCAAGATTGAGGAAGATGAGCAAATCACCATGTCACGATTCCTTGGAGGTCTAAATAAAAATATTGCAGATGCTTTAGAGATGTATAGGTATGATACCTTGGAGGAGATGATAGACATGGCCATGAAACTTGAAAGACAGAAAAAGGGGAGATCTACCAACAAGTATTATAGCAACACATGGGGATCAAAATGGCCCAAAGAAGGTGAGAAGAGGGATTTTAAGGGTTCTAATTCCCAAAGGACGGATTCAACTTCAAAAGGTAAAGAGGCTGCCCAAACTCCATTTAAAAGCAACAAAGGTACTTCTAACTCTACAACCCCTTCTAGAGAAATTAAATGTTTTAAATGTTTGGGAAAAGGGCATTATGCATCTCAATGTCCTAATAAAAGGGTTATGATTGCTAAAGATGATGGGAATATTAGTTCTGAATCTGAATGTAGTGATTGTGATGATAAACCTAATTTATTTGATGATGATGATTCAGAAAATTTAATACTTCCTGAACATGGTGAAGCTTTGGTTGCTAGGCGTGCCTTGAACATGCATGTTAAGGAGGAAAGCCTTGAGCAACGTGAGAACATATTTCACACTAGATGTTTGATTAGTGGAAAAGTGTGTACTCTTATTATTGATGGGGGTAGTTGCACTAATGTTGCTAGTGTAAACGATGGTAAACAAACTGAACTTAACTTGTCTCAAGCATCCTAAACCTTATAAATTGCAATGGTTGAATGATTGTGGAGAGGTGAAAGTGACTCGACAAGTACTTGTACCATTTTCTATTAGAAGGCATGAAGATGAAATTTTATGTGACATAATACCTATGCAAGCTGGTCATTTATTGTTGGGAAGGCCATGGCAATATAATAGAAGAGCACTTCATGATGGATTCCATAATCGATACTCTTTGATTCATAAAGGGAAAAAGGTGGTTCTTGTACCTTTATCACCTCAAGAAGTCTCTGATGATCAAAGAAAGATACTTGATAGAGAGAGAGAGGTTTCGGCCTTGAGAAAAAAAAGAGAGTGAGATTTCGAGAGAACAAAAGAGAGAAGATAGTAAGGATGAGGGAAAAGAGGCCACAAAAATAACAAAACAAATCAATGGCCCAATTGTGAGTGAAAAACAGAGAGAAGAGAAAAGAAACAAACTTTTTATGCGAGAGCTAGGAAGGTTAAGTGTGCTATTGCCTTGGAGAAGCCCATATTGCTTCTAAGGTACAAAGAGGTTTTATTTGTTGAAACTAACACTAACCTTGATAATTTGCCTTCTATGTTTGTTTCTATGTTGCAGGAATTTGATGATGTCTTTCCTAGTGAATTACCTAGTGGTTTACCACCTTTAAGGGGAATAGAACATCAAATTGACTTCATTCCTGGATCCACCATTCCAAATAGGCCTGCCTATAGAAGCAATCCAATGGAGACAAAGGAGTTGCAAAGGCAAGTCGATGAACTTATGGAGAAAGGTTTGGTGAGAGAGAGCATGAGCCCGTGTGTTGTTCCCGTGCTTCTAGTACCTAAAAAGGATGGAACATGGCGCATGTGTGTTGATTGTAGAGCGGTCAACAAAATCACTGTAAAGTATAGACACCCTATCCCTAGACTTGATGATATGTTGGATGAATTGCATGGGGCAACTTACTTTACTAAAATTGATTTAATGAGTGGTTACCATCAAATTAGAATGCAACCAGGTGATGAATGAAAAACTGCTTTTAAAACTAAGTATGGTTTGTATGAATGGTTAGTTATGCCTTTTGGACTATCTAATGCACCTAGTACATTTATGAGGCTTATGAACCATGTATTGCGTGTTTGTGGTTGTATACTTTGATGATATACTCATCTATAGCAAGTCACTTAATGATCATATTGAGCATGTTAGGATAGTATTACAAACATTGAGATCTAAAAAGTTGTATGCTAAACTTAACAAATGCACATTCTGTATAGATAGACTTGTATTTCTTGGATTTGTTGTGAGTGCACAGGGTATTGAAGTAGATGAGGAGAAAGTAAAAGCTATCAAAGAATGGCGAATTCCCAAATCAATTTCTGAAGTTAGGAGCTTTCATGGGTTGGCAAGCTTTTATAGGAGATTTGTAAAAGATTTCTCTTCAATTGTAGCACCACTAACAGAAATAATCAGAAAGGAAGTTGGGTTCAAGTGGGAAGAAGAGCAACAAAGGGCATTTGACACGCTTAAAGGGAAGTTAATTTCTGCACCTATACTTTCTTTACCTAATTTTGAAGGTACTTTTGAGATTGAGTGTGATGCATCCGGTGTGGGAATTGGGGCTGTCCTAATGCAAGAAAAGAAACCAATTGCCTACTTTAGTGAGAAGTTGAATGGAGCACAACTCAACTATTCAACCTATGACAAAGAGTTGTATGCCTTGGTAAGAACTCTAAATGTTTGGCAACACTACTTACTACCTAAGGAGTTTGTCATCCATACAGACCATGAGGCCTTAAAACACTTGAAGGGTCAAGGTAAGCTTAATAAAAGGCATGGTAAGTGGGTTGAATTTATTGAACAATTTCCATATGTGATCAAATACAAGCATGGAAAAGATAATGTTGTTGCTAATGCATTGTCAAGAAGATATACTCTAATTACTGCTCTTAGTTCTAAATTGCTTGGATTTGAGTATGTTAAAGACTTATATGAGAATGATTCTGACCTTGGCAACATATATGTAGCATGTGAGCATGGAGCATTTGATAAGTTCTATAAATATGATGGGTATTTGTTTAAAGGAAGCAAACTTTGTGTGCCTAAATGTTCTATGCGTGAATTGCTTGTGCTTGAATCTCATAGTGGGGGATTGATGGGACACTTTGGGGTACATAAGACTTATGATATGTTGAATGAACACTTTTATTGGCCTCATATGCATAAAGATGTAGAAAGAGTTTGTAACTCTTGTATTGCTTGTAAACAGGCCAAATCTAAGTCTATGCCTCATGGATTATACATGCCTTTACCTGTTCCTAGTTCACCTTGGATTGATATATCTATGGACTTTGTACTTGGTTTACCTAGGACTAGACGTGGTAAAGATAGCATATTTGTTGTTGTTGATAGATTTAGCAAGATGACTCATTTTATTCCTTGTTATAAAACTGATGATGCCAATAATGTTGCTGATCTATTCTTTAGAGAAGTGGTAAGGTTACATGGGGTACCACGAACTATATTTTCTGATAGGGATGCAAAGTTCCTTTCACACTTTTGGAGAGTTTTATGGGGTAAGCTTGGAACTAAATTGCTTTATTCTACAACTTGTCATCCACAAACAGATGGACAAACTGAAGTTATGAATAGAACTTTAGGAACATTGCTTCGTGCCATTATGGGTAAGAACTTGAAAACTTGGGAAGATTGTTTGCCATTCATTGAATTTGCATATAATCGTAGCATACATTCTACTTCAGGTTTTAGTCCATTTGAACTTGTTTATGGCTTTAACCCACTAACTGTATTAGATCTTGTTCCTTTACCTTTGAATGAACTTTCTAATTTAGATGGTGATAAAAAGGCAGAATTGGTGAAGTCTTTACATGAGAAGGCTAGAGCCAACATAGAAAAGAGGAACAAGCAATATGCTAATAAAGCCAACAAGGGCAGGAAGAAGTTGGTGCTTATGCCAGGTGGTTGGGTTTGGGTACATTTTCGCAAGGAAAGATTTCCAAACCAAAGGAAGAATAAGCTAGATGCACGTGGAGATGGTCCATTCCAAGTCTTAGAGCGCATCAATGACAATGCCTACAAAATAGACTTGCCAGGTGAGTATGGTGTTTTTGCAACTTTTAATGTTAGTGATTTGTCTCCCTTGGACATGGATGCAGATTTGAGGACAAATCTTTTTAAAGAAGGGGGGGATGATACGGATCCACCATCACCAACCACATATGGAGCTCAAGGGAACAAGGACCACAACAATGGCAATCCATTAGTACTTCCTAGTGGACCAATTATAAGGAGCCGTGCAAAGAAGTATGGAGCAACCATGTCCTTATATATTCAAGAACAAGTCACACAAGAGCTCCATGATCTTGCTTTCAACAAGTGCTATGAAGAACTTGAAGGAACACCTAAGTTTCTCACATTGATGGAAGCACATGTTGAGATCAAATCTGAAATTCCAGCATATGGCATGCCCTGGCCATACTAGAGCCTAACTTTGGCGTAATAAGTTAGCCCATTTTTGTTAGTTTTGAGTTGTAATGTTGTTAATGGGTTGGGCCACCAATAAATTGGGCCACCCTTTTAATTTTTATCCTTAGTTGGTTTGGATTAATTATTCCTTATCCTTAATTTGTTTGGATTAGTTAGTCCTTATCCTTAGTTGGTTTAGATTAATTATTCCTTATCCTTAGTTGGTTTGGATTAATTACTCCTTATCCTTAGTTGGTTTGGATTAATTATTCCTTATCCTAGATTTATTTAGATTTAGCTAATCTTTAGTTGATTTGGATTAGTTAACCAAATCCTTAAGTTGTTTAGATTTGCTAGTCATATCCTTAGTTGGTTTAGATTTGCTAAATCCTACTCCTTAGCTAACTCTAAATCCTTTAAGGATCTGGACCTCATAGATTTAGTATAAATAGCTTGTTATATTGTAATTCAGTCAACAATTATTCAATCAATTAATCAAGAGAGAATTCCTTTTATGCCTTTGGCGTGTTCATGTTTTTAGAGGGTGTGAGATTGCATTCTTCTAATTGCATCAAGAATCAAGGTAAATTTATCAATTCTATTGTGGCGTTTATCTTATTCTTTTACTCTATTATTGGTGTTCTTGCTTCTTTAAGCTTTGGTTGCCATAGAGGGGGGTTTAGTTTGATCTTTGATCTCTTCCAAAACTTGTTATAGAGTTCATGGAATTTATTTCCATAGGGTTCCGCGTCACTTCCAGTCAGCTCCCTTCTGGTATATATTTTTTATGCTAATACATTAAAAAGCAAATTAGTTTAGTTTCTCTCTTGTGGATTAGAACGTTATAGAAGGTACATTGAGGTGCTTTAAACGATGAGAAGTCCCACTAGAAATTTCAGCCACAGTATAAATCTTTAAATTATTACTAAATTTTACCCCACGTAGCCATTAAATCTGAAAGCAAATTGACACCTGGTCTCCCAACTTGTCCACCTCCACCAACTTCTCTCTCTCAGTATATATATATATATATAAGTTTTGTACAAGTAAGTAGCTTCAAAATTGATTTTACCGAGGGAAATTAGGAAAATGGCTCTAAAACGTTCAGGTAAGGAGGAGGAGGTAATAGGCGCTGTGTTGAGGTGTACAAGAACAATTATCAAAGAAACTGTGAAAGTTTCTGTTATTGAATTAGACATTCAAGAGTCAACTCAAGAATATCGAAGTCAAGAAACTGAGGAAATTGCTGCTGATAAAGAACCTTTTATTAGAACCATTCCTGTTGAAGAAGGTGTGCATGAAGAAGAAGATGAAGAAAAAGAAGAAGAAGCCATTGAAATGTCTCAAGAAGAGATGTCTTTGAAATCCACATCTATAAATATTGTATATACTTAGAGAACACTAGAATTTTGTATAGTTTGATATAGTATTTTAAATATTTTAAAATATTTACTTTTTTTTTAGTATACTCCTAAGACATATTTCTATAAATAAGGGTAATACTCTTGTAAATAATATGTGAATCAATATAACTATAATTGTATGGTCTGTGTGGAAAATGTATTGTAAGTGTAATTGGGGTAATGAAGTTTGCTTTCCAGACCTCCTTATTCAAGATATCAGTAGGCTGTTATTAAACTGGAGCATTGTCAATTCTGGTAAAAGATTTGCAACAACTTGGTCAGCAAAAATTGATTGTCACTTCATTTCGGCTTCTTTTGACAAACAAAAATTAAAGCCAATGATTATTACTTGGATTCGGCTTAGGCAAGATTGTTATAAACTGAATATTGCTGCATCTTTCAACAAATTTTCAGCAATGAGGGGTGCTATCCTCTAAAACAACCATGGTAACTTTGTTGCTGCCACTTGTTTTACGATTGCTGCCGGGACAGCTTATGATGCAGAGCTTGAAGCATTGATTTGGGGGCTCTCCTGGCACATTGATAAATGTTTTTATCCTATCCAGGTGGAAATGAATTGTCAAGATCTAGTTGCTCGCGTTAATCGGGCACAATGGACTAGAGAAGGTCCTTCGATTTTACTACGTGTTGTTGACCTATTGCATATCCACTCCTCTTCCATTCATCACATATATCGTGAAGGAAATCAAGCGGCACAACTTTTGGTCACTCATCAAAGGCCACATCATTTTTCTCTTTCTTTTACCTTTTTTAATTCTTTGCCTCATTTAATTAAAGGTATTGTATTATTGGAGGCCATGGGGACTTCATATTTGAGATATAAATAAAAGGATCACTTTCATTAAAAAAAAAATATATATATATATATATAACTAACTCAAATGCGTATTTACTCTTTCTATTTTTTTTTCTCTCCCTGTCTTCATTTCTTATCCCTAATCTCTTTGATTTTTCTCATGTCTCTTTCACCTAATTTTTTTTTTCTCTTGTATCTTTTATTTTTATCCTCTTATTTTTCAGATTAAAGTTGTGATAGGTAAAACAAGTTGCAAACATTAAATGTTTCTGCCTTTTAACTCTCTCTGTCTCAAAATATAACTCGTTATAAAAACTCGTTTAAAGTTTTTATATAAGGACTAAAGAAATAATTAATTCTTCCAAAATATAATTCGTTATAAAAATTCATTTAAAGTTTTTATACAAGGACTAAAGAAACAAATAATTCTTCCAAATTATAACTAAATGAATAGTAAATTAACTAAATTATTCTTAAATTCACTAAATAAGGTATTATTAAAAATATATCATTTATTACTCTTTAAAATATTCAAAATGGCTTACATTTTAGGACCAAATAATCATTCAAAATGGTTATATTTTGAAAAAGAGGGAGTTTTTTATAATAAAAGAGGGAGTATTTCTTATAGTGTATGATAACATTATAGAGTTTGAACTAATTTTTAGAGACTTAATATTATAGAATTTGAACTAACTTTTAGAGGTTAAGATGACATTTTATAACTAACTTTTAGAGGTTAAAATAACATTTTATAAATTTTTAGATAAGTTAACATTATGGAGTTTGAACTAATTTTTAGACGTTAAGACAACGTTTTATAAAAACTTAATTTTATATTAATCCATGTAGGTTGTGTTCGGCAACAACCTTTTAAGTAATTTTTAGCATTTTGACTTGTCAAAACGCTAAACGCTACTTAAAAATTAAGTTGTTCGTTAATATAGCATTTAGATTAGTTTTTAGACTAAATATTAAATGCTACTTAAAAGTTATTCTAGCATTTGAACTAACTTTTAGATGTTATGGTAGCGTTTTGTGAAAGTTTAACTCATATAAGGTTTAACATTTTAGTGTTTCATGAAAAGATATTAAACAGCTAACAACTAAACGTTACTCAAACAACTAATTTTGCTGAACATACTCATAACGTGTAATGTGTAACATGAAAATCTACTAACTAAAACAGCTAACAACTATCAAAATAGTTAAATATTAAATGCTACTTAAAAATTATTCTAGCGTTTGAACTAACTTTTAAATGTTATGGTAGCATTTTGTGACAATTTAACTGATATAAGGTTTAGCATTTTAGTATTTCATGAAAAGATATCAAACAGCTAACAACTAAATGTTATTCAAACAACTAATTTTGCTGAACATACTCGTAACGTGTAATGTGTAACATGAAAATCTACTAACTAAAACAACTAAAACTATCAAAATAACTAATTTTACGGAATAGACCCATAACATTTAATATGAAAATCTATTAATTAAATCAGTTAATAATTAAATACTACTAAAACAGTTAATAGCTATTAAATTAATTAATTTTGCCGAAAGTTATTTTCATATTTTGCTGAAGATATCCTAATAGTGGCTCCGCCTATTAATCCACCCTTTCCAAAATAAAATGCAATGCACTGACATGGTTTTGATACCTTTGTCCTTTGCAATTCGAGACATTGGGACCCGCAAAAGTTTCCCAGACAAATGATAATTTTTTTCTTTTTTGATCACCTTGTTGCTAAAAAGATTACGGAGATTCGAGATGCAGACTCTGGCAACTTACTAGAGCAAATAACCAAGTCAAAAATTGATATCTGCCAATTTAATAGGCGATTTAAATGTATTGACAAAGTCATGTAATAATAAATAAAGAAATAATTTTTTAATTATTTTAATTACACATACTTCAATATCATATATATATATATATATATATATATATATATATTTATAAATATGTCAAGTGTAATACAATTTTATATCCGAAGATATTTAAAATTTTATATACTTAATTTTTAATAAATTAATGAAGATTTTTTTTAAAATTTCTTCTTTAATTGCAATTGAATATATTGTATTTTAAAAAGTCAAAATGGAGATAAAATCAATAAAGAATTAATATGTAAAATTGTAAAAGTATGTAAAACTATAAAATAATATTCTGCAATATTCCGCCTTATGTATATTTTTATGCTATATATTAAAAAAGAAAATTAGTTTTTTTGGTAATAAAAAAAAGAAAATTAGTTTAGTTTCTCTCTTGAGGATTAGAACGTTATAGAAGGTGCATTTTGGTGCTTTAAACGATTAAAGTTCCCACTAGAAATTTCAGCCACAGTATAAATCTTTAAATTATTACTCCATTTTACCCCACGTAGGCATTAAATCTGAAAGCAGATAGACACCTGTCTCTCCACTTGTCCACCTCCGCCGACTTCTCTCTCTATATATAAAAAACCTTTTTATGAACAAAGAGCTTCAAAAATGATTTTATAGAGAGAAATTAGGAAAATGGCTCCAAAGCGTTCAGGTAAGAAGAAGAAGAAGGTAATAGGCACAGTGTTGAGGTCTACAAGAAGAATTATCAAAGAAACTGTGGAAGTCTCTGTTATTGAAGGAGACCCTCAAGAATCAACTCAAGAATATCAAAGTCAAGAAACTGAAGAAATTGCTGCTAATAAAGAACCTTTTATCAGAACCATTCCTGTTGAAGAAGGTGTGCATGAACGAGATGATAAAGAAAATGAAGAAGAAGCCATCGAAATTTCTGAAGAAGACATTTCCTTAAGAGATCAAGAAGATTTTTCAAAGAAAGGCTCTGCTTCTAAAGAAAATTTACAAGAACAAGAAGATTTATCCACCAAAGACACTACTGGTGAAGAAAATGTTCAAGAACAAGAAAGGCCGATCAAGAAAGAAGAAAAAGAAAAAACCCAACAAGAGAAAGGACAAGAAAGGAAAAAGAAGAGGAAAGGAAGAGGAGTCGGGAGAGAAAGAGAGGGTTATAAAAGGTATGTGTTTAAAGTACTAAAGCAAGTGCATCCTGAGCTGAAGATATCATCAATGGCAATGAGTATTATAAACAATTTAATGAAGGACATGTTTGAAAGAATTGTTTATGAAGCAGCAAAGCTTTCAGATTATATCCACCGAACGACACTGTCGTCCAGGGAAATTCAGGATGCAGTTAAATTGGTTTTGCCTGGAGAACTTGGAAGACATGCTATTGCTGAAGGGTCTAAAGCTGTTACTAATTATATGTCTTACAAGGAAAAAAGGTCTAAGGCGTGATAAATTAACAATATATATGTATTTATAAGACTAATGGGTAGGTTTAAGTCTTGAATTTTCTGGGTAGTTCTTAATTTTGTCGTATTTTTCTTACGAATATAGGTGTTTATTTAACTTTGTAATTAAACGTCGAATATGTTTGTAGTTTTGTACTTCATATGAAGGGGAAATTTTTATTTCTATGCCTATCTTTTAGTCGGCTTTCTCTTTCATGCTTTTGCTAGATCAAGTGATTTTGTAATTAAGACACTTGCCACTACTAAAAATGATTTAAAGTGATTTTAACTTCACTGTGACGTTACAGCAGGAACTTCTATATGGAACAGTGTTGTTGCCATAAATGTCTCTTTTACATTTGGACAACTCTTTAAAGTTTTTTTTTTTTTTTTTTTTTTTTTTTTTGAGAGTAACAACTCTTTAAAGTTTTGAGCAACCTGTTGCGGAATTTTAGTGTGGTAATGGATAAATATTTAGTTTCGGTAGTTGATGATAAAATGAGAAGTAAAAATAATAAATGGAAGAGATACAAGATTTACGTGGAAATCCTCCAATGTAGAGGGAAAAAAACCACGGGGCGAGAGAGGAGTAAATGCACTATGAAAAATATGGAGATACAAATGATTTTACGCTCACACAAAATACACTCAAGATAAAACCTCACTACACTCAATGAATATGGTAAGAGTGTGTATATATACGAAAAGGTGGTATATGAAGAGAGTGGATAGTTTAGAGAAATGCTCTTGGAGGATTTCTCTCTTGGATGAATTTCACTTGGTTAGATTTTAATTTATTTGCTTCAAGCAAGATTGCCTTATATAGAGGTGTATCACCATGTGAATAAACTTCGAGTCTTCCTTCCATTGTTGAAGATGTGCCATCCTAGTCCAAGTTAGCTCACCAACATTGAATTTTCTTAGCCACCAAAAGACTAGTATAAACCATGAAAAACATGTTTCTTAGCCACTAAAGGACTAGTTGTGTGAATCTTAGAATTATAAGGCAATTTTAACAATCTCCACCTTGACTTAAATTCTAAGATGATCTCCTTACAAAATGATGTGCATATTCCTTTCTCGCCATGCCCCGAAGGGCCTTTAGAATTGGTGAACATCGATCAAGTCCAAGCAATGCTTGAACTTGAGATTTGGAACTGGTTTCGTGAGCATATCCGCAGGATTATGAGTTGTAGCAATTTTGTTCACGATGATTTTCCCATCTGCCACAACATCCCGAATAAAATACTGCCTCACATCAATGTGCTTGGTCCTTTCATGATACATCTGATTTTTATTTAAATGGATAGCACTTTGACTATCACAAAACAGTAATAACATCTTGGGTTAAACTAAGATCAGTAACCAAACCTCTTAACCAGATTGCTTCTTTGACTCCTTCAGTGATTGCAATATATTCTGCCTCCGTAGTTGACAGTGCCACAATGGACTAGAGGCTAGCTTTCCAGCTAATGGCAGAATTGCATAAAGTAAATACATAACCTGACAAAGACCTTCTCTTATCAAGATCACCTGCATAATCAGAGTCAACATATCCAACAACAATATTCGGTGTCACCTTATTCCTATCAAAAACCAAACCAGTATCCACAGAACCTTTCAAGTAGCGGAATATCCATTTAACTGCTTGCCAATGTTCTTTACGTGGATTACTCATGTACCTGCTCACAACACTGACTGCCTGTGCAAGATCAGGTCTAGTGCATACCATAGCATACATAAGACTACCAACTGCACTAGAATAGGGCACATGTGACAATTGCTCTTTCTCTTCATTGGACTGAGGGCAAAAATCAGATGATAATTTAAAATGAGCTGCAAGAGGAGTACTCACAGGTTTTGAGTTATTCATGTTGAATCTCTCAAGAACTTTCTCAATGTAATTTCTTTGAGATAAATACAATTTTCCAGCTGATCGATCTCTATGAATCTCCATACCAAGAATTTTCTTTGCAGCACCAAGATCTTTCATCTCAAATTCACTGCTCAACTGATCTTTCAATTCTTTGATTAGTGACTTATCACGAGCAGCAATTAGCATGTCATCAACAAATAACAATAAGTAGACAAAAGATCCATCTGAAAACTTCTTGTGATAAACATAATTATCATACTGACTACGATAATACCCATGCTCAACCATAAAGGAATCAAACCTTTTGTACCATTGTCTCGGAGATTGTTTTAGTCCATAAAGAGAATTCTTCAAGTGACAAACGTAGTCTTCTTTTTCAGGAACAACAAATCCTTCTGGTTGTTGCATATAAATCTGCTCCTCGAGCTCTCCATGCAAGAAAGCAGTCTTGACATCAAGTTGTTCTAATTCAAGATCCTGCAAGGCAACAAGGGCAAGAAGTACACGTATAGAAGTGTGACGAACAACAAGAGAAAACACTTTATTAAAGTCTACACCATGTTTTTGAGTGTAGCCTTTAGCAACTAAACATGCTTTATATCTTGCATCTTCTAACTCCGGGATTGCCTTCTTTCTTCTTATAGACCCATTTACAGCCTACAATTCTTTGGCCTTTTGGCAATTTCACCAATTGCCAAGTATCATTCTTGTGCAGAGATTCAATTTCTTCTTGCATCGCAACTTGCCACTCAGAAGAATTAGGACATGAGATTGCTTCAGAGTATGTGTGAGGTTCTCCACCTTCAGCTGTATCCTCTGCAACTGCAAGAGCATAAGCAACTAAATTCCCTTCATTATATCTTTCAGGCCATTTGATTTCTCTCCTGGGTCTATCTCTGGCAATAGAATAGTCTTCACGACGATCTGGTTCAGTGGAATCAGGAACCTCCGATGTGATCGGAGATGAGGAAATATTCTCCTTGCTAGGAGTTGGTATTTCAAACTCAAGCTCCACCTTCTCTTCGGTTTTCTTTGAAACACCTGTGTCAGAAGAAGAAGAACCGACAGTTTCTTTTCCAGGGAGAATTAGCACATTTTCATTGAAAGTAACATCCCTACTGATAATTACTTTCTTAAGTTCAGGACACCACAAGCGATACCCTTTCACACCAAATGCATAACCAATAAATATGCATTTTCGAGCTCTAGGTTCTAATTTTCCTTGATTTACATGTGCATATGCAGGACATCCAAAAATTTTCAAATTCGAATAATCAACAGGATTACCTGTCCAAACTTCCTCTGGAATCTTGAAGTCGAGTGATGTGTGTGGGGAACGATTCACCAAATAACATGCGGTAGATGCAGCTTCGGCCCAAAATTCTTTAGGCAAGGCAACATTAGAGAGCATGCAACGAACTCTCTCCATCAATGTCATGTTCATCCGTTCTGCAACTCCATTTTGTTGAGGCGTACCGGCAACCGTGCGGTGTCTCATAATTCCTTCATTTTCGCAGAACGCATTGAAATCACCTCCACAAAATTCTAAACCATTATCGGTCCTGAGTCGCTTGACCTTCTTCCCTGTCTGGTTTTCCATCAAAATCTTCCACTTCTTAAAAGTGGAAAAAACTTCATCTTTGTGCTTTAAAAAATAAGCCCAGACTTTACAAGAAAAATCATCAATAATGGTTAGCGTGTAATGATGCCCTCCTTTTAAAGGAACACGTGAGGGTCCCCAAAGATCTGAATGAATATAGTCAAGAGTAACTTTAGTTCTATGAATTCCAATACCGAAAGTTAATCTTTTCTGCTTACCGAGAATGCAATGTTCACAGAACTCCAACCTACCGGTATTCTGACCACACAAAAGACCTCTCTTGCTCAGGATGGTCATTCCTTTTTCACTCATATGGCCAAGTCGCATATGCCATAATTTTGTGACGTCTGAATCTGACATAAATAATGATACAGTCACAGAACTTATAACAGTAGATCCTTGTAACACGTACAAACTCCCAGATCTGTTAGCTTTCATTAAAATAAGAGCACCTTTAGAGACCTTTAGAACTCCACCTTCAGCTGCATATTTACACCCAAGGGACTCCAAGGTGCCAAGAGAGATAAGGTTCCGTTTCAAGTCGGGAACATGTCTAACACCGGTTAAGTTCTAATCATGCCACCATGCATTTTAATTCTAATTGTTCCTTTTCCAACAACTTTACACTGAGCATTATTCCCCATTAAGACAATACCACAATCAACAGACTCATAAGTGGTAAACCAATCTTTATAGGGACACATGTGATAGGAACAAGCAGAATCTAGAATCTACTCCATTTTAGATCTAGTTCCAAAATCAGTAACAGATAAAACTTCACCTTCAGACTCTTTTTGAGCAATACTTGCTTCAGCTGAATTTTCTGAATTCTTCTGATTATTATTTTCGCCCTTTTGCTGCTTATTTTTCAACTTAAAGCATTCTGAAATTGCAGGTCCCTTTTTCTTGCAATAGCGACAAAATTTCTTATTATCTCGGCCTCTAGACTTTGATCTAGATTTACTTCTACTGCTACTACCATGATCCATAGTTCTCCCCTTAACAATTAACCCTTCAGCTTCATCCTTTGAATTATTCTCATAGTCATATTTTTCTTTTGACAAGAGATTTTGTTTGACATCATCAAAGGTTAGGGTCTCATTACCACCGTATAACATAATATCTTTAAAGTTACGGTAAGATCGGGGGAGTGAGCAAACTAACAAAACAGCTTTATCTTCATCATTAATTTCAACGTCCAAATTTTCCAAATCAACTATGATGGAATTAAACTCATCAAGGTGAGTTTGAATGGGTGTACCTTCGACCATCTTAATGGTATAGAGGTGCTCCTTGAGACGAATCTTTTTGGCAAGACTCTTCGTCATATACAATGACTCCAACTTAAGCCATAAACCTGCAGCTGTATCCTCCTTGATAACCTCTCGCAGAACTTCTTTGGATAAACAAAGTTGGATTGCTGACAAGGCTTTTTCATCCAACTCTTCCCAATCTTCATCCGACATGGTGTTCGGCTTTTTCGCCTTTCTTGCAAGGGCCTTTTTCAACCGATGCTGGGTGAGAATGGCCATCATCTAAACTCACCAAATGCCAAAACTAATTTTTCCATCAAACTTCTCAACATCAAATTTCATGACAGAAGCCATGTTGTGAAATCCAAATAAATATTACAACGCTCTGATACCAGTTTGTTGCGGAATTTAGCATGGTAATGGATAAATATTTAGTTTTGGTAGTTGATGATAAAATAAGAAGTAAAAATAATAAATGGAAGAGACACAAGATTTACGTGGAAGCCCTCCAATGTAAAGGGAAAAAAACCATAGGGCGAGAGAGGAGTAAATGCACTATCAAAAATATAGAGATACAAATGATTTTACACCCACACAAAAATACACTCAAGATAACACCTCACTACACTCAATGAATATGGTAAGAGTTTGTATATATATGAAAAGGTGGTATATGAAGAGAGTGGATAGTTTAGAGAAATGCTCTTGGAGGATTTCTCTCTTAGATGAATTTCACTTGGTTGGATTTTAATTCATTTGCTTCAAGCAAGGTTGCCTTATATAGAGGTGTATCACCATGTGAACAAACTTCAAGTCTTCCTTTCATTATTGAAGATGTGTCATCCTAGTCCAAGTTAGCTCACCAATATTGCCAACCAACATTGAATTTTCTTAGCCACCAAAAGACTAGTATAAACCATGAAAAACATGTTTCTTAGCCACCAAAGGACAAGTAGTGTGAATCTTAGAATTATAAGGTAATTTTAACACAACCGTTAAATTTATGTGGTTTGCTTGTTATAATTGCTTTTTCGAAGTAAGTTTAACCACGGAAAGAACTTCAAGTTCGTTTGTTTTATTTCTTGCTTTACTACTCTCGTTTTTTTTTTCTTTTTTTTTTCCTTTTTTTATATAGGAATATTAATGTTCATTTTAGGGTTTTATTTGCAGAGCAGAGCACTATTTATTAATGGCAGAGCAGTACATTTGTTAAAATAATATATTGAGAATGTCAACCTTTATTCCATTACCATTTATTGAATAAGGGGGAAGAGTAGAGGAGGTGGAAAATTAAACCTTCCAATATTAAAGGTCCCTTTTTGCTTATGTTTCATTGATGCACATATGCAATGGAAGATAAAAGTAATGCGAGGCAAGTTAAAATGAAAACTGCATACTACAAAGAATACCCGATCAGTATGCAGAGTTTATTGGATAGGAAATGGAATTATTCTCTGCATCATCATGTTTATCGTCATGCGAATTTTGCTGCTGATTAGTCGGCTAAGTATGTCACTCTATTTAATATTTTTTGTTTGTTTGAGAGGATGTCTCTCCGTCCCTTCTGTGATTCTAGGCTTTATGCCTTCGTGAGATAGTTCTTTCCCTCTTCATTTTTTGCTGCTGATCATTTGGCTAAGATAGATCACTCTATTAAGTGCTATTTGTTTGTTTAAGAGGATGTCTCTCTGTCCCTTCTGTGATTCTAGGCCTTATGCCTTTGTGAGACAGTTCTTTCCCTCTTTATTATGCACGAAAAAAAAAAAAAACCAGATCAGTCAAATTGCTAGTCGATTTGGTTTTTTCTTCTTTAATTTGTTTTCTCATATGCTTGCACTTCATAAGTAGGGATGGAACCAGTGCAGTATTTTAAGATACTCGCCCCACTCCTATCCATCTAAAGAGGATATGGATAGTTATAAATGGATTTATGACCGATACGGATAGTAAAATTACTAACTATAGGTAGAGTACAGGTTTATGTCTTTAAGTATCCACTACCTGTTATTTGCTATTGGGTTCATAGATATCCTATTCATTATTAGTAAAAATTGTATTTTAAATAAGTTTGGATTTGGATCATTAAGGTTCGCGAGTACTCTATCCACATAAGGATACTTTAAACGAGTTTTAAACGGGTACAGATAGTAAAAATTTAAATGAGTTTAGATATAGATACTTAAATAAATATTTAAACGGGTTTTAAACGGATACGGTAATAAAGTTTTAAATGGATATGGATACAGGTAGCTTAAATTTCACAGATACTCGCCCTACTTCTATCTCTATCTATGAGTCTATTGGAAATTATAAATCAATTAGCTTTTTCTAGTTTCGATTTTCTATTCATATTTTGTCCCAGTTTCGCATGTATTATTCTCAGTTTAATTGCATTCGTCAATTCATTCAATAACTTCTATTATTTTATTCTAGTTTTAAAAACTTGGCCCAGCCACATGATATTTCAATAAAAATATGAAATAAAATGTAATAATAAAAAAATATACGACTCAAATGAATTTTCATGGGTGATTAACTCATGTTGCTATAGAGTTTGTTGAGATTTAACTGAAACAAGACAAGGTTGATGTTAACTTCTTAATTAAAGAAAGGGTAAAACAGTCAACATATTTTTTAACAAATGTGTTGCTTGGCATTAGCAATTATTGCTCTCTACCCTATTTTTATTATCATTTTCCTCAATAAATCCATGTTATTTTTAGTCATTTTTCATTAATATATTTTATTTATTAAGAGTTTAATATAGTTATTTTTTTATTTAATATAGTTTTTTTTATTATTGTGTTTTATTATTTATTAAGAATTAAGGCTGGACTTAAAGCTGGATTTAATTCAAAAAATTTTAAATTCGAACTTGATTCATTAAATGTTCGAGATTCAAGACTCAAGATTGAATCATGTTCGAGATTCAAGACTCAAGATTTAAGTAAATCTAAGATAAATGTTATATGTATGTACACAATAAAGTTCAATAAGGCTACTTTTGAGCTATATTTTATTAGTCTTGAATTTCATTTAGGTCAAACTTTTACGAGTTCTTTTGGCACTGAGCTCAAAGAGTTGGCTAACCATTGATAACTTATTTTCTCCTCCTTGGGGCTTTCTGTGTGATTGGATCATAATGTTTGCGGAAATGGTTTTTTCCCACAATTGTTTAAATCAATTGTTTTTTCATGAACTTTTGTTATCCTTCTATATTTGAAAAAAACAAAAAGAAAACAAAAGAAGAGTTGGATTCCTAAGTATTTAAATATTTTCGAGAACAATTAATTCTTCGAATTCAATTTTAGTATTTAATTGTAAATTTCCTACATTTTGTATACCAAACTACTAATTTGTTGACAAAACTCTCTCGCGTTATGTCGAGCTCTTTTCTCTTATTTTCAATAACAAGCCATAGTATTAACTACTACTTCATTATACACCTATTAATCTTCACACCCTAGCTCTATTCGATCTTCTCTTATTTTCATAGTTTTCTTTATTTTTCATTTTTCTTCCTTGTTTCCTGTTTTGTTTTATTATGGAGAACGAAGGTGAGGAGAGGAGGTTGGTCCAGGAAGTTTACCAATGGCTTCACCTGAAGGAGCAACAAGGAAGGGTAGAATATGCAAATGAATCTAAAGGACATGACAAATCAGTCTAGAAAATCAGAGTGGCAATTCTGTGTAGTTGGTCGTCTGCTTACTGAAAAATCCATCAATGCCATGATCTTTAAGCAAGTTATGGCAATTGTTTGGCGTCCTGTGAAAGGTCTCATTATAAAAGAATTGGGAACAATGCATTTTTGTTCTAATTCTTTCATCAACTGGATGTAGAAAGAATGGTAAAAGGGGGACCTTGGAACTACCAGCAAATTCCTTTGCTCATGCATGACCTACAACCTAATGAAAGTCATAGAGAGGTGGAGCTTAGTAGACTGGACATGTGGGTGCAAGTTCACGATATGCCAAGCGATTTCATGTTTGAAAGAGTCGCTATAGATATTGATAATTTCATTAGAGTGTTTCTAGAAGCTGATCCCAGAATCTATGTATCTATATGGAGGATATACATGAGAATTAGAGTGAGGGTGGATGTAAGCCAAACCATTAAAGAGGAAATTGATGTTGAAGAAACCTAATGGAGAATGGCGATGGGCACATTTTAAGTATGAAAGACTTAATACTTTCTGGTATTTTTGTGGAGTAATTCGTCACTTAGATCATTTTTGCAGCAAATTTTTGATTTGCTAAATTTTCCTAAAGAAAGTTTGCTTATAGACCATGGCTCAAAGCTAAAATTTAGAAAGGTACACAGGTCGGTGCTAAATGGCTATGATTGAAAAAGGATTTCCTAAATGTCTCCGGCGGTAGGGGTGGAGTAGTCCAATGAGGGAGGCGTCCAGCGAGACACAAGCAAACGTGTTTGCAAGGAATATGGCACTAGAACAATTTTCTGGAGACAATAATCTTTCATTCAAAAATGTAACTAGTGTCAATAGGGATGGAGAACGCTTTAGAGCCAATTACGTGCATGAGAAGGAGCCAATTACTGAACATATGATGTAACACGTAATTGAGGGAATTATTGTTACTGACGCAAAAAGAAGAAGAGCAGATGATGAGGAATCTAAAGTGGATGATGAGTCAATGGATGATGATGAGGTCCCAAAAACTAATGAAGTAATGTCCAAAAACTTAGAAGAGGCGGGCACGGAATCCCATGCCTACCTTGACCAATGAGTACCATTAGCTAGAACTGTCGTGGGCTTGGGAACCCATAAATAGTTTGGGCCTTAAAGGATATGGTGTTCGATAAGAAACCCAATTTTGTGTTCCTTATGGAGACAAACATCAAGCAAGAAAAGGTGTTACATGTGAAAAAGGCTTTGGGCTTTAAGAGTTCTTTTGTGGTGCAGTTGGTATTAGTGGAGGTTTTGCCCTATTGTGGAGAGAGAGAGTTCTATGGCCCATTTAATTAGTTATTCAAGACACCATATTGATGTTCAAATCAATATCAAGGGTATGGAGACTTGGAGTTTAATTGGTTTTTACGGATATGAAGAGAAAAGTCAGAGGCGTCTTGGGTGTGACTTGCTAAAATCATTGCAATCAAAATCATCATTACCGTGGTGTGTGATAGGTGAATTCAACAATATTATGTTTCTTTCTAAAAAGCAAGGTCCAGTTTCTCATCCTAGAAGTTTGTTGGAGGGATTTCGTCAGACTCTTTTTGATTGTCATCTTCACGATTTAGGTTGCAATGGTTCTCGCTTTACATGGAAAAATCATAGAGATGACGACAATTATTTCGAGAAATGCTGGAGGGTAGTAGTTACTAGTACTTGGAGTTCTATGTTCAATATGGCGAAAGTTCATGTTTTAGATACACCAACTTCAGATCATTTACCTTTGTTCTTATGCTTGGGAATTCAGCTTATGAGATATGTGAAAAAGTGATTTCGATTTGAGAATTCCTAGACATTAGAAAAAGATTGTTGCCAAATTTTTCATGAAGGATGGACTTATGGTCGATCTTCATTATCGCGTCAGCTATTGTACAAAATATATCCAGTGCTGGGCAGCTAATCACCATAGAAAATTTAAAGACAAGCTTTGCCAGATTAAACGACAGTTGGCATTTTTGCATGGACGGCCATCCTTAGATTTAAATCAACTACGATCAGTGGAGGATCAATATAGTAATCTACTTCTCCAAAATGAGTTCTACTGGAAACAACGCTCGAAGCAGCATTGGTTAGCTGAAGGAGACTCGAACTTGAAGTACTTTCATGTTATGGCCTCCTATAGAAATCAGAAAAATTTTATTTCTCAGCTAAAGAATGAAGATGGAGAATGGGTAGATTGGGGCAATGGGTTACAATCATTTATTATGAATTTCACCATGAGTTGTTCCCATCAATAAATGGCAATCCTATCCGATACTAGCTTATTTTGAAAGGAAAGTGACAAATCACCATAATGAATTATTAACAGCACCCTAATGAATTATTGACAGCACCCTTTACAGCGGAAAAGATACGACAAGCTTTATTTTATATGCTCCCAAACAAGTCTCCAGGTTCGGATGGCCTAAATCCTGGATTTTTTTATATTTATTAGGATATTGTGGGGGGGAGATGTTACTGCTGAATGGTTGAAATGTTCAAATGGTGATTCTCTACTACCTGGTTCTAATAGAACTAACATAATTTTGACCCTGAAGAAAGCAAGTCCCAAACATGTTGCTGACTTAAGATCAATCTCGCTCAGTAACATTGTTGATCGTATTGTATGCAAGACTTTGGCAAATCGTTTGAAATTGGTGCTGCCACAAATAATTCTGAAGATGCAAAGTGCTTTCATCCCTCAATGTTTAATAACGGACAACATAATCGCTGCTTATGAGTTATTTCATACTTTTAAAAGGAAAAACCAAGGTCGTATTAGGATTATGGGTTTAAAAATGAATATGAGCAAGGCCTATGACCGTATTGATTGGGTGTATGAGGCTGATTATATTGAAGATGGGTTTTATAGAGGAATGGGTGTCAAAGATTATGAGAGCGGTCATTATAGTTTCATACTATTTTGTAAGGGGTAGTGAAGAATTTAGCCCTTTAATTCCTAGTCGGGGTTTAAGGCAAGGGGATCCACTCTCCCCGTATCTGTTTATCATTTGTACATAAGGACTTTCTGGCCATCCTATCTACATTTTAAGCGTAGATCATGGTTCACTCCAAATACTGATAATGTAATGTATTAGTTTTTCTAAATCTGCAGTTTGTTTCGCTCTAAATACTGATAGTGCAACAAGGGCTCAAATTTGTCAATCCTCAGGGTTCAAGAGGTGGTAAATCATGACAATTATTTGGGAATGCCATCTGTTATTGGTAAAGATAAAAGACAGATTTTTCAGTTTATTATTGAGAAGGTAGCTAAGCGACTATAGGGATGGCAAGCCAAACTTTTCTCCAAAGCTAGAAAGGACATTTTATTATGTATTGTGGCTCAAGCTATGCTGAATTACTTAATGTCCATATTCCTTCTTCCAATTGATATTTGTAAGGACATTGAATGTCCTATGAACGGTTTCTTTGGGCGTAATGGATCCTCAGATAATAATGGCATTCGATGGTTTCAATGGCGTCGTCGAGCTATCCCTAAAAGGGAAGCCGGTTTGGGGTACAGGGATCTTAAACAGTTTAACTTAGCTCTATTGGTAAAGCAACGGTGGAGAATTTTAAAGTATCTTGATTCTTTAGCTGCAAAAATTTTAAAGGCAAGGTACTTCCCTGATTCTAGCCTCTTTAACGCTGAAGTTGGACGCAATCCTAGTCAAATATGGCGTAGCATCTATGCTTCACAATTTTTTAAGTCAAGGTTGCAGAAAACGGGTAGGCGATGATACTTCTATTGATATATATGGAGTGACCCATGGCTTTATGATGAATTTGATACTTATATTCAAACTGAACTAATGGAGGACCAAGTTTTATCTCTGACCTTATTAATAAATAGAAATGGAATAAGGGATTCTGATTTAATACTAAAAATTCCATTGTCTACTAGAACAGTTTGCAATGATTGGTTTTAGTTCTCAAACAGGAAAGGGGAGTATTTAGTTAAAGAGGGTTATAGGATGGTTATGCATATGGATAATGTGGAGTTTGAGGTAGCAAAATTTCCATGGCAGAAGTTATAGCAGGTACAGGTTCCTGCAAAAGTAAAACTTCTTATTTGGCGTGTGATGTAACATCCCTTCCCGGTCCACCCATTAACCCGAATGAACCGAGCCGAGGCGCTACAATCTGGTTGAACTTATGTCCTGTCATGCTGATATCATACTGTATGCTAAATATGAATACAAAACACTCCCAATTAAACTCCAAATTTTCAACATCTCCAAATAATCATCACAACACAATAACACTTTATATATTTTCATAACTGTATAAATCCTCAATAGCATGTAATATCTAGCAATTAATTGCATTCATTATATTTATCAAGTCTTCTTGAACTAATCATACCAACTATTGTAAAATATTTCATATTCAATCATTTTATAAGTATTATTACATCTCATTATACCCCACTCTGGACTCTAATGGCTCGAACTGGGTTTTGGGTCAGCCCGACTCAACTCTAAGCAACGACTCGATTCAGTAGGATATTACAACTTACTATTTCAAACACAGAAAAATGGGGCGTTACATGTGATGCTTGATGCTCTCCCTTGTAAGACAAATCTAAAACAGAGACATGTGGAGATTGATGAGATTTGTCTGGTATGTGGTTTTGACAATGAAACTACAGTTCATATTTTGTATGATTGTCCTTTTGCAAGTCGTGTTGGTTGTTGTCAATTATAGGATGGAAGATAATCAGTTCTTTACATGCTTGGCTTACTCAGATTCTGACTGATATGCACTCCAGTAATCATGAAGTTTTTATGTTGATTTGGAGCTTATGGTCTCACAGAAATGAGGTCATATGGCAAAGACATTTTCAAAACCCCAATTATGTGTTAAGTCATGCACATGCAACGCTTTATGAATGGAAGGCAACAAGGAATAATGGCTTTATGATTTCCAAATGGGTTATTCAGCATCAACAGGACAAGAGGCGTTGGAAGGCCCCCATGCCAGGTTTGTATAAATGTAATATTGACATGGCAGTCTTACCCAATAGAGACTATGGCATGGGTATGATTATAAGAGATTGTCATGGTCAATCTTGTGCAGGGAAATTTTTTTTCTCATCCTGGTTTGCATGATCCACAGATTGGAGAAGCTTTGTGCTTTCGGGAAGCACTGAGTTGGTTGAAGTCACAGTTTTTCTTTCCTATTTGTATGGAGACAGATTGTGAAGTGGTAGTAAAAGCCTTGAGAACTCCATATGAATTTTCTTCTTATTTTGCTTTGATCATTAATGATTGTAAGGCTCGATTGAAGGAGCAGCAGTTAGTTTCTTATGATTTTGTTAGAAAGCCAGTGAATCAAGTTGCTCATACGATTGCTAGGGCGGCTAGTTTTGTGTCTTGTTTAGATTGGGGATATGCCCTCCTTCATTTTTGTATGATGCTTTATTATTTGATATTAATAATATGAGCTGAGCTAATCATTTTATTCAAAAAATATATATATTTTCGGGAAAAAAAAAATGTTGTTCTTGGTTGTCCATTGGGCTTTGGCATATGGCTTCAGTTGGTCCACTTCTATGTGACATATAAATATTGCGTTTTAGGACATAATTCTCTTGATTCGAAAATGCAAATCTTATTTTACTGAACCATAAAAATGTTATTAAACATAAAAACACTCTAATTTATTGTTTTTTTTTATTGAGAAATTGTTTTAAAGTTGTGTTATTTATGAATTTTAAGATGTTTGAATATGGAAAGATAACTTACTAATTAGAAGGATAGCTTATGAATATGAACATAAACACTATGACAACAACTAAGCTTTAATCCGATATATATATATATATATATATATATATATGTATATTCCAATCCATAATAGCAAGCATAGGGAATAATTAAAAATATATATAAAAAATAATATATAATAGATATAACTAGATAAGAGAAAGATAAACAAGTATGGGCAGACGATAGCAAAGGAGTCTTAATCCTAGATTAATTAAGAATGTCATATATAGGGCTAACTAAAATGATCGACCAAACCGAACAAAAAATCAAACTGACATTCTTCGGTTCAGTTGGCCTACTCATTGGTTCTTGGTTACTTCAATTCAAATTCAAAGTTTCAAGGTAGTTCAACTAGATTTTATAAAATCCAATCCATTAGATTTAAAACCAAACTGAACTCATCAAAATTAAAAAAACAAATTGAATTAATTGAATCAAGCCGATTCGGTTTGATTTAATTAGATCCTCAAAAGAACTTGGTTTGATTCAATTTTGATCCTAAAAGTTCAATTTGCCCTTTTAAATCTTGGTGTGATTCAATTTTAAGTTTAATTAACCATTCTCCCTTAATCATGTAAATCTTTTATCTCCATTATGTTCTAGTCATGGCTAGTTGTCATTAGTTGCAAGAGACAACAGTTCTTTCGCTACTACTTCCCTCCATATGGTTTGAGGTCTACCTCTTTTCCTAAATTTTTGCACCATTTACCATCAAAGTATCGCACTTATGAACTAGAGCACATGGGACTCCACGAACCACAGGCCAAACTATTGCAGACGTCCTATATTAGTGAGATATTAACTAATTGTTCAGCATAAATTCACTATAAATCATTGACTCGTCTCATCAATTAAGTCAATATCATATGCATAACATGCACCAAGGAACCGCTTTTGTATATTATGGGTTAGTCCATCCATTATTAGAGTAAATAAATATAGACTTATATGAAAATTTCTTTGTATTCCCTTCAACTGTTCTCACATTTGTGACTGCATTTTCATGCATATCCCTAATATGTCATTAATGCAATTGACATGAATCTCTTTTTTCTCCAAAATACTATATCAAAGCAATTTTCCAAGTCCACGAACACCATATATAATAAATCTTTCTTGTTTTCTCTAGCTATAAATTTCCTTTAATAAGAAAATAGTTTCCATTGTAGATCTCCCAAGCATAAAACCAACAACTTGTAATTTGATACCTTGATAAAATCCGAATCAATATTCAATCACTCTTTTACAAAGTTTCATTGTGTGACTCAGTAAGTTTAATATTCAATCACCTTTTTTAGCTTGGTTGTAGTTATATTTTTGTTGCATCTCTTTTTCTTAGCTTAAGAGAACGAGAGGTTTTCTGACCCGTCTGTATTGTGTTTGTCAGATTTTTTATTTATTATATTTAGGCTAGTTATGGATGTATTTGGAAAGTCTATTGGCTTTAATAGATTCTTGAAAATGCTAAATTTTTTATTTTTTTATCTTTAATTCTCAGTTCATACATCTTTAGATATAAATATCAACAAAAATATTTTTGAAAAACTTTTATAAGGATAAAAGAGGAACCAAATGTAAATATAAGTTATTAATGTATATTAAAAAAGTACATCAATATCTAACTTTTTCGTAAAAAAAGAAAATAAGTGTTATTTCCTAAAAAATTCACGTTAAAACTTGAGTTTTGAAAGCAAGCATTCTTCTTCTTCTTCTTCTTCTTCTTCTTGTTCTTTTAACTCCTTTTAGTTTTCAACTTTTCATTGTTGTTGATTCTCAAAAGAAAAAAATTTCATCGTTGTTCCAAATACACCAGAAACATACATTTGCATGCGTATTCTAAAATTTATAAATTGATATACATGTAGTTTGGTCCACTGGAGAAGCCATCTATGATCTGTAATGAAGGTAATCAAACTAATAAAATATAATTATCTTAAAAAAATTATTTGTTATTTACTAGAACAATAAATCGAGAGGAAAGTGGAGTCTGTAAACCTGTAACAATAATAAATCTCAATCAAAAAAATATACTATAAGAGCAACTATATAGACTATATTAGTATGTCTATCACTTGCTCCCTTGTTTTTCCTGCTTAAAAGTAAAAACATATTATTTATGCAAAATAAGTAAAATAACCATATAGCTATTCTATTTATAATATATTTAATATTATAATGGCAAGTTTAATATTTTAGCAAAGTCAATGAACTACAACTAATAGGTAATTGGTCAGCAGCTAAAGTAAACTGCATTTTAAAATTTTTTTTAAGTGAGAGTTACGATTTAAAGTCAACACTGTTAAAAGAATTTTTAACCGAGTATCTAATTGGGTTTCAAAACAAAGAGTTGGCTAGAAGCCTCGCAAAAAGTTAAAAGAAATAGAAATAGCGAGAAGAGCATCCTTATCAGCTTAATTATTTCTCACAAACCGAGGCAAAACGTTAGATGTGTTGTTAGCTATTATTCCAAATCAATAATAACAACAATAGTGTAGCTTGTAGCTTTCTTCATGTTAACAACACAGGTAGCCTGCACGTTTTAACCATATTCTACGTGGATCTTCTTACGCATGGACCCCATTTCTGTGGTTGTTCATCAATCATCACCACCACCAGCACCACCCCACCTGACCGCCCACCTTATCCATTCCCCCATTCCACTTATGCATCAATTTTCGTTTCTATCTGTGTATTATTATTTTTCAGAATATTCTCCTTGGATACTGTTAAGCTAAATTTAGATCAAATTTTAAAACAATTTCAAACATATACCATTTACCATAAGCTCTCATTTTTTTTTTTTTTTTTGAGAAGGCTCGATCAATAAATATTTGAGCAGCTTAATTAGCACTATTATAATAAATAAATTGTCGGTGGGCGTATAAAAACAAAATAAAAAGAGAGAGAAAGAGAGAAAGGACATTATAACCTTATATATCCCTCACCCTGAACCTTTTCTTCTTTTCTTCTCCCTCACAATAGATATGAACTAATCTGCTACTCTCTCTTATCTGGCAATTGAATATGACCCGTCACTACATACACATGCCTTCTATTTTTACTACTCTTTCTTCCATCAAACCCCACAACCGCAAACTGCAACTGCTGTACAACGACATGTCGTTTCAACCTATCAACACCCTTCACAATTACTCCACCTCCGCCTCACCACCACCAAAAACGCCACCGCCATCCTCAGAATATTCAATTCATCCGCCCTTTGACTCTTCTATGGCCTTAACTGTTCTAGTCCTCTTAACGGCTTTTTTCTTTATGGGCTTCTTCTCCGTCTACCTCCGACGGTTAGGCCGTCCAACGCCTCCACGCCGTAGCCAGCCAAACGCCTTCAGCGACAGTCAATTAAGCACAGTGGCAGTGGCAGTGGCAGTGGCAACTTCACGTAAAGGACTGGACGCAGAAATTATTAAGTCACTGCCGGTGTATGCTTATTACCAAGGGGATACGAAATACCAGACTGAGTGTCCGATTTGCTTAGGTGAGTTTGAGGAGAAAGAGATGCTTAAAATGATACCATACTGTAAGCATGTGTTTCACTTGGAGTGTATTGACACGTGGCTCAAAATGCACGTGAATTGTCCTGTTTGTAGAGGGACCCAGTTTTTTGACATAAGTAAGGGAAAGGCCAGCAGCGGCGGTTGCCGTGGTAGTTTGGACGGGGTTGATGACCACGTTGCGAACCAACAAGATGGAAGATCGACGATGGAGATTAGTGCAACATGCATACAAGTGGGGACCACTTGGTAGCATAATAGCATTAGGTGTTCGAGTTTTAGAAGGAGAGAATTTGTAAGAACATCAGGTAAATGATACGTGTGATTTGGCGCGTGTAAATATGTGAATATTTATTCTCTTGATTTTTATTTTTATTTTTTTTTTTTGTTTTTTTCAATTAATATGTACTTATTATTAGACAATTACTTTTGTGATAGTGATGGTTTAATGTTGTAGATGAATCCTTGATTAGAGCGGAGCCTTCTAGCGTCTAATTGTCACTATTAGCATAAGGATTAGTCTAATTGCAAAACCTATTCAGTAAGATAATCATAATTGTGGCAAAATGACATTAGAAAAGCAAAAACCTATCGTTTAATATTGGAACGCTTTGAGCCAAATTTTTTATGGGTTTTTTTACCAGTAAATTTTTTTTTTTCTTTCTTTCTTGGATAAAATGCTTATTATTCCTTTTTTAAATATTCTGAAATGTTTATAAAATTTTTAATTTTACATGTTTAAACGATTTCTTTTATTTTCTTATAATAACTTAAATGATCGTTGATTTTTTTTTTTCTAATCTGTATGATTATTCGTTAAATGAAATACATTTATTAATCTCTTAATGGGTTAAAGATGAAAAAAGAGTAAAATAATTATTATTAACTAAATTCTTAATATACATATTTTATTAAATCACACATAAAATGAGATCAAACGAGTAAAAATTAAAAGATTAAGAAAATGAAGAGTTTTTTTCCTTAAAATCCATTATTTTTTACCATGCGGGCAGATTAGATGCTTTGGCTCATTTGAACTGATTTATTTTATAAATTTAGAGAAATCACATTTGCAAGGGATACAATCTAATTTAAAAAAGAAAAAAGAAATGCCATGTAACGAACATAAAGTTCATTTCACACATCTAAGTAACAAAAAAATTTGTAAAAAGCTTGTCATTTATTAGTTCTTCATTTATCCTATAGAATAAGGAAAACAAACATTACCAATTCCCACGTAATATTTACACGAGACTGGTTGATAAAAATCAAGTGTCAAAACTTCACTCGAAAGGAAGAAAATAACACTAAGTAAATAGAAAATATCAAGTATTAAGATCTGTGATGTAGTTAAAACTTAACCATTATCTTATTAAAACAAGATTTAGAATTTAATTTCTTCTTGCTATTAATTGCAATTTAATTATCATTGAAATTAAATAGTAAACATATACCTTACCTTAATAATAGGGTATGAAGATATTTCGACTACAAGTTGCAACATCAGAGCCCCACAATCGTTCCATTATCCCCTAGGCTAATAGTGACTAGGTCCAACTAGTTAACCCTTGTCACCATCTAAAAACCTTAGAGCAATATCCCCCTATCATCTTGTGTTGCAATTTCACCAAAATCTATCAATAATAAGTCCTGTGAAAGGGAAATAACGAAGTAAACCTTTCCATCTCAGTTTCCATGTCACCCATTCGTTCAGAAATAAAGCATGAAAAAAGAAGTACAATTTCAAAAGATAAAATGATATCAGATCAACCAACAAGTTAAAGCAAGTTGTACTAAAATATCCTTTACAGGGGTGTGTAAAAGGGAGTTGCTATATAACCCCACTTGAACTGGGGATTTCTCAGGGGTTCAGGATATGAGTCATATGTCATAACCTTTGTACAAAGGGGGAAAAGGTTGCCTTCAAAAACTCTAGTATGATCCTCCACTCAATATCTTTATTCACATCAAAATGATTAATTAAAGAAAGCCAGTATTTTTTCAGTCAACCATACAATCAACACAACTAAAATCACGGCATCAGGAACCCAGGAAATAATAAATACCTGGGGCGATCGGGGTATGTCTTTGTTAATCCAATTATCATTTCTTTCTATTTTCTGATCCTTGAGTTTTTTCTTTTCGAACTTCAAAATTATAAAATGGAGTATGCGCGGATCACCTCAATTACGGGTGCCCTGCACATTGGACACTTTTCACCTTTCTGAACCAACTCATTTGCACATTTTGAACATGTGCACATGTGCCCACATCTGTAATGAGAAGTGTATAAAAGAAAAAGGGGAAAATGTAAGAATAAGCGATAATATATATTCTTCCCTGGCTTATGAATGCTACTAAACAATATTAAGGAGTATATCTCTAAGCTCCAGAATTACCTGTACAGCAACGAATCTATATTGCTACTGCAGCATATACTGCATATTCCTTTCCTTACATGATCCCATTTAGCTCTATCCTCCGGCAAACCATTGTCACACATCTCTGCCATAGAACAAGAGTATATTTTATGGTAAACCCAAAAAGCAGCAAATGAATCGTAACAACAGAGTTTGGCAGACATAAATTTTTAGGCCGATATTTTACTGTAATTTTCAAGAGAAAATATCTTATGTCAAAAAGTTTACTCTGACAACAAAAATGTATCCAGTGCAACTAGCATGTATGGAAAAGGACATGCACATAATAAAAAGATGAAACTAAAAGTCTGGTAGCAGAAAAACGCCCAAATAAGAGTTTCCCACAGGAAAAAGTAATAGCATGAAGACTATGACTTTTCCCCAAAGCCAACTCAAGAAACATCACGATTCATGTGGCCCCATCATCAAGGAAAATATCCACTGACTCAAAAAAAGGGATTGACCGTTGAGATGGAAATATAATGAATAAAGAACTATTTCCCGGACAATGTCTCAAACATGTTATACATAACTTGTTATAAAGTGAAGAAGAAGAGAGAGAGAGAGAGAGAGAGAGAGAGAGAGAGAGAGGCAGCAGGAGCAGGCATCAAATTATACACACCAGATGAACCAGCTGCGCGATTCAGGGCAGCAGAAACTTCTTGTCTTATTGACCTCTGCAGCTCAAGTTGCATGTCCATACAGGCTTCCAGCATCCTCTGCATATTGTTCATCCTTTGTTGTAATCTAGCCATGTCAATCCTCAAATCGTTAATGATATCCCACTCCTGCACAAAATCAAAAACATTTTTCGAGTGAAACTGAAACTCTATAACAGATTTCAACATAAAAACTTCAATCCTCAGAGAGAAAGGAAGAACCATTGTCACTGACAAAAAAAATTCCCAGCATCAACTAAGAGGAGATAAACAAACATAACAATAGAGTTTTTAAATGTGTATGGGCCTGAATGAATTTGCTTCAAATGACATATCTACAAATATAGCAAATTTTCAAGTATAACTTAATTAAGTCCATTTAGTATTTGACAGTGCTAATGAGCTAAATATAAACTTTCATAAGATAAGCACATTAACAGTTGTATTGCAAGTATTGTTGCAAAAAAGAGTCTAACTTTCAAGAATCATGGAGGAAAAATAAACGCACAATTCCAAAGCGCTGATGCACGTCATGTTGTGGCCAAGTAAAATTTCGCGTATCTTGGTCCCAGAGCTGCTGTACAGGGGGGAGTGATGAGGAAGGCAGAGTAATTGGAGGACTCTGGACTGGTTCTCCCAGACCCTCGTTCTGGTCCCTATTCTGCTGCTCCACATCTTGATCTACTGATGCAGAAGTAGGATCAGTTTCTTGCAGCTCCCAATCAAGGGGAACATGGCTTTGCCTTTCGACGTATGATTGTATCAATTGGTCAAGACTCTCCCGGAAACCACTACGAAGAAGAGTAGATACACTTCGCCTGCAACATAAACAAAGTTCAATCACGTTTTCAATGACTAGAATGAGCTAAATGAACAAGCCCTTCAGTAATGATATCCTTACCTACTTAGCAGTTCCCTGAGTTCCATACTGTACACATTATCATCTTCAGGGTAATAAAAAGGATCTATCCTTGCAACAGGAACAGCTTCCTGTTCAGAAGGCTCTTGTAACCAACTTTGCACAGCCTCTTGAAAACCACCATCTTCATGCCACACTTCAGAGGTTTCTTCTTCTCTTTCGTCATTTTCCAGCCACTCACTAGCAATGGTTTCATGTTGAGGTCCATCTATATTATCTTGAATTCCACCACTCTGTTCATTAGATCCAAAACCATCTCCAAAGAAGCCTCTAGCCTCACTTTCCAAAACCTGACTCTGCCACTGGTCTACTTGTGCAGCAGATTCAATTTGATTGACATCTTCAACATTGCCTTCCAAATCACCCAAATGATTGGATAGCATAGGGCCAGAAATTTCACTATCATCTGGGTCTGTTTGTTGAGAAAATACTTCATTGGTTGGTAACAGAGGGATAGGCTCTCCAGCAACACTTTCATTGTTACCTTCTCTCTGGTTTCCACTCACATCTTCTCCACTAGCATATCTACTATCAACAGATTCAAAATTCACAAGCTGCTGCCTTTCTCTTATCTCAGTCTCTGGAGCTTGTCCTGCAGCCTCTTCTGTACCAGACGTAGGCTCCTGTGGACTTCTATCTTCAACAATGTTACTTCTTATATCATTTCTACAACCCAACAAACCACGGTTATTACTTTCCTCTACATTTGACTCAATTTGTTCGTGAAATTCACATATGACCAGTTGCGAATTATTTTCTTGGGTTTGTTCGCTTCCGTTAGAATTAATGTCGGTATTAGATGCGGTATCAAAGGTGCTGCTGCTTGCTTGACCACAAATAGAATGGTCCAATCTGGAGGAAAACCCTTCCCTTCAAGGAGGAAACAGTTCTAATATCATTAAGAAATGTACTAAGCTTCAAATTAAATATGAAAAGAAAGAAAATCCAACAATTGATTTGGGGCACTTCATTTGACTAACAGTTTCAATCTACTTTTGGACCAACCAAACTATTATATCCTAATTTCAGCATGAGTCAAATTTCTATAACATTTTTTTTTTTTTTTTTTTTTTTTTTGCAACAAAACTATAAAACATGGTTCATCATTCATGGGCAAGTTTTGTTATATTCCAAACAACCACTCTAGTACGCTATTCCTCAACATAATCAACAACCACATATTCTACCAGAATCTTTGTAGCTTAAATCACAAGTTATGCGTATCCATTAATAGAACATTACAAAACAAACAACACTTAAAACTACCAAAAACCAAAATAATGTAAAATGAGCAGTTCATGACATTCCAAACTACCTTCTCAAATAGATTATCAATCTCCATATCCATCAGAAACATACAAAACTAGAATTTAGCTGTTATATTTGATTAGATTACACAGCTAGATAAATAATCCCCAGTACAATGGCATTATAAGCATAAGCTATCCTGCTCTATACCAAGCAAAGCTTAGGCAACTCAAGTCTACAGAACATCATCTGCCTATCAACCATAATCAGCATATGGTACATATAAGATTGCAAGGACTCCATAACTAATTGTGAGATTTGCAGGCTCATAGCAGCCAAACCCAATCCCTTCTTATTGTTAATTAAAACAGTTTCTATGAACTGGCTGCAACGGCATCAGATGCTTGTTTTGTGTATGCATGTGCACGTGTTTGTGTGTGTGTGTGTGAGAGAGAGAGAGAGAGGGGGGGAGAGAGGATATAAAGAGAAACAGAGGGATGGAAATTTACATATTGAGGATGATATGATTAGCATAAAGATCCAAATACCTAAGGTCGGATACCGTGTGTCTTAGCCTCAGTAAGCCTAACTCACTTGCAGCTGTGGACATGGATCTATCGTCTTCAATTATTCTGTCATTTCGCAAGAACCTACCTCTAAGCAATGACTGCAAAAAAATATCAAAAGTAAATGATGAGTAATTGAAAGACAAGACAGTAGTTAATCATTTGGAAGCAGGCATCAACAGCAACACAATAGAAAGTCGACCATAAAAGTAAGACAGCTCCAAGAACTTGAAATGCATCAGTATTGAAATAGTAAGTCAACAAGGATACAAGTATACTCAAATCTACGGGAGAAAACAAACATTTAAGGAGAAAGTAAATCATTTTTTCAAATATCATTGAATTACTGCATCTAAGCAAAACCCTCAAACATTTATACCAAGAATCTCTAACCACAATTACACAGTCAAAAGATTGTATATTTTTTCTTTGAATAACAGAAAAGAAGCAAAAAGAAAATATCTGAACCACAAAAGAAATGAGATACAACAATCTTTTCGAGGTTGGAAAATGAAAATAATTTGTAGAAGCTAACCTGAATGCGGATCCGATGAGCAAATTGTGATACAGCCCGATGCTCCAACAGACCTTGAAGCTCTCGTTGCCTCTCTATCTCAGACTTCTTAAGCATATCAAGTAGAGCCTGTCTGCCACATAAACGACGAATTCCCCTCCGAGTATGCTCAGCTCGCCCTTCATTGAGGTTAACAACCGATCCATCAAGAACTTGTTCTATTTGACCTGCAATCTCAGCACCATGCTCTTCTCTGCGGTCAGCACAAGTACCTCTCTGCCGGCTGTTCATTTGTACCGACTCCCTTATAACTCTTACTCTCTCCTGCTCAGTTTCACCCAACCATTCTGCTCTAGAACTATTGTTCCTCCTCGAAATATTAGATCCACATTCCCTCGCAGCACAGTTCATCCATTCCCGAAAAATCTGTCTTACTCTTTCCCTTTCAATCTCCCCCATATCAGAAGAATCTTCTTGCCCATTCTCGGATCCAATTGGACCAGGAGACCATTGTCCAAAGTCATTCTCGCCCACACTGACATCCTCTGAAATGCAACTATGTTCACTACCATGGCTGTCAGATAACTCCACCCTTGAAAGGTCAGAACTCAGTCCATCACTTCTATGTTGGAGAAGTCTCCTGCCAATCCTCCCTCGAGCATGACCCACAACATGTTCATCCTCGAGCTCCCGCCACATTTGCAAGAGTGACGATGCCCGCGTGCTAGTGCTCCCATCATCACCTCGGGTACTCACGGCTTCTGATTGAGGTTCCCTGAGGAACGAGGAATCAAGTACAGAAACATTGTGTAGACCAGCAATAGCCATTAGTCAAAATTCCAAACTAACAATCAAACACTCTCAGCCCATCTGCTTAGGATGCATGAAAAACTTGTCTATTTACAATTAATACACAGATAACTGTTCACAAGTTAGATCACTGCATTAATTATTTTTCCACATGAAGTCAACAGCCCTCTAAATCCTCAACATCATCCTCATCAATCTTCAGTGAAGCCTAGGCAGTAGAACATGAACATCAAAGGGAACCAGCATAAACTGCTCAATTCATCACAATAAAACTCATCATAGAAGTACTTTGCTTCCTGCATCAAATAACAAAATGTCACTCTGTCTCTCCTCAAAAGGCTATTGTTCTAAAACTTCAAATAAAATCAAGCAAAAAAAAAAAAAAAAAAAAAAGCAATTATACCAATTTCAATACCTTTATAAAAAAACCTCATAAAGTTAAATCCAAAACCTCAAATCTCGACAGCCCTACACAGCCACAGGCTCATTCAGTTCCTAAATCCTCTGTTTGGTACCAAGGAACAGTAACAAAAACAAAAGTAACTGAATTGAAACGAGATGGTCCCGATCATGTGGAATGCAGATGCATCTGCCTCATCCACTCAGGTGAGTCCAAGAAAAATTATTTCAACCTATTCAATTCCCAAACCCTCTAGACTCTGTTTGGTCACTGAGAAAATTCAGGAAAAGTTGAGAAACAGAAACTTCATACCTCACATTTTCCATTATCTGCAAATCAATACAAAACGACCTCCACTTTAAGAAACTCGTATTAAACTGTTGAATTCCAGAAATCCAAAAAAACAAATTCCCCATTCTTTTCCTAACCTTCCTCAACAACCAAATAAACCACATACAAGAACAGAAAACCATTACTTAAAGTACCATTACAGATACTTTTCAACACAAATTTCCTCAGAAAAAACACCAAATCAAACAAATCACAAGCAATACAAATAAAAAATCACCTAACACGACAAGAAATGCTCGGTTTTAAAACACACCTAAAACAACTACCAGTCTTATTCATATAAAGCCATTTGAAACTTACCAGAGAAGCTCTGCTCTTGTTGATTTCGAAGAAGTAAAGGAAACGAAACCCTAGCAATAGAGAGAGAAGCGAAGAAAGAGAGAACCTGAAGAGAGAGAAAAAAACAGAGTCTTTGAGAGAGAGAGAGAGAGAGAGAGAGAGGGAAGAGATTTTATTTTAGAGCAATAAATTTGGAAGGTGGACATGTCATCCTTGCACAGTTTAAGCCCATAAAAACTTGACGTAACACTAACGTCCAAAATTTATACGACACATGGCAAAAGCCCCTTTCTTTGTGGAAATTTCCTAAAATCTTGAAGGCAACGGGAGAAGCGAGAGGGGGGAAGAGTCCAAAACTATAAACGACACCGGATTTATAGGTATCGCTTTTCACCTACCATTCCATACGTCGCCGTTCGCTCGAGTTTCGCGCAGCTTTGACTTTATCTGGGGAGGGGTAATAATGGAAGATAGTTTGTGTGAGGTTGACGGGTGGGAGATAACGGTACCTGACGGTGAATTTAACCGTTGAGAGTGGGAAATAACGGCAATTTAAAAGAAAGAGTTTTATTATTAATAAGGATGATTAGAGGGCTGCTTCCTAGAATGGGGAAGAACGCCTTACCGTTTTGTCAGTATTTAGGGCAATTTGTGATTTAACATGTTGGAATAGATTTTGATTTGTACGAGTGTTTTTGTCGCAAATTTAAGGTAATTAGTTTTGTATGACGTGCATAGTAATGATTGTTTATATTTTTTATATTTTTTATAATACTAAGGTAATTAAGTTTATTATTATAGGATTTTAAAAAAATCATTATTGTATGAGCAGGGCATGTGAATTTTTTAAGTATTTCCAATAAATTTTAATTTAGTTATTTTACTAGAATTTTTCCCTAAATTTATAAGTTTATAAATTCAAATGCATGTTACAGTCTACTTAAAAGAATAACTAACTATGACATGTGCATTATATATAGCCCATTCATAGACATTTCTTAGATTTTAGTTCAAATATAAGTGCAATAAACTATTTAAAGATATATATATACACGTGAAATATAAAAAATATATATAGGTGTAATAAGTATTTCTTCCGTTCCATTTTGCTTGCATGGTTTGACAAAATACACATATTAAGTATTTAGTCAATAAAAGTTATTTTGCTCTTTTTTGTACTCTTAATTCATTGGAGATATTAATAAAAGTCCCTTATCATGGAAAAAAATAATTGTTTACATGTATAAATTTAAAAACCTTATAAATATTTTGGGACATAAAAAAAAAAGAATAACAAGTAAACAAAATAGTACGGAAAAGAGTATAACTTTTCATATTGAAAATACTAAATGAGTATATCAAGAAAACCATTACATGTGCGTTGATAACATGTAATAGTTGAATAAACATTTATTGAGATTAATTGCAATTTATGACTCAAAAAAACCATTTTCTTTTTTCTTTTTGTTAATTAGTTGCGGTTTGTTGGTCTCTCACTTATATAAGAAATGAAAGATCTCGAATTTAAATAATCTCGATTAAAAGAGCTTTCACCAATTTGCTAAATTAATTTGATAAGTTAAGGGAGGGTTATCTATATAATTTAATCCGCAATGTTATTTAGCCCATTGAACTTCCCAATGAAAAAAAAAAAAATCATAACACGTGATAGTCCCTCTATTTCATAAAAATAGGTTGATTTCTTTTTTTTTTTTTTTACTTGTATCAAATTATAGTCTTATTTTCTTTCATATAAAAAAATAATATTTATATTTTCTTCTTCTATCTCTATTTAACATGTATTTTTATCACCAATCAGTTGTTGTTTGTTTAGTTTCCCCGCGTCTTGTAGAAGATGTGAGGAACGAGAGATTTCAAGTTTAAATCTTCTCTACCATAAAGATTATTTAAAGAGAAGTGTTACCCCCTACTGTATAGTTCACAATATTATTCCGAACCATTAAATTTTCTATGAAAAAAAATGCACCTTTATCGATTTAATATTCATCTTTACATGTGTGTGTGTCAAAGAGGATGAAGTGAAAATTGAGCAAAAAGATGAATTCTGATAGCTAGCTTCTAAACGCGTGAATATGTTACAATCTAGAGATAAATGCTATCAAGCACACTTTTTTTGGTAGAATATGTTCAATTTTTGGATGGAAAATGGTGATTTTTAGAACGAAAGGACACTGTAGTAAGTTTAAATAAATGTTATAATAATTTCTAAAAAATAGGGACACAAGTGTTAACCAATTTAGAAGCATTAAATTTTTGAATGCACAAAAATACAATAAAAGCAAATTTAATAACCAACATTAATCCGTAACTTGAATTTAATAACCAAAATACATACAAATTTATTTCTCAATTGTCATGGACCCAACACAACACTGGATGGATATTGTCCGCTTCAGGCCCTCTGGCCCTCACGGTTTTGTTCTTAGGCCAGGAACCACATCTTAACCCAAAACGCGTCCAACCATGTTAGCGACCACCCCTCTTTATGTATAGATCGTTTACCCTGTCCTTAGCCGATGTGGGATGAGGCGACTCTTCGCCCCTCCCACCATCAAGCCAGAGGGCACAGGGCCGGCTCTGATACCAAATTGTCATGGACCCAACACTGGATGGATATTGTCCGCTTTGGGCCTTCTGACTCTTACGGTTTTGTTCTTGGGCCAGGAACCACATCCTAACCCAAAACGTGTCCAGCATTTATTAATTATTACTTTTCCTTATTGGAGGGAAGAAGTAGGTACATTTTGTGGTAGCTAGTTCATGACGTGAAAGCTTTCTACTCTCTATGATATTAGAAAGCTTGATATGAGCTTGGGTTAACGCAATGAAAAACTTGTGAAATTAAAAAGCACGAGTCTATATAAATTTGTAATTCTTTTTGTTTGCGCTATTTATCCAACATTTGGAGGTTTGATTTAATTGATTGATCCAACTAAATAGTTGATTCATATCTTAAAATTAAGTTTTGGGTGTTTGATAAACTTTTTAATCTATAGGTGATGGCTGATATAAGTCTCAATCAGCTTTTGATTCTATCAGTTGTATTTTAAAGTTTTTTTTTTTATATTGATTTGTGTTTTTATATTATATTTTTTTATATTTACACGAGATATCCAGGCTCATGTCCATTTTAACAGTTCATAGACCTGACTAATTATCACTTACCCTCAGAGGTAAAGGGGTTGGACCAGGCGGGAGATGCATGAGAGACGTATTTCTTTTCCAAATGAAGATTTTTATGATCATTTTATTTGTACTTATTTAAAAATAAAAATTTTAATTAATATTTTTATTTATATAATACATTAAAATAAAAAAATAATATGTTTATACCTTATATATATATAAGAGACGTATAAGAATTTATTATAATTTTATAATAAAGTGTTATTACAAATAATACTTACATATGAAATTAGAATTAATTCATAAGTTTGATTAAAAATAAATCATTCATACGAAAATTAAAGCATTAATGATTAAGAAATTTGTAATATACACGTTAAAGAAAAAGTTGCTTAAAAAATAATATTTGGATATAAAGTTGAAGAGAAAGGTGTCCCAAAAAAATTAGGGTATATGTCCACACCATTTCTCTACATCTGAGTTATTAATAACAAAAAAAGCTGCATCATAACAAGCACATTTATCTTTTGGGACCATAACTTTTGAACCTTTATACTTACTTTGAGTCTTCTTAATCCTACAGCAACCCTCCAACAATTTTGGTTGGTTTAAAGATTGCAACTCATAACTACCTCTGCTTCAATTTCTAACTGTAAACTCTTTTTTTTTTTTTTTTTTACTGTATGTGTTTGTCAAGTTTACTTCAACCAAAAAGTAAGGAACACCTAAACTTTGAAATTACAAGCATGAGAAAAGAAAATAGAAACCACATTTTTCCCCAAATGTCATTTCTTTATCCAACATCAGAAAGATGCATTTCTAAGGATACTAATTACCAATTTTCAAATTAGCAACTAAAAGCTTTAAGCAATCCCTAACCTCCTAAATTTGTACTTATAAATATTGATTGTACACAAATTAGGAGCTTTTGAATCCCCACATTAATATGAATTTTACTACTATCAACTACTAATAAAAAATTTTTAAAAAGAAATTTTTATTTAATTATTAATGATTAATGTGTTTAATTAGCCGAAATCAATTATCAATTATATGAAACAATAATTGAACCAAACATATTCTGAATTTATATTTAATTAATCACGTAGAGGATTAGAAATATATTTTTTATTTAATTATTTTAATCAGCAGCTGATAGAAGCATCGATATAAATTTTGGAGTTTTGTTTTTATTAGCTGTTAGCTAATTTGCGTTATATATTGTATTTAAATTATATTAATTTTATAAAAAAAATTAATATCAAAATTATTTTCTTCAAATTAAGATTTTATATAATTATTTTATTTTATTTAAAATAATAAATAACCATTAAATATCATTATAAAAATTTTAATTAATATTTTGTTATTTATATAATATATTAAAATAAAAAATAAAATTTTTACCTTTCTTATACAAGCATGTATATACTCTTAAAAGACGATTAATTCAGCTAATTCATATAGCTGATAGTTGATTCATCCCCAACACCCAAGTTGTAAGTGTTGTTAATCTCATCAGCTATAATTTGGAGTTTTTTCGTATCAAGTGCTAAGTGATCTTTTTATATTTTAATACTAACTGCTATCAGAATTTTACCAAACACCAATATTAATCACCATTGTTAACCATCAACCACAATTTATCGGCAAATTGCTATTAGTTATCAGCCGGTATGAATTGCTATACCAAATGACCACTTAATTGTTATCTTACATATTAACAATAATCCTATTACAATTTTATCAAACAACAAATAAATCAACAAGCCTTATCAATTTTCAACTAATATAAACAACAAAATCAAATAGGTTCTTCATTTTAGTATTTGCTACATATATAATTTATTTTTCTCATTATATATTTATATATTTTTTAAAAGGATTATATATTTATATTTGAGTAACTCTAATTAGATACCCTTTATACTTTGAAGTGAAATTTTTGTGTGTATTTTTCTCAACCACAAGAATTTTCACTAATTTGGTGAGTCAAGAGAAGACTTCTCTTTTTGTGCAGTCTATCATGTTATTTCGACTCGTTGAGCCTTCTAACGAATAAAAAATTAGATACCCTTTATATTTTGAAGTGAAATTTTTGTAATTGCTGTTAATTAGTTGAACTTTATCTATAACTCTTTATGGAGAAGTCGACCTAAAAGTTAAGTGAGACCCAACAATAATTTATTTATCTAAAACATTTCTCATGCAAAAGATTACATGTTTTAAAATATTTAAGAAACTTCTGATTCTTTTTAAAAGAAAATCATTACATGAAAAGAAGTACGGTCAGGGAGCGTCCAAAAATTCAAAATTTCTGCACCTCTCTTTTTTCTTTTTTCGTTTTTTTTTTTTATGGAGACTTTTAAACTTTTTGTCAATAAATCAACACTTAAAAATTGAAATTCGCAAGTAATGGTCCCTTCATTTAAAAAGAAAATGAAGGTGGAAAATTAATTCACACACATAATTTTTCAATGAAAATCACAATTTAATTGTTGAAATTTTACACTTTTTTTTTTTATGTCTTTTGAATTTTCCCACCATCCATTATGTTAGGTTGAGTCCTGAAGCTTGATGATGATAATTGGACCGTCTTGTAACCACTCGAATGTTTAAGCGAGTAACGGAGATAAGAGATATTTTTTGATGGTGTAGATTAATTAAATTATTAATTTAAATAATTGGAGGACATAAACATTATTCTAGAGCAAATTAATGTTAGTTGAATTCCATTATTGACTAGTTCATGGTTAACATCAACATGGAATCAGCCTTTGATGGAGGGTATCACCATCATCATCGAAAACTCTAATGTGGTTAGGGGTGTTCTAGAATTTAAGAAATAAATAATATAAGTGAATTTAATAAAATGTGGAGAATATTTAGGAAAAATAAGAAATTACTAAAATTTTACATAATCTAACCAAAAATCAACACTAAATATTTAAAATTTTAAATTGAAACTAAACCGATTAGCTGTTAACTGTTTTAGTAGCGTTTAGTTATTTACCATTTGAATAAATTTTTATAAAATGCTAAAAGTTAAATGTTACATGAATTAACTTCTTATAAAAAATACTACTTTAATCTCGAAAAGTTAATTCAAATTCTATGTTAGCAAACACTATAAAAGTAGCGTTTAACGTTTTAATTGGTCAAAAAGCTAACTGTCATTTAAAAAGTTGTTGCGGAATATGGGTCAAAATCGCACATATTTTTGTTAATTGATTTCAATATAAAATGCTACTTTTTTTTATTATAAAATATAATAGGAGGAAAATCAATACATGTATAAATAATATGCACAATTTGGGTCCCTAGAGCCATATATACAAGGGCCATGACCTATATATGTAATGTAGCTAACATTAAGCATGTAGTTGTCTTTTTGCCTTTTCTCCTATGATTGGTACATGTGATGGATTTATATACTTGTCTTAATGGCACATGTATATTTATATGTGTGTGTGTGTGTGTTTGAAATGGGTCCAATATATAAGATTTGAAAGTTCATAATATTGGATTCTTACTTCTACATTCTACCAAAGCATCTCACTGAACTGGCAATACATCACTGCACTCCAACACCCACATGCACATGAGTTCCTGTATGTTTTATAAAATCTATTTTAATATATATATTTCCCTTTTTTTTTTTTCAAAGTCTTGAATTTTTTTGTGGGAAATTAATTAAATCAATGGATGCATATATAACCTTTTGGAAAATTAGAAAGAAAAAGGAATCAGTAAAATTAATTGAATTAAAGAAATCAATAACCTTTTAACTTGTTCTTGCTATTAAAAACCTTCTTAAGAATGATTGAAATTAGCAGATGTTTTATGTATATGGAGAAGCCAATTTTCTCTCTCTAAGATCGCTCGTAATTTCCCTTTTAGCACCCATGTTTTAGAGACTTCCCTCTTAAGTTGGATGATTGGTTGTTACATGATTCTATTGGTACTGCAATGTACTCTAGATTGTGCTTGTCTTCTTAAAGGAATCTTTCTTTTCCGTGCTTGATTTATTCCTTTCTTGCTAGATTTGTAAAAAAAAAAGAACCATATGCCATATGACATATGTCCATACATGGATGCACATATATAATATTTAATCAAAAGAAAACCTTTTAAGAAAAATTACCAATTTCTCCTTATAATTTGCAAAAACTTGCATATGGATCTTTGTTTCAATGAAATAAAAAAATCTGAGAATCATAATATCAATAATCATTATGCTAGTTTTAGCTGTAAGGGGGACAAGAGGTGATGAGGTTGATTATAGAAAAGAAAGCAAAAACAGAATAGAACCATCAAACTAATAGACATAACTTGTAAAACTACAATGCATTTTGTAACAAATAGAAAGCCAATTGAAAAAAGACAAGTGAAAAGAATAGGGACAAAAGAACTAGAAAACATTGCATATCTCTAAAATCTATAATAATTGAATGGTTGATGGGCCTTATTTAAAAGGTAATATACATATGTGTCCATTAACATAGGACATTGACAATTTGACATATAGACAATGGCTAGCCAAGGATAGAAATTAAGTGACAGTGTTTTTTTTTTTTTTTTTGTTATAAGAGAGAGAGAGAGTTGGTTGCCTGTCTTTCATTTCATGCTAGCTTTGTGAATAAAATTTTCAGTTCTCATCATTCACATCAATTTTTTAGGGTTTTCTTATCTTATAGCAATCATCCATGCATCAAATGATAAATATGGAGGAGGTCTACAAAATAGTGACTGGGTGCCCTTAAAGTAGTGGGCTTTGAGGGCACATTTCTCATATCCTTTTTTGATATATAGTTCTTTAAAAGGACTGTTGCCTTATTGGAATTGGACCCATATCTCATTTTTGCCCCCCAAATGGTTTCACTTTGTTAAATTGTTATATCAAATAAAACTTATGCCTAAAGAAAACATCTTTGCATCTCTTTTTAGAGGCAAACTAAACACATAGACAAAGCTTAGGTTTTCACAAGAGGGGGCATGTCTTATCATGCATTGATATTTTTAACATTCACTTACTCTTTAGCCTCAAAATATCTCTTCTTGCCTTCTTGGCATGGAATTAGAACTATGAAGTCTCTACCTTTCCTTATGCTAAGTAGAAGCAACGTGAAAGATAATTTTATAGGAGATTTCAAGTTTGAGTCCTCTCGACCACAGTTGTTTTTACCAATTTGATAAGCGAAATGAAGGATTACCCATGTTGTGTAACCCAAAGTGTTATTTCGATATATTGGACTTTCAACGAATTAAAAAAGAAAAATCATTTTGTCATTCTTTTAGAATTAGCAAGTGCAAAAGTATCATCTCAAATATATTAATTTGTAATCATTAACAATTATTTTCAAAAATATTAATTAATTTCGGTTTAATATTACTGGAGTTATTATTTAAAATGTGAGTTTAATTAGTAAAGAAGTATGTCTAAATATAAATATATTGTAATCATTAAATCCTAAAATAGCTAAACAACCATAACATCTCCACCAAAATTCATTCATTTCATCTAATTGATTTTTTATTATTAGGTGCAATAATAGAAGCAATAATGTATAAATGTTAAATGAAAACTAATTAAATTTACAAAATGGTGATGTCTTCAATATCAAATATTCTAAACTGTGTGGTGCTTTCTAGCTGTGTTGTTTCACTTGGCGTAGAAGTTATCCCTTGAGCTTGTAGAAAGTTACTTTATTTTTTTCAATGGCTAGTCAATATCATCTTACCTTTCTTTTTTTTTTTTTTTTCCTTAAAAAATATTTTTAATTGCTTTTCAATTAGTTTTTCCTGGTCTCCTGCACAAAAACGACATTATTACCATTTAGGTTGGTAATTCAACGATGGAGTAAATTTCTATAGTATGAAAAATAGAAAAAGATTTGCCTATATGGGTATGTATGAGCATCCATATACTAAATCAATAGCAAAATACCGTTTTGTAATTTATCCATTTTTCAAATAAAAAGTCAAGAATACCCTCATTTTCACCAAATAGCTCTACCCTATCAGCTTGATTACCCGTACACTAGGAGTAAGTAAGTCTAAACAAAATATTATAGCTCAATGCACAAAAGGACACCCCCGTCATTGTCCCAAATGAATTTTAATGAGCCATAGCCCATTATGATAATGGGCCTCTTGAACGTAATGTTTGTTCGAAGCCCATAAACCATTCCTATAATCACCCTTGTTTTACATGATAGCAAATTGGCAATTCCAAATTAACACGCAAACAGGTGACCTGGGCCCTAAATTTTGAAGATGCAGCCCAAATTAGAAAGCCCACCGGGATCTAATAAGGAACAAATGCTCAATATCATGGTCTTTATTATTTTAATAAAATTACTAATTTTATATTATGAGAATTTTCACAGTCTGATGTTGGAATGTTAAATTAGGTTACAAATTAATCTTTAAGATTTTAAAATCAATTATACCTTATTGCTTTGATTATAAGGAACTCCTTACTCATTTAAAAATTTTTATATTGATGTTAATATAAATTCTAAAATTGCTAATTTTGAAATCATAAATAGCTTAGCTTATTGTAAGACAAATTCCAAGTTCTTTTTTTCAATTAGGCCCAACTAATAATAATAATAATGTTTTTTATCATAGAATTTTAAAAAGAAAGAAGTGTGTGAAGCTTAGAATATATAACGTTTAGAACATTTGATACCCTTATGTTGTAAGCTAAGAATATATTAAACTCGGTTCGAACATACCCAGCTAAAGAATTGGGTGGATGGATCATTGATTTAATGAGTGGATTAATGGGTGGATCATAAAAATATTAATAATATATTAATTAAATAATTATAATTTAAAATAATTACAATAAAATAAAAATAATTAAAATATTAAAAAAATTCTCTGAATTAATCGGGTCTGCATGGATCGATCAATTCCACCTTCAATCAACCAGTTCAATCCAGTTTTTTTTTCCTTAAATGGTTCAAAAGCAAAACCGACTTGTATTTGAGGCTGGTTCACCAGTTCTCTGAGTTGACCCGTCAGATTAGGCCGAGTTTAATAATTATAGTTATGAGATATATTCTTGACTATGTTATGTTTGGCAACAGCTTTTTTAAGTAGCTTTTAGGATTTTGACTGACGCAATTTTTTACAGTGTTTGATAATATAGCATTTATACTAGCTTTTAAAAATTAAAATAGCATTTTATAAAAAATTAATATATGTAACATTTAGTTTTTAGCTTTTTATGAAAAACTATTCAAACAACTAATAGCTGAATACTACTAAAACAACTAACAACCATCAAAACATCTAATTTTACTGAATAGACTAGATATACTAAGTAGAAAAATAGTGATGATGGTGAAATGATTATACAAGCTGAATATAATTATGCTCCCATAAAAAAATATTAATAAAAAAAAATACAAATCATAAGAACAAATTAACAACAATAATAAAAGCTCTTAATATAATACCTAAAAAAAAAGGTAAACATAAAAAAGAATTCACACCAATCACCAATGAAGAGAAGCAAAAGAAATGTAAGAAGAAAACAATCCTATAAATAAAAATCACATACCCTTAATATAATTCAGTACTCTATATCACAGTAAGTCCTTTGAGCAATCTTTGTAGAAGGAAAGTGTACCGGCACTGAGGGACACAAAACCTTCAGAGTTCTATGCCTCAATTTCAATACTCCAACCTTAAATCTAATTCTTGCATGAAGCATAACATCTAATTGAAACTGTCCTGATCTTCTTTCAAGCCTCAAGTCTCTAGACAACCCATTTGACAATGCCACCTCTCTGGCTTCAAGCTTTGGCTCCAGCTGAGTAATATTCCGGCGAGGTTGATAAAATGGCTCAAGAGTGTTAAAAGCAATGGTTTGATCATCATAAGATAAAGAAACTTCAATAGAATCATAATATATAGAGATTCTGCGATTAGGGTTATGTGCCCTAATGACGAAGTCAAATGAGGCATTTAGGTGGTTATAGTGGAGGTTAAAGTTATTGATCGAACCATTTTCAACGGAGTAGACAATCTGTTTTGGCTTGATTACTAGCCAAGTGATTAGCACAGCTATACCCACAAGCACTATTAAGGTTAGTATGACTATAGCAATGATTCCCAGCATTTTCGAGTGGGCCGGCCGGCCAGAGGCTTGTGCTGTGGCCGCTGCAGGCTGTTGGGTAGTATTACCACCGGCCATTGTGAAGGATATGTGGATGTATGGTTCTTCTAGGAGTGATCCAATCTGGTTATAGTTTTATAGAGGATAAAGAGAAGGCAGGGATTAATACATTGATTAGGGCAAAGATAATCCAAGATTATGCTTTGGTGGGAAAGGATTTGCTGGACCTATATTAAATTAATAGGTTAGATACAAGAATTGAGAATCTCTCTTTTAAATTTGAAATTTCCCCTTTAATTTGCTTTTTTTCTTCATTGTTATTATATCACTTTTTCTCTTTAACATTTCTTGTGAGAAACTCAAGAGATCTGAGCGATTCTTTAGGTCAGATTGTTCTTTTCTTCAGATAGAATGTTTCAAGATTCATTAGAAATGTACTTCATGATCAGTTAGACATAGGACACTTTAAAGCTTTCATTCATCATTCCAGCGCATATTTGTTCACTCTATTCATAGTATAATGCTTTAATTTTTTTTTTTTTTTTGTTTATTTATTTCGTTTTTGAATCAATATGAAAAGAAGAATATGCTGCCACAATAAAGATTAATAAATTATATTATTACTTGATATATACCTAGTGTGAGGCTTAATTAATCAATATGAAAATGCTGGTTTTCTAAGTAAACTTTATCATTTTTGGATGATTTTGTTCAAGAGTTGAACTGATCAACTGGGATTTGAAACATCGAAAATGGATATATATATATATATATATATATATATATGCCATCTTTTGAAAGTGGATAATTAAGAGTTCTGTGAGTTTGTTCCTCATCCTACTTCTGAAGCTATCTTTTCATGGGACCTTTATATGCTGAAGCAACCTTTTTAAGTATGAAACTTTTCTATATACTTTGTTTTCCATATACCAATTCTTGCTTTGTCTCCAAGTGATGCCAAATCTATCCATTTCTAATTTCCATCAAAATAGGACAGGATAGTAATTTTGAACTTAACTAGTCTCCCTTCTCCCATCTAAGAATGAAATTCTTGCAAAAAATGGCAATAATGAGCTTATCATAGTAGCTTCTTGAAAATACTTGGATTTAGCAATAACATTTATAATATTTCTCTTCTTATTTTTCTGGTTTACATATCAAATTTCACGCATTGTACTGAATTATTTCTCTTATCTGATTGACGATATTTATATAATTTGATATTCAAGAATTTGTAATAAGAATAAATTTTTATTTTTAATCTAACTCAAAGAATCAAATTCTAATAAATAAAAAAGAATACAACACATCAGTCCCATTTAATTTAGCTCTTAATTATTTGCTTATGCTTCCTTTCGACGAACCATTTATGTTGAATTTAAGTAAACTTTTTTCAGGTTTCTTCCGGTAAACAGAGTTATTGGAATCCCCTTTTTTATCCGAGGGAGGGAGAAGCTACTATTGACCAAAGTCAGAAAACACAACCAGTCACTTGTACTGAGAGAAAGATTTATAGACCGTTTGGAATAAATAAATCATGGTTGTAGAATTCATTCGTAAATGAATTCCAAGTAGAATTTATTTGCAAATGAATTTGTCATATTTACTATGCTACAATTTAAAATAAAAGATTCAATTGAATTCACAAAATTATGTTTGGAATGAATTCTTAAATGAATTTTCGTTCATTTTTATTTCTTATAACCCCTTGACATAATTAATAATTTAACAAAAATAAATAACTAACACCAATTATATTTATTATGTACAATATAAAAACTTGACATTTTTTATTAAAATATAAATAATAAGTTTCATAAAAATAAGTATACTAATATTCCACGATAATTATTTAATTATATATACAGTAACATTCATCATGATAATAATTTTAATTGATGTAACAAATTTTGTTGATTTAAGTAATTAATTTAGAAACTAAAAAAAAAATATTAAGAATGTTATTATTGTTTTTAATTGCATGAAAATAGTTGTTGATACTCGGTTTTTATAGTTTCACGATAATAATAATTAACGTTGTTATTAGACTTCAAAAAGAAAAAAAAAAACTTCACTAATTTCAAATTTTCCAAAAAAAAAAAAAAACAAAAAGGAAATAAAATAAAAATATAAACTAACGTCATTATTGGATTAAAAAAAATAACTTGTTACAGTTTGGAATTTTTCAAAGAAAATAAACAAAAAGGAAAAAAAAAGTAAAAATGGTTGAGTTTATAGTGGAGAGTAATTTTGTCAATAAATATTTCAATGGTCAATTTTGTGAAATTCATTTACAAATTCCATCAATTTTAGTAGAATTTGAGTTAGGCAACCCAATTCCATAAAATTCAATTCATAGAATTCAAATCTGTATTATTTTTCTTTCCAAACATTATATTTTGAATTTCTAAATAAATTTCACAAAATTTTATGGAATTCATTTATTCCAAACGGGTCTTAAAGTTTTAGCCTTAATCAATCAAAACACAACCAGGCCCGGTGGGTATCGGAGACATCTTAAGGGATTTAAATGGCTTTGTTCTTTGCATTTTCTATAAAGGTACTGGAGTCATGGATTCAAATCAAGTTGAAGTGCTTGAAACTTTACAAGCATTGGAGATTTATGCTTCTTCTAATACAGATCTGTCCCTTTAATTATTGAATCAGATTCAAAAAATATTATTTTATATATGGGTTATAAATAAACTTTCAAGACTTCGGCAATGGTGGATAAATTTCAATAAGCTGGATTCCATCATTTTTTCTTTATCGCATGTGTTTTTCATCCATGCAATCAGATCTAAAAATTCATTTGTTGATACCTCAACAAAGAAAAGAGTTGATTAAGTGAATCCTTTTTTAGCTTGACTTTAATCTCATTTACTAGCTCTTGGGATAATTGATTGGGAAGAGTTTTATTTTCCCTCCTTGCTCCTTTTCCTCACTCATGAAAGAAGCCGAATTGTTTTTAATTCTCTATTTCTGCCTGTAGGCTTTTCTCCTCATTTTTAGATTTAGATTTTGAGGGTATATGGGGGAAAATCTGCTGATTTGGATGTAGAATCCTGGATTAGGGGGATTTTCCTACTTGCTTCAGCTATTTTCTAATAATAATATATTTATATTTGTTGATAAAAAAATTTATTTGCTTATATATATGCGTGTGTGTGAGACATATATATTAATGCTAATCGTGTCCTAATATTTAAAATTAGGTATCTTTGATATTCCTATATAGGTAACGCTATTTGAGTCTCCATATATAGTGACTTTCACATGTCATGCATATCAAAATCCAAATATCTTTCATTTCTTTTTAATATTTCCCCCCACATGGGCATTACGCCATCACCAAAATGAAATTTTTATCCTCATATATACTTTTCCTTTTTCAAGAATAGTGGAAGGAAACCATGCTTTATTAAACACCAGTAATGGAGACAAGCAGAAAAGCCATTGCAGGAACACTAGGATTTCAGAGTGAATGCCAAAAACCATCTCACGGTGTCATCACGCGCTAGACGGCTTTGCAATTTTGCTAGGATCGACGTGTGTTATTTGATTGGCCAGTGATGCTAGCCTGTCCTGATTGGAGCGTGTGGCGCGTTAGGGTTACAAAAAAGATGGTGTGTTCATCAGAAAATGCTGAGCAATGGGGTTGGTAGCCGCATATCCTTTGGAAGATGCTCCCCTTGCTAACTCATAGGAGAAGGAACCTAATTACTTTTAATTATTCACACTAAATGTTTAGGATTTTGTGGGTTTTATTAAGTTTATTTTATATATTATTTATATTGCGATTAACATTTTAGAAAAAAAAACATGTCATTATAATATAGAAATAAATATTTAAAATTTTACCTATTTTAAAATTTGACATTTTAATAGGAATGTACCGCATTTCTAGATAAATTTTACCCGTAAAATAGAGAATTCAAAATTTAAAGTCACTATTATATATTGGACACCTTGCCTGGAAAACAGAGAAAATCACTTTGTTTCTTCCTTATAAAGATAAAAATTCCACCTTTGATCATCAACATCTCAATCCACCTATAACTAAATAACGCAGCATATACATATATGAGCTACTTGAAGTTGAAGGTGATGATCACTAGCCATTTCTCTTAGCATTAGTGCCACCCCCCACATGTCTAAACCCCCACTAGGGTTTGGCTTTGGGTTGGTGGGAGGTGGCGCTATAAGCTCTAAACAAAAAATTTGGGAGAGTAAAAGACAATTAGTCTCCCACAGGGCAACCTCAATCCTTTGGCATTTTCAACTTATGTATCGGTGATATTCTCTTCCTTCTCTTAGATTGGTAGCTTCATGACTTGACATGGAGTTCCAAGATTTTGAAGGTATTAATTATTGATAGATCATCTTGAGAGCAAGTTAGATTCAGTTTTTTGTTCTTGTTTTTCATGTTGATTAGATTCTTATGTTCTCTTGTTTTTGTGCTCTAGAGATATATATGTATCTTTCAAGTTCTTGAACTGTATTCAAAATTAAGTGTAAGTTTATACGTTTAGAGCACAGATTTCGTTCCTTCTGGTGCTAAATTTAGTGCTTGTTCTTCTCCTTTTTCTTTTTTTCTGTGGAGAGTACACAATATATATGCTTAGCATAAGATTAAAAATTTCCATAATCCAATATAAACTATATAAATATAAATTATTGATATTTAATCTATAGTCCTAATGTTACTTTTTGAGCAAAAATCAGAGCTTATTGCATATGATGAAAGTTGAGTTCGTTTTTTTTGTAATTTGTCCTTGATTGCAAATGTTTTGTTGTGAAAACGAAATGATAAGGAAAATAAATGTCTAATTTGAAAATTCTTACTTTTAGAATAAATCCAATGTAATTTAATGATAATTTTTAAAGATTATACTCAAAAAATAAATATTATTCAATAAAAATTAAATTATTTGAATATAAAAATATATTAAACAAGATTTAAATTTTTTAGTTGGAGTTCTATTATTATGATTGTAGAACTCTTTGAGGTAGAGTTTAGAGATAATAGCTGATGGGTTGAAAAAATCCAACAAGAGAATGAAGAGTCAGTGATCCTGAAAGAGTTGCTTTACGCTTAGAATGATCCATCTCCGTTTAATTTTTATTTCTATCTTTTTTTTTCAAATTTTTTATGTAAACCACCGGTATCCAGATCCTATTATCAGGGAACGCCTAATTCGAATCGGGATTTAGTCACAGTTAAGGCTCTTCGCCTCTTTCTACAAGTGTGTTTAGTAGATATCGAACCGAGAGTTCTTCTTCCATACCTAGGGGCTCAACCCATAGGTTTATTTCTATCTTTTATAAAGATAACTAGTTAACTGGGTGAGACTTACAGATATTTTAGGAGATTAAGTGGAAATAAAATCTCCATCTATTTAATGGCCTGTTTGGTTCAGCTGTTCATACCAGTTGATAATTGATAGCAGTTACTGATAGGTGGTGGTTGATAGAAATATTTAGTAGCGGTTGCTATTAAAATATAAAATGACTATTAAGGACATAATTGTTTTTATATATTATGATGTATATATATATATATATATATATATATATATATATATATATATATATATATATGTATAAATTTTAAGGTGAATATATTATTTTTTATCTTAATATATTACATAAATACAAATATTAATTAAAATTTTAAAATAATATTTAAGAAATTTTTTTAAATACGTATAAATAAAAGTATCATATAAAATATTAATTTAGAAAAAATAATTTTATTAACAATTATTTTTTTATGAGGTTAATAAAGTTCAAAATAATATAAATACGAATAAACTAGCAACTGATACAAAAAAGCTCACAAACGTAGCTGATTGAGACTTCTATCAGCTGCAAGTTACTAATTAAAAAGTTTACCAAATACTTACAACTTAGCTTAGAAATAGCACTGATTGAGACCTCTATCAGTTATAAGTTGCTGATGAAAAAGTTTACCAAACTAAACTAATATTAAGTTTTGGTGAAATATATTTTTTGATTTTAGTATATTTAGACTAATTGTCTTTCTTCACGATGTGCTAGGCTTCTATTAAATAAAAAAAATTGTAAACTTTGCTGTATGCAGAATTCTCGAGACTAGATTGTATTTAGCCCAAAAGAAAAATTATATTGGACTTAAGCCCACATCGGACTTTAAATCGAGCATTCCATTAACAAACTACTAAATGGATTTGTTAATTAGTCAATTTAAAATATTGTCAATTTTATAACTATAGCTATATTTATCTTCGTTAAGACCAACCCCGACAAGAGTTTAGAGAAATCAATAAACCATGAGAAATCGAATCAAACCGGAGGAAACCACTAAAATTTGGAATCTTCTATTGAATCAACTTTGAACTACTTAAAATTTTAGAAGAGGCTATAAGTCGAACCAGAAAAGATCTATCCTTCTCACTCTTCAAGCGATTTGTTATTGCTTGCAGACTTGCAGTAATTAACCACCTGTTGTCATCCATTTCTAATCGGTGTCAGCCCTTTAAACGGCTATGAAAGCTACCAATTGAAGCTTTCCATTCCATTAAACATAATTCCTCACTAAATGTTCATTATGTAACCCTTATTTATGCAATTGTTCAAAGAGAATCAGAGTTGTTATAGTGATTGCAACTCCGTGATCATAGCTTGACAACCGACAGCTGAGGACGCGATTATCAATTTTTCCTTCTTTAAACTTGTATTCTTGACCTTGTTTTGTGGGTTGAGTATGAGAGAAGAATTCTGTCACTGCAAACTCTATGGTTGTTGAACTATACTGCTGTCCTATCACTTTATGAGTTAAAATCAGCTCAAGTCTCCCTCTATTACACGTTTCCTCAATTGGCTTGAATTCATTTGTTTAAAATGAAATAACTTTGTAAGAGTTTTCAGTCATGACTTTGCATTTTTATATTTTATTTTGGTAAGGGGGCATAATTATAATTAAAATATGAGTGTATAGGATCACAATAGGTTTCTCATAGACCTGAGGATGCCATAAGCCAAATTGCGTAAACTTTTTAGAAAAATTTATGCATTAGGCCATAGTTCAATAAATAAGGAAACAACCTATCATGATAAAACACCATATTTTTAAATTGCTTAAAGCATTTTCAATGCTAATATGGATTGTGACTGATGTATCATATAAAATAGAAAGTGTGAACGGTGATGTGGCTAAATGTCTATTTATAGACGTTGAATTTTAAAAATTTTTCTCCAATGCACTGCTTTCATATCCTCTTGCATATTCTTTCTTTTTTTTCTTTTATGGGTCCACAATATATTATACAACCAATCACTATAGAGTAATAAATGTCCACATTGTCTATGAGACCCTCTAGAAATAGAAGGCGTGATAGACAATATCTATCTATATTTTTTTGACACTTCATCTTAACATATCAAATATACAATAGCATTGAAGAGTTTTATTTCTTTTTTAAAAAAAAATCTTCCATTTTTCTGATGTGACAATTAAATAAGAGCAATCTACATTAGTTGTTATACCCTAATATCCTATAAAACCAAGGCACAGTTCGAAAATAACTTTTAACGTTTTGACCAAGTCAAAACTTTATCTCTATTAATGAAGGCATTTATGAAACATTACACATTTAGCATTTAACTTTTAATTAAATTTTTTTGACAACCATACTCATTGTTTTTCCCTCTGAATTTAGCTAATTAAATAACTAATGTCTTTATCAAGAGTGGATACGGAGGATCGGTGGTTATGGAGTTTGGAGAGCCAAGGTATATACTCGATACATAGTGGTTATCGGTTGGCTGTGGATCTTTCAACAAATGCGAATATTGTTGTTTCTTCAGTATGGGGTCTAATTTGGAAAACAAAGGTGCCAAAAGAAATTCTGCACTTTGTTTGGTGGGCTGTACAAGAGGTCTTACCTTATCGTGTGAATTTGTGCAAGAGAAGAATTGATGTTTCCTCTCTGTCCTTTTTATGGTTTATATGGTGAAACAGCCAAGCATGTACTAGTGGAGTGTTCTTTTGCAAAGGACAGTTGGCTTCTCTCTTCGCTAGGATGGCGACAGGCTACATCTATGTCAGATTTGATATTTACTGTCGCTGCTGCAGGTCTAACAAATCTCAAGGAAATGTTTATCTTGATGTGGAGTATATGGTGGTCCCAAAACCAGTTGATTTGGCAGCATCGCCCCACTTTTGCTAACCAGGCGGTGCGATATGCAGTTCAATTAGTGCATGAATGGCAGTAGGTATAATCGCCTTTATCTTCAACTCATGCACAACAATCCCATGTTACAAAATGGAACCCGCCATCTGCTGGTACACTTAAATGCAATGTTGATGTTTCTCTCGCTAATACTCATATTGGTTTTGGTAAGAGATCATAAGGGTTATTGTTTAGGGGGCAAATCAATGTCTATTTTGGCCATGTAGGATGTGAAATTGGGTGAAGCCCTTTGAGGCTCTTAGTTGGTTGAAGCAGCAGGGTCTCTATGATGTTAGCATTGAGACGGATTGTTTGCTTTTAGTTCAGGCATTAAACGTGAATAATTTGGATCTTTCTTACTCTGGTTCGATTTGTTATGGATTGTAAAGCCCTTCTTAGAGAGCTTTCATCCTTTTCTTATTGTTTTGTTAAGAAATCTGTGAATCAAACTACTTATACGATAGCTTGGGCAGCTGGTTCTTATGCTGATTTTGTATGATGTTTTAGCTTTTGATTCCAATAATATAAGCTAGCCAGCTCATTTTCTTTCAAAAAAAAAACTAATTTTTTTTTCACTTTAAGTTAAACATTTATTTTTACTGGGCACTTCTAATTTAAATTGTTATATAAACAAATACCAACTAAAAGTTAATAACTAACGCCTAACAGTTATTATAACAGTTAACCGCTACTAAAACAACTAATATTGCCGAATATATCTTAACTCATCTTTCGCCTCATTTAAATGGGCAAGGGATATATCCATCACCTTAACTATTAATGCCAAAAGCTAACAGGAGAAAAATTAGCCATTAGGCAAGACAATAAATTGCCACAAAAGCAAGATGATAACAAATTAACAAATCCATTCCTTTCATCTTAGTTCCTTTACAAAGACAATTCACTTGATTATATTTATATACTGATGATGAACTATATTTCTCAATCAAATAAAGTTCTTTTTAGAAACATACTCTTTATACCAATACCAATATTTTTTATATTTACATTGCATAATATGTTATAATTTTATTTATCATAAATTTAGTATTGGATTTCTTCTAAATTTCTTTTAACTAACTAACTCAAATAGTATAACGTGTTTATATTTGAGTTAGATTTAAAAAAAAATTGAAAAAATGTTCATTTTGCACCCTCAACTTAGGTTAAAAATTCAAAATGCTCAAATTTTAACTTTCTAGCCAAATAACTCCATAACTTTGTAAAAGAAGTTCAAACATTTTAGCGGGCATGTATATTTGAGATTAGGGTATGTGAGTGAGATAATAAAAATGAATATTTTCTTTCTCTCTCTCTCTTCTCAATTGATTATTCTATCCTCAACACAGACTTTTCTCTTGCTCTCTATCTCTCATTTTTTATTTTATTGAAACGAGATCTGATTGAAGGAAAAAGAAATCTTCTTACTATTAATCTGTGAGTTTTGATTATATAAAAGAATAAGAAGATAACAGAAAAGCAATAACAAAGGAGGAAGTTGTAACTGCCTATAGAGCTGTGCTAACAAACTAAAAATAAGTTACAACTAATCTATTGCCAGGTAAGCAATTAGTTACTTAGTGGGCCAGTCTTTTTTTTTTTTTTTTTTTTTTGCTTTCTTTTCATTTTTTTTTTGCATCTGCTGTGAATTTGTCACTTTCATTTATGGTTAATATCCCCCTCGCAAGCTGGAGAATGAATATTCACCATTCCCAGCTTGAGCACAAATGAGTGGAAGGATGGGGGAAGGAAGGGGTTTGGTGAAAAAGTCAGCTAGTTGGGCTGAGGAGGAGATGGGAAGGAAGTGAATGAGACCCGAATTGACTTTTTCCCTGACAATATGGCAATCAAGCTCAATATGCTTGGTTCTCTCATGGAATGTAGGGTTGGCAGCAATGTGTATAGCTGATTGATTATCACAGTAAATGCTAACGGGCTGAGGGTGTGGGAAAGAAAGCTCAGTCACATGTATTTTAACCATTGGACCTCACAAGTTACTGCTGCAAGGGCTCTGCACTCAGCCTCATAGGATGATCTAGAGACAGTTTGTTGTTTCTTAGATTTCCAACTGATTAAGGAATTGCCAAGATAAACACTAAAGCCAGAGATGGATCTTCTAGTATCAACACAACCGGCCCAATCCGAATCACTGAAGGCTTTAAGAGTGCAGGAAGAAGAAGCAGGGAAGACAAGGCCTTTTCCTAGGGCTGATTTGATGTACCTCAGTATTCTATGGAGTGCTTGTAAATGAACTGTAGTAGGCTTGGATAAAAATTGACTTAAGTGGTTGATTGAGAATGTGATATCGGGCCTTGTGGTGGTGAGGTACAGCAGTTTCCCTACCAATCTTCGATAAACAGCTGAATCTGATAATGGGGATCCAGAATGAGAGCTTAACTTCTGGTGGGAATCCATGGGAGTGGAAGCAGGCTTAGCTGCAAGATAGCCTGTGTCTGAGAGAAGCTCTAAAGTGTATTTCCGCTGACACAAAGAAATACCCTGCTGTGACCTTGCAATTTCAAGACCTAAGAAAAACTTTAAAGGACCGAGATCTTTAATCTTGAACAAGGAATCAAGGTTCTGTTTGACCAAATCAATCTCAGAAACATCATCACTTGTCAAGAGGATATCATCAACATATACAAGTAAAATGGTAAAGGAAGCTAACTTGTTTTTAATGAACATAGAGTGATCATATTAGGACTGTGAGTAGCCAGAATTGAGAAGGACTTCAGAGAACTTTGAAAACCATTTCCTGCTTGCCTATTTAAGGCCATAAAGGGACTTTTGTAAAAGGCAAACTTGCTTAGGATTAGAAAGAATTAAGCCCTGGGGGCGGGGTCATATACACTTCCTCTTTGAGATCCCCTTGCAAAAAGGCATTATTCACATTTAATTGGTGAATATGCCATGAGTGAATGGAGGCTAGAGCCAATAGTAATCTGAGAGTAGTCATTTTTGCAACTGGTGAAAAAGTTTCCAAGTAATCAAGACCCTCCACTTAAGTGTACCCTTTGGCCACAAGCCTAGCCTTGTACCTCTCTATTGAACCATCAGACCTATGCTTTATTTTGTAGACCCACTTGCAGCCAATAGGAATTTTCCCTGCAGGTAAATCAACTAGCTTCCAGGTTTTAGTGCAGGCAAGGGCTTGAAGTTCAGCAGCCATAGCCTCTTTCCATTGAGCATGATTGTTTGCTTGAGCAAATGTTTTAGGTTCAATAGAAGTGGAAATGTTAAGAATATAATGAGAATAAGAGGGGGAAAGGTGAGTATAGGAAATGACAGAGAAGAGAGGATACCTTGTACCTGAGCATGCTGATTTTGCTGAAACTAAGTTGCAATAATAATCTCATAGGTATGTGGGGGTTTTCCTAACTCTAGTGGAGTGACGTGTAGCTAATGGAAGGGGTTGTGTAACAGGAGAGGTGTTAGCTGGGTTTTGGGATGGCAAAGTGGGTGACTGTGAATATGTTTGTGGGGTAGCTAAATGTGTATGAAATGGGGAATCGGAAGGTGTGAGGTGCTGCTGTGAATTTGGAAAAGGATATAAGGTGTCAGCAAGGGAATTCAAAGAGGTAATTACAGGTGTGGAAGAGGGGTGAGAAAAAGGGAAGTGACTTTCAAAGAACTGAACATGTCTAGAAAGAAAAATTTCTCTAGTTGTCAAATCTAGGAGAATGTAACCCTTTGTACCAGGTTTGAAACCTAAAAATACGCATTTCCTAGCCCTGGGGTCAAGCTTAGTTCTGTGACTGGTAAGAGTGGAGGCAAAGCATAGAGAGCCAAAAACTCTGAGTTCATTAAAATCTGGTGAAGTATTATAGAGTTTTTGAAAAGGGCTTTTATTTTGAATCAGGGGGCTGGGAATTCTATTAATAAGAAAAACTGAGTGAAGGACAGCATAGGACCAAAAGGCTTTGGGCAGGTTAGACTAAAACATAAGGGCTCTTGTGACATTTAAGAGATGTTGGTGTTTGCTCTCTACAATCCCATTTTGCTGGGGAGTCTTAACACAGGTAGTTTGGTGGGAAATACCTTTGTAACCGTAAAAATCATTCATTAAGAACTCAGGGCAATTATCACTTCTAATGGATTTTACTTTAGTATTAAATTGAGTCTCAACTAGATTAATGAAATCTTGAAGTAATGATATAGTTTCTGACTTAGATTTCATAGGATAAATCCAGGTGTGCCTACTGTAATCATCTATGATAGTGAGAAAATATCTATGACCATGTACAGATGGAATGGACAAAGGTCCCCAAATATCAACATGTAACAATTGAAAAATAACAATTGAAGCAGTGGTGCTAAGGGGAAAAGAGAGTTTTCTTTGTTTTGAAAAATGACAAACATCACATGGTTCATGTGTATTATTATTACAATTAACAAAAGGAAAATCTTTAGAAATAGCCTCAATTCTAGAATGAGATGGATGGCCTAGTCTAAAATGCCACAGATGATTGGGAGAGAAAGTTGAAATGGATTGTACAATTGAATTGAAGATTGAAGCACTCTTGGTTGTATTTGAAACTGGTTGCTGCAAGATGTATAAAGCGTCTCTAATTTCAGTTGAACCAATCATCCTCGAGGTAGTTTGATCCTGTATAAGGCAATAATTGTCTTGTAAGTGTAGCATACAATGTAAAGTTTTGATAAGTTTGGTAATGGAGATAAGATTGAAATGAAATTCTGGCACATACAACACATCAACAAGAAACAAATCATTACTAAAATGCACTGTGCCTGAATATCAAGCTATTATATAGGTATTGTTGGGTAATTTCACTTTAATTGGTCTGAGTTTCTTCTATGAGGTAAAAAATGAAAGAGAAGTGGATATATGGTCTGTGGCACCTGTATTTAAAATCCAAGATCCACGGTCTGTCACAGAAGCAAGGAGAAAATGATTACCTACAATCTTTTGATTACCTTCTGAAGCAATTTGTTCGAGTTGTTTGGTTGGAATATCATTTGTAGTGGTGATGTGATTTACCAAGCTATTAGACATAGATTGATCTTGAATCAAAGATAAGAGTTTCTGGTGTTGCTCAGGGGTGAAAAGCATAGCTTCATGAGAGTGTTGCGTAGGAAAAGAGGCTGCAAACCAAAGTTATTTGATTTTTCAACGTTTTCTGCAGAAACAGCATTGGCACTTGCAGTGGAAAAAATTAGGATTCTTAAACTTAAATCCTGGTGGAAAGCCATGCTTTCTATAACAAGTTTCAATGGTGTGACTTTCCTTTCCACAATAAGAACAAACTTTAACACTAGTATTGCTATGAAACCTCTTCCTCTGAAGGAATTGTATTGTCCTCTGCCTGTTCCTCTGTGAAACTCAGATTTTGTGTTCCCAAGGTTGTTATCATTTCTCATTACTCGATTAACAAGAACTTTGGGCTCCACAGACCCTACTATCTGCCTTTCTTGTTGTATTACTAAGGAGAAAACCTTGTTAATTGAAGGTAAGGGTTCAATTAACATGATCTGAGTTTTGACGTTAGAAAAATTCTCATTGAGTCCCTTTAAAAACCTGACTACATAATCTGCTTGCATATAGCTCTTAAAAGTCGAAATTGCACCACAATTGCAGGTTATTTCACATGAACAAATAGGTATTGGCCTAAAATTCAACAGTTCATCCCATAAGATCTTTAACTGTGTAAAATATTCAGTAACTGAAAGATCACCTTGCTTGAAGCCATAGATTTCTTCTTGCAAGTCTGAAATTCGTATAATGTCGCCTTGAGAAAAACGATCTCGCAAATCATTCCAAACATCAGCAGCGATGTCTATCCACAAAACATTCTGAGCAATTGAAGGTGAAAGTGATTTAGTAATCCAAGATAACACCATAGTGTTGCATCTCTCCCAAGTTGAGTGCATCAGGTCTATTTTTGCTGGAATTATGATTGAACCATCTATAAAAGAGAGTTTGCTTTTGGAAGCCAGCGCCATTTTCATTGCCCTGGCCCAAGAATGGTAATTTGATCCATCAAGAATCGGTGATACAAGAATCAATGCAGGATTCTTGTTTGGGTGAAGGAAGAAAGGATTGGAAGGATTTTGAAGGTGATCCGCCATTGCAGATTAAAGGAAAATTTATGTAACTTTTCAAGCATAAGTTAATAACAAGAAGCAAATGAAGAAGCTTCTAGAAAAATGAATGCAGGAAAAGCAATTGCTCTGATACCATGAAACGAGATCTGATTGAAGGAAAAATAAATCTTCTTACTATTAATCTGTGAGTTCTGATTATATACAAGAATAAGAAGATAACAGAAAAGCAATAACAAAGGAGGAAGTTGTAACTGCCTATAGAGTCGTGCTAACAAACTAAAAATAAGTTACAGCTAATCTATTGCCAGGTAAGCAATTAGTTACTTAGTGGGTCAGTCTCTTTTTTTTGCTTTCTTTTCATTTTGTTTGCATCTGCTGTGAATTTGTCACTTTCATTTATGGTTAATACTAATCTCCAAATTTCTCTTAACATTCCATCTTTAAAGCCATAATTCTCCGGTTCACTCTATCTTCAAATTGTTTAATTGCTTGAAATTGCTCATTTTTCTGTCTGACGTAAATCTTTACCATTCTCAACTTGATATTGATTTTCAACTAACCATTAGAAATTTCGTTCTTGAGTCAAAATTTATTGGGAGTTTTTTTTGTTTAATCATGATATGTTTGTAAGTTGGTTGTCTCATTTTTTATTTATTTTATTTTTTTAAGGATTGATTGAACTTTTAGTTGTGGGATTTGCATATGGTTTCTAATTTTATTGCAGAAAAGGATAAAATTTACTGTTAGGGCTTGCCAAATTCATTTACATCAAGCCCATTGATTGTTGATTTTGTATAGTATTTGAAAAGTTATTTTCAAACTCTATACATGGCTTCAAAAATTGCTTCTTTAGATAGTTCTCGACTCTTCTAAAACCTAACTTTCTCATCCTTCTTCTACTTTTTTTTTTTTTTAATTAAAAATACCAGTTCCCTTGTAGAAGCTGCAATAGTTCTCCATCACCATTTAAACGCAAGATATCCCATATAATGTTTTATATGGGTTGATTTTGATTGATATATAAGAATTTGACAATGATATCCAAATTGATGAGCTTGACATAGATTACAAGTTTAGATTGATCTTCTCCTTTTTTTTTTTTTCTTTTATTGTGCTAGTTTAATAGTCGTTTGAGCTATTGTTACATGAAATGTTAATTTTCTTTAGTCTTCTTGATTCAAGTTGATTGGTAAACTTGATTATTTTTGTCGTGTTAATTTCCAGAGTTACTTATTAGAAAAGCCAAATAGGCATAAATAAGCACACAAAATGGAGACCTTATCTCTTTTGAAAAAAAGAATTTAATTCTTTTTATATTGTGTGCTCCACCCTCTTTTTCAGCATAATAAATGAACTATTTTGGACTCTTTTCCATAAGTTATGGGTTTTTTGGCCAAAAAAAAATGGGTATATTGAACATTTAATCTAAGTTGGGGGAGTAAAATGGGCCATTTTCTAAAAACTTTTGATATTTTTTATTAATGTAAAATTAAATTTTATCTCTCTTTCATGTTAAAATTCTTTTTAAAAGTGATTAAATTGACCAAATTAGGTATTAAAATATTTTACCTATATCAGATTTCCGTTTTTCTTTATATGATTCGATTGGTGAACATTTTTTTTTTTTTTTAATGATGATCGGCAAACCTAAATTTGAATGAGTTTATAAATGAGATAATTATATCTTTAGTATATGAATTTTTATGTTTTTTCTATTTTGATATGTCAACGAAAACAGTAACGATTGAGCGTCTCAATTTATAGAATTTTACAATTAGGGGTGTCTCTAAATGATATGGCTAATTGGAAAATTGATTTTGCATACGTGGCCCATTTTTTACTAAGGGGCAGTTGACTTGGCGAAACATGAGCTGAAGTTTTTGCCAAATAAGCCAAGGGTGACATGGAAACCACGAAAATCTCCATTATAACTTCCATTTAATGCTTCCCAACTACCTCCTTCTCTTCCTTCTATTTTCTATTGATCAAATTCCTAAAATCAAATGTATCTTACTTTTTTTATCTAAAATGCATTCCATTGAATCACAACCAAGTAGTTCAAAAGCGTGCAAACAACCGGTGTATAACATTCCAATGAACAACATATAACCTGCAAACTTAATCTTTAAAGCCCTATTTTGCTTAACATAACTCTGCAAGTCCAGGAAATCTAACTATGGTATCCAATCTCCAACATTCAAAACTCCATTAAGCAAAAACAAATCAGCTAACATTTCTTAAAATTCTTCAAGCGCTAGTATGTAGTGTACTCATCGGTGGCAGTTTGAGGTCTAGAGGCAAAGATCTGATAGTTTGATTTTAAGATTTGCTTTGCTATTTCTGTTGATGAGGCTACTGTGAATGGGAAGGAGCTGAACTTAAGTTGCATTATAGGTCCACATTTTTGTGACAATCTGTGTAGAGATTGATGTGGGAGAGGGCCATGGTTTTGGGCCTATGGAAGTTTCTGGGAATGGAATGCATTTGAGGTAAAAAAAAAAAAAAACGATAGAATTTGATTTTAGGGATTTGATATATAGAAGGAAGAGAAGGAGGTAGTTGGGGAGCACTAAATGGAGGTTAAAATGAAGATTTCCCACGGTTTTCATGTCACCATTGGCTTATTTGGTGAAAATGAGTTCAATTGGCTTATTTGGTGAAAATTCAACTCATTTTCACCAAGTCAGCTGCCACTTAGTAAAAAATGGGCCCGCACATGCAAAATCAATTTTCTGGTTAGCCAGTCAACCGTAGACATTCAATTGCAAAATTTTATAAATTTAGACATTCAATCGTTACTGTTTTCTGTCGAGACACTGGAATAAAAAAAATATAAAAATTCAGACACTAAAGATATAATTATCCCGTTTCTAAATTGATTAATATATATTTTGAGTTTTAAAATATTATAAGCTCTGATCCTCAATTAAATTATTAAGAAAAAGTTATTTTCCGAAAATAAATGAAATTTAAAATTTATAAGATAAATTATGGTTATTAATATCATATGTTATAAGAAACTATATTATGAAAGGTTTTTTTTTTTTTAAAGGAATATATCGTGAAGGTTATTTGGTGATACGTATGTAACACTAAGATATAATTGTAATAAAAAATCAAATTCTATCAAAATAAGTGGATTTTTCAAATAAATTCTATAAAATTAAACTATCTAATTATAAATAACAAAACTAACCTTGATTAAGCTGTAAGAGATGTTGTGTTATTTTTTCCCAATTGTTCTGCAATTTGTCTGCTTTAATCAGATTATTGTTTTTGAAGTTGATGTTCATTTATCAATAAAGTAATTTCAACTTTTTGAACGTATCTTTTTTTTTTCTTTTTTGTAAATTCAGATCGATTGCAAATAAAAAAAAAAATACAGATATATTTTAATCAAAAATAAATTTACATAATTTATTTTTTTAATTAAATTTGGTTCCAACTTCTATCATCTGTCTTATTTTTATAACTTCCACATAATATTTTCTTGATTGTACAATTAATAAAAAAAAAAAACTCCTTTAGGGGCATACCTACGTGATTCGTATTCCCTAGCAGAGGCCCTTTTAGAACAAAGGCTTCTATATCAGTAGCATTTACTCAAACTGCAAAATCCAAATGGAACTTAGGAGAAAATGTTAATTTCTCATATATATATATATATATATATATATATATATATATATATATATATTAATTTGTTTACAAATAAATTTCACGTTAATGATTCATTTGTTCTAAATAATAAAATATAGTGTTAAACTCTGAAGTCCAATGGGCTGGTGTCAGAATAAACCAAGAAAGCAGACCTTGATGAGCAAAAAATTAGAAACTACAAGGCCCAAACCCGGTTTCATTCAAGGAGGGGCAGTTTCGTCATTCTATTAAAAATACAGGCAGCATCCGTTCTGTGTCTCTCTGTACGTTTCTCTCTCTGACCCCACCTTCTCATTCTCTCTCTAAAATTTCCTGTTTTTCTTCTTCGAAAAACTGACGTCTGCGTTTCTCGTATCTATCCTATTTTTTCTCTAACCCTAAACTTTTCTATTTCAGTTACTAAAATCCGTACAGATTCTCCTCTTCAATTCAATCCAATCCAAAATCGTATACCGGCATATTTACTTATATTCATATGTAATTTATTCATGGGCAAATATAATAAATATTTGCTGAGATGATTCAAATCCCAATCTGAAGACAACCTTCGGCGTTTGAGAAGGAAATTGGAAACGCCATCTGATCCATATATGGCGAACGGAACGGACGTCAAGGATATGCTGGTGGCTAAGGTTCGACCAGGTCTAAAACGGGAGTTTGAATTTGCGTTCAGGGCTCTCTCGGAGATCTCTGGTTCGTTAGGTCGGACCCGTGCTAAACGGGTTCAGAGTGGAGCCTCCCCAACGAATGGAAGTGCGGAGAGATCTAATAACAAGAAAAGATTGAAGGCTAGTGGCTCAAAGGAGTCCGTGAAAGGGGAAAAAGTGAGGGATTTGGAGGAGAAAGTTGTGGGTTGTGGAGAGGAAGTGGAGGTTGTGAAGGAAGAGGAGGCGAAAAGTGATTTGGTGGAACTGGGGAGTGGAGATGAGGAGGCAAAGGTTGGATTGATTGAATCAGTTCCTCTTTTAGGAAGGGAAGTCAATGGTGTAGATATCGAGATTGTGGAAGAGAAGGATAATAGAGTTGCTTCAATGTGTGTAGAAGAGACACAGAAGAAAAATGAACTCGAAAAGCCAGTAATAAGTGAGGACATGCAGAGAAATGATGTTAATTGGAATGGTGTATGTGAGGAAAGGCCTGGTGGGTCATTAACAAATTCCTTGAATAATGAGGATTTAGAGGACAAGATTAGCTTGGATAAGGTTATGATGGATGAGGGTTTAAGAGTGGGTGATATGAATGATACATACGAGGAAGGAACTAGTGACTTGGTGCCAGTTTTAATGGAAGAGGAGTCAAAGAACAAACTGGAGAAGGCGACGGTTTTAGAAAGCATCAGTGATTCTGAATTAAAGGGCGACAGAAACATTGTATGTGCAGAAGGGACTAGCAATTCATCCGCAATTGTTGCTAACAGCGAAGGGGTTGAAATACAATCATCGCCAGTTTTGGTTAATGATATTAACGGTAAGGTGGAGGAGAAGCCTTTTAGGCGGTTTACCAGGTCATTGCTGAAGCCAAAAACAGAGACAATGAAAGAGTTCAATGCTAAACTTGAGAATAAGTTGTATAAGGTTATAATGGATGAAAGTTTAAAAGACTGTGATAGGAATCATGAATGCGAGGAAGGAACTAGTGGGTCGGTGCCAGTTTTAATGGAAGAGGATTCAAAGAACGTAATGGAGAAGGTGACAATAAACTTGGTTCTAGAACGCAACAGTGATTCTGAAGTAAAGGGCGACATGAAAAATGTATGTGAAGAAAGGATTAGCATGCCTTCTGCAGTTGTTGCTAACAGCGAAGGGGTTGATATACAATCATCGAGCTTTTTGGTTAAAGGTAACAATGGTAAGGTGGAGGAGAAGCCTTTTAGGAGGTTTACCAGGTCATTGCTAAAGCCGAAAACAGAGATAGTGGAAGAGTTCAATACTAAAGATGAGAATACCTTGGATAATTCAAAAGAGGTTGATAGAAATGACATATGTGAGGCGGGAACTAGTAGGTCGGTGCCAGTTTTAATGGAAGAGGATTCAAAGAACGAAATGGAGAAGGTGACAGTAAAAGGGGTTTTGGAAAGCAACAGTGATTCTGAAGTAAAGGGTGACAGGAACAATATATGTGAAGAAAGGATTAGCATTTCGTCTGCAATTATTGCTAGTGGCGAAGGGTTTGATAGGAATCATACACGTGGGGAAGGAACTAGTGGGTCGGTGCCAGTCTTAATGGAAGAGCATCCAAAGAAGGAACTGGAGAAGGCGACTTCAAACGGGTTTTTAGAAAGAAACTGTGATTCTGATGTAAAGGGCGACAGGAACAATTTATGTGAAGAAGGGGCTAGCTTGTCTTCTGCAATTCTTGCTACTAGCAAGGGGGTTGTTATACAACCATTGCCAGTTTTGATTAATGATAGAACTGTTAAATTGGAGGAGAAGCCTTTTAGGAGGTTTACCAGGTCATTGCTGAAGCCAAAAATAGAGACAGTGAAAGAGTTCAATTCTAAAGATGGTGTAGAAGGAAATAATGGGAGCGGGAGATCAAGTGGGGCTGATCATATAGGTAGTTCATCTGCTGGGCTTTCAAAGATGTTGAGGATTGATTCATCAAGGAAGTTCCCTACAAAATTGAAGGATCTTCTTGATTCAGGTATATTGGAGGGACTGAAAGTGAAGTATATGCGTTCTAAGGTACGAGTCATCATTCCCATAATAATTGATATGAATTACTTCTGGCTGGTCTTGTTTGAATTCTTAGCGAGGATTATTTCTAATTGCAGGCTAGGGGGGCTGGAGAGGCAGGGTTGTGGGGAGTTATCAAGGGATCAGGGATTCAATGTTTTTGTCGTGTTTGCAAAGGACAAGAAGTGAGTAACATGTATACTTTTGAAATGTTGTTATCCTGTTTGTATAGTTGAGCAACGGTATTTGATTGAATTATTAAGTGTACTTTGTTCCTGGATTGTAAATTTAGGTTGTTACACCTGCTTTATTTGAGTTGCATGCTGGCAGTTCAAATAAACGTCCACCAGAATATATTTACTTAGAGAACGGGAACACACTTCGTGATGTGATGAATGCTTGCAAGGATTCATCATTGGAGAATTTGGATGCAGCTGTGAGGCTTTCTAGTGGTTGTTCATCTTTGCAGAAATCTACCTTCTGCCTGAATTGCAGAGGTTTCTTTTACGCAATCTCTGTTATAATTTAATTTCTTTCTGCATGGGTACAATCTCAGATATTAAATGTTGGTGGAATCTTTGGTGGTTTGTAGGATCTATTGCTGGGACTGGCACTGGAAAATCAATGGTATTATGTAGTCAATGCATTGGATTCAAAGAGTCTCAAGCTGGCATGCCGGTAACAACAGATAATGACAAAGGGTATGCAGCACTTTATCACTCTGCTTTGAATGGTCACACCTAAATAGTTGGCAATCAGTAAGAATCGGGTAACATATTGGTCATTGTGTTTATATTTATATTACATTAGTTAATAATCTGTGTTGGTTAGACTTGTTATTGTTATTGGATGAACCCCTCCATTTTACATGGTATGCTTTTCCTTATACTTGAGGGATCCATATGTAATTAGTAATTGCTTATGTTCTTTTTCAGTAGATATTGATCATATATGAAAGCAAATTCCACATTTTCCTTTCTTAGCTTTTAATTATTAAAGTATCATCTATGGTTACGGCTCCACCAAGTCTCAGTTACTTGACAATATTTGTATTATAGATCATCGTGTCTTCATATGATTTGCTATCTTAAAAGTTGTTAATTGGTTTATCTTCTGTTTGAACATTTATTTTGTTGAACCTAATGAAACCTTTGCCTGTAATCAGGATTTGTGTTTTAGCTATACAGATACTTCTGCACATAGAAAACTGGGTGTTTGTGTTTGAAAGTAGATTCCTGCAGGCTGGAACTCTTTAGGCCTTTTCTAGTTTGCATCTTATAAAATTACTACAGAAATTTTGTTTTATTTTTTTCTGTTCTTTTGCTTCAGAACTCCAAAACAAATTCCTCTTCCAAAGTCGACTGAAAGTGCGATAAAGTGCAGCACATCACGAAGCAAGAGTCAGGGGAGGCTTACAACGAAGTAATCTTTCTCATTTTTCTCCAATATCTGGGATTCATCTTGCTTTCTTATATTAACTATTTTTTACTTAATTTTTATCAGTGTCTAGTGTTCATAATCTAGACAAAGGTCTAAGTTATTGGTTGTTCCATGTATTTTTCAATAGGGATTTGCGGATGCATAAATTGGTTTTTGAAGAAGATGTCTTGCCTGATGGAACTGAAGTTGCTTATTATTCTCGAGGACAGGTGTTGCTACATGATGTGAAGTCTGTTTTTTATGCATTTGATTCAAATTTATTTTTGCTGAGTTGTAATGTGTTGTTGGGCAGAAACTATTGGTTGGTTACAAGAAGGGTTTTGGCATATTTTGTTCCTGCTGCAATGCTGAGGTTTTTTTTTTTTTCTTCTGTTGGATTCGTTTCTTTGATGAATATTCTGTTAGAGAGTGATTTCTTAACATTTAATGAGCAGGTCAGCCCCTCCCAATTTGAATCCCATGCTGGTTGGGCATCACGTCGAAAACCGTGAGTTTATCTGTTCAAAATCTTTTGTTTATCTCCAAACTGATGCTGCCATTGACACTGTGCTATATTAATCAGTAATCAAAAACTTATAGTTACGCACCAGTTGGCATGTTTTAAATGGCAAGCCCTGCAATCACTAGGATTGCCTACTTTTCAATTCGAAGCAATGAGAAATTGGAAGCAAAGTTTTTTTTTTTTGCATTTCTATTTTATTTAACCTTAATTTCTTGCTTGCATTTTTTTTTTTGTTTGAGCAGCTATCTACATATTTACACATCTAATGGGGTGTCTCTTCATGAATTGGCATTGTCACTATCAAAAAATCGGAAGTTTTCTACTCATGAAAATGACGATCTCTGCCAGATTTGCAAAGATGGTGGGAATCTTTTGTGTTGCGATACATGTCCAAGGTCTTATCACAAAGGTGTGCATGTGTTTTGCTTATTTGCAAATGATTTCTAATATGTTACATTTAAATAATGAAGATGAACTGAAATACAGAGGGGACAATAGTTGAATAAAGGATCCACTATTGGCATTGCTTTGTTAGGTAAAAAGGAAATTTATAGAAAAACAATAAAGTGTAATATCTTTTTGCTGTAAAGGAAAGCACCATTGAAGAAGAGACAACAATTTTATTGAAATGATAGTTCATTTCTTGAGCCTTTCTGTTTCATTGTATATTCATCTAATTTTGATATTAATCCATGACTCATTGCAACTTTATAATCTATAAGCCATTGCAACTCTGTAAGGTGACAGTGCTTTGGGCCTGGTGTAGGATTGGAAGAGTGGACTGAGAAAGTTGTGACTAGCTTGTATTTTCCTAGGAGAAAGATGATTTGGAGAGAGATAGCTATTTGTCAAGGAAAGTTATGGTTGTCATCCATAAGGAAAGTAGATGGGGAACTTCTTGTTGGTATCTGTTAGCTCTAATTAAGCTCTGTGCAAACCATGAATCTTTTTATTTAGATCAACAATATAACATCACAAGCATTAGTGTGGAAATATCATAAACAAATTTAGGAAATTTTTTATATTATTTAAGAATCAGTAGAAACATATTCTCATGGTTTAAATATTTTAAAAACATTATTGCTCTTAAAATCAATAATAATGTGCATGTTTAACATTTTGAATTAATTTATTTCCAATATTCTTTTTGTATTGTTTTCTTTATATTCGAAATTATTTAATTGCATTTGGTGTCTCAATAATTCAATTATTTACAGCATTATTTTAGTTTTTAGTCAAGGATGAATGTTTCTCAATGAATTTTTGGTTGAAATAATTTTTTAATAAGAAATACTATTATATTGTATTTGGATTTCGGTATGATTTTTTTTCTTTGAACTGGTTTAGATAATGAGGATTCTGTCGAGTAACTGATATTGCTAATGTTTTATTAATAATAATAATAATAATAATATTATTATTATTATCATCATCATTTTGAGATGCAAATATGGGACGGAATGAGAGAAGAAATGGAAAAAAAAGGTCTAAAACATTGCCGTTGTACCGTATTGTAAATCAACAACTATTGTTGAAATTATCATTATAAGATTTCAATCATACAATATGAAGGCCTCAGTTGTCCATGTGAGTTTATTAGAAGACATTTTTTGCAACACATAAAATATATTACCCAACTAAAGACTTGATCCCCAAAGTCACTGTTCCTATGAACAGTGGTTTTGGGATTGTTTTAGTATATATATAATTTTTATTTAACTGTTAACCAGTTGGGTAAAGTATACCTTTGTATTCTGAATTTGTTAAATGACGTGAGTATTAATAGGCATAATACATCAATAAATAATTAGATATATAATTATGCTAATGTTATTGCAATGGTATGTGTCTTTGTCTGGCTTCATAACTTGAATTCCTGATCCAATTTAATGTAGTATGCTCAAAATTGGGTACCTAGGTTTCCATGAAGGTAATTCTGCATTGTAGTTTTACATTTATTCAGCATTGTTACCCATGAACATTCAGGTTGATTATCATCCTCTGTTTTGGTTATTTGATGTTCAATTATATTTCAATTGCAGAATGTCTTTCTCTACCAGAAATTCCGAAGGGTAAATGGAATTGCAAATTTTGCTTCAACAACTTCCAAAAAGAAAAGTTTGTGGAGCGTAATGCTAATGCAATAGCAGCAGGAAGAGTTGCAGGAGTTGATCCTATAGAACAAATAACAAGGCGGTGCATTCGTATTGTCAAAACGCTAGATTCTGAATTTGGTGGATGTGTGATATGCAGGTGCAGTTCTCTTATTTCATCATGTTGAATGTGAATGCATAGTCCTTTACCTGTTATTTTGATTCCTGTTCTTTGTTTAAACATATAATACCTAAGTTATCCTACAGTTAATATTAGATTGCATTTGCATCTGATGTTCTGATGTCTTGTTAGAGCTGTAGGTAGATTTAATTGATGCTAGGTGGCACAAGGTTGGTTCAGTATAAATCCTTTGATTTGGCAAATTTGATGCACAGAGTTGCTGTGTATGTTCTTTTCTTGGTTTGGGCCCTTTGATGTCTGAATGCATTGCTTAGGCCTGAGTTGTGAATTCTTTCCTCTTTTTGGCACACTGTTTTATGTGTTGCTTCAAGTGTAGTTTTTTAATATAAGCCTTATCTTTGCAGAGGCCATGATTTTGCCAAGTCATTTGGTCCTCGTACTGTTTTACTTTGCGATCAGGTACTCTTTGTTATATTATATTATATCTGCACTTGTAACATTTTTTTGGTTTTCTAACCATGCTGTTTACTAATTTTATTACAAAATTACCTGCTCTAATTTTTGCTGAATTTCTCTAGTGTGAGAGAGAGTTTCATGTTGGCTGTTTAAAGGATCAAAACATGGAGGATCTAAAGGTGCCACGATTTTGTGTTTTTATCATTCAAAAGTTTCTAGGATCTAGTTTTTATTAAATGAAGAAATATTGATATAATTTGTTCTGCAGGAGTTGCCTAAAGGGAATTGGTTTTGTTGCACAGAATGCAGCAAAATTTATTGTGCTTTGCATAGATTGGTTGCTCGTGGAGAAGAGAGGCTTCCAGATTATTGCCTAGATGTTATAAGAAAGAAGCATGGGGGAAATGATTCAGAGACTGGGGAAAAGAAGAATGAAGAAAGCAGTTCAGTTACTGGGAGTGGCATTGATGTGAGATGGAGGCTTCTTAATGATAAAATTGATCCTTCTGGTGACACTGCAGCTTTGTTATCTGAAGCCCTTGCTATTTACCATGTGGGTGACTTGACTTTTGCTATACTAAGACTATCTGTTTGAAAATAATAGGAAATGAATATGCTGTTGTTGTTTTAATAAAAGTGTTCATATTGCTGAAATTTGAGTCAAAAGCTACACAAGGAGGTTACACATCTGCTGCTTGCCGTTTGGGCCTGTGTAATTTGATATATTCCTTTCAATTATATTATTTAGGAGAATGCCATATTGTTATTTAGAGTTTAATTTTTATTTTTTAATTATTTTCTATACCTTTGATGTTTGCAGGAACGCTTTGATCCTATATATGTAACTGGAACTTCTAGCAAAGCTGACCGTGACCTCATCCCAGCAATGGTTTTTGGGTAAGCAATAATATGCACTAGTCTCTGCATATGGTATCTTGAATGTCTTCCTGTTGTTTCTTACCCATTTTTCACTTTTCTTTCTTTCTATGTGATTATTACTGCTTGTGCCGCATTGCATTTTCTGGTGAATGATTGTATTAATTTGTTTTTGTAGAGAGAACCTCCAAGGGCAGGACCTGGGTGGCATGTATTGTGCCATATTGCTTGTCAAGTAAGAAGCTTGAATGAATTTTTTCCCCCTCATATCTTGAACAATACTAATTACTTCTACGCTTTATGCAGCAAAGTGGTCGTGTCTTCTGCAATCATTAGGTTTTTTGGGCCGGAAATGGCTGAACTTCCTTTAGTTGCAACTAGTACCAAAGCCCAAGGACAGGTGATATGATATATGCATTGCTTGAATCACCCTTCATATGTTTTTTCATTGTCTGTGTATGTTTGAGGATATTTCATTTCGGACTAAAGTGGCCTGTTTAAATCTGTAGGGATACTTTCAGGCCTTATTTGATTGCCTTGAAAAGCTACTTGGGTTTCTCAACGTAAAGAATCTTGTGCTTCCTGCAGCAGAAGAAGCTGAGTCTATTTGGACAAATAAATTTGGCTTTGACAAATTGACCCAAGAAGAGGTGTGTGCATGTCATCATGTTTTGCATAGTACATCTTTATATCCACCTATATATGCATGTGCATTCTGTACTAGTATCCTAGTACTTTTGGACAATCTCATTCTGTAATTTGCAATAGTTGTAGCTATGAACATATATAGGCAACACATTTGTACATTATGTTTAACATATACAATCTGTTATTGCAGTTTATAAAATTTAGGAAAGAATATCAAATGATGGTCTTTCAAGGGACGGCAATGCTGCGAAAATCAGTCCCTAAGTGCCGGATTGTTGGTCGACCAGAAGGCGGTTAAATATTCTGAGGGATGTGAATGCTTTTTGTAGAAGAGGGGGAAGCAAATTTTTTCAGGAGTCTTTTCCTTGTGTACATGATCGGGTTTTTGCAGTGTAGTAGTGTACAGGAGATGTAGATGATGTTATAGATGAAGCTTACAATTCTTTTTGTAGAAGGAAAGTGGAGAAGGATCATTCATAGCCATAGGCACATTTAATAGAAGATAATACAGGAGTAAAAGTTTTGAAGGAGCAACAAATTTGGCTGTTGACTAGCTAAGTTTTGAAGTAGTTGAATAGATTTTGGGAGCTTAATTTTGTTCTTGGAAATGAAATTCTTTTGGATTTTATATTTTGCTTGAATGTTAACAACGCCATGATGCAGCAATTGTATTTGTTGATATTTGATTTTGGCATGTCGATGAATGGGAAGCAAAATATAGAACCAAAATGGTCTTTCATTTATTTGTTTGTAGGTCCAATTTCAAATTGCCAAACAAATGTTTCGTTATTCAATTACTCAAATTATAGTTATTTAATTTTTTTGAATAACAAATGTTGAAATTAAATTCGAAATTATTCCAAGAATATGTAGTAATGATAATTTTATATATTATTTTAATAAATAAATATAACTTTTAAGTATTTCTTCCTCTTCACCTAAAATTGTTATGCTCTCACTTTGGCATTTGAAATTCTTGAAGCATTTAAAAGGTATATTAATATTATAATCAGTTTTTTTCACTTCATAATAAAAATATTTTATATTTAATCTGCTTAATAATTTGTTTATGGTGTACTTTGATTATAATATGATAAAGAGAGTAAACTAGGAAAAATATTATTTTATGCATATTACAAAAAAAATAATATTAAAACAATAAAAGAAAGTTCTAGAGGAGCCGTACAGCTCCAAGGAAAAAGTAGAACTTCGTACTAAGGAAAGGATATCGAAAAAAGGAGGAAAGGAATTGAAATGTTGTGTGAACAATATTTGGAAAAATAAAAAACATTTTAAAATTTTCATTTTATTTTAGTTTTAGAGGAGAAATTATTTTTTTATTCGATTTCATTTTCATTAAATTCAAAAAAAAATTATTCAGATGGTCAATTTGACTTCTGTTTACTTCTATATGTTATCCGATTTGATTTAATTTTTATCTTTAACATTTGTTTTATATATTCAGTCAGGGTGATTATTAGGTTGGTTCCATCAAAATTTGATTAAAAGCTAGAAGCGGGAGGTATTCAAAATTTGAAATTCAAAAATCTTACACCTTTCACATTTTCAAATTAAATTAATCCTTTTTTTGGAAACCACATTTACTGTATGCCCCAATGAATTATTTCTATTTACGCTATTGTCCGCTTAATATCACAACCGATATATCTCTACGCTTTTTTTTTCACTCTGTTCATTTCTTACTCTTTCTCTCTCTCCCTCTGTAAGGTACGATTTGTCCTTTTCAATTCTCTGCTTATTGATCGGTCTACTTGCGATTCCATTTCATGTCGGTTTCTGTTTCTTGATTTGGAATTATTTCGTTTCTTTTACAGATCAAAAATCTCTGAAGAAAGTCGAAACAACTGACTCGAAAGTCGAATTTGATTCTAATCAAAAGCCCTAGTAAAAATGGGTCAGATCCAGTATTCTGAGAAGTATTTCGATGACACTTTCGAGTACAGGTATTGATATTACTAATCACTGTCGCTTTGATTTCTTCGTTTCGATCCTTGCTCTCTTTTTTTTTTCTTTTCCTTTTGAGTTTTTTAGTATTGATTGGATTGTGATTCTGTTTCCAATGGTATTCGTACAGGCATGTGGTGCTCCCTCCTGAAGTCGCCAAACTTGTGCCCAAAAATCGGCTTCTCTCTGAAGTGAGTCGATTGGTGTTTGTTTTTTCTTTTTTCATTTTTCTAGTTTGAATTTTCTGGTTGATTAGTAAATTGTGAGTTTGTCTTTTTTTTCTGAATAATTAAATTTAATTTGTTGCTTCAGATTCTTTATTTGGGTTAATTCTTCAAATTTCAGATTTAATTCGATTAGTAATAAGCTGCTCTACTTTTTAGTTCCATGTAAATCTAGAAATGAAACTCAACATCATAATGAAAAAACAATCGTGTCTTGTTAAAAAAAATAATTAACAAAAATAACTGAAACAAAGATATGAATTGACATGGTAGAAGAGGAATATGATATGATTCAGGAGTCTTATAGCTAGGTTTTTCTTGTTTTAGTATTTTTGTAATTATCTTTTGCTAATTTTCTTATTAAGATGTAACGTTCTAGGATAGTAAGCAATATAGAAGATGTGTTTTTCTTTGTAAGTGGTGTTTTTGAGTATATCAGCTGTTCAGTTGCCATCTGAAATTCTAAAAGATATTGTTTTTGTGTTTTGATTTGTTTATATAGAATGAATGGCGTGCCATTGGTGTCCAACAGAGCCGTGGTTGGGTGCACTATGCAATTCATCGCCCTGAGCCACACATCATGCTCTTCAGGAGGCCACTCAACTATCAGCAGCAGCAGGAGAATCAAGCTCAGCAAAATATGCTTGCTAAGTGATTATTTTTACCCTCTTGAATATGTCAAATACAAAGAATAGTTTGGTTTATGCGCTGTGTAAACTCTATGGATATGGATAATTTGGGATTTTCTAGTGGTGTGTTGTAATTTTCTCCTCTGGAGAATTTCGTTTTTAGGGTTCTTATTTCTTCTTTATATTAACCATGTCTTTGATGATTTCTTGTGATTGGCAGATCTTGATTATCGCCTATGGTTTACTTTTAGCATGTCATTGGATGATGTTTGTGCCTAATGGTGGATTTTGATTGATAGTCTTGTTATTGCCTAATGGTGTGTGTGGTTCTGGTGGTTGTTGAAGATTATCACCGAACCTCTTCGCAACTTATTTTACATTGCTCCTCAAATCTTGTATATGATTGAACTGTTTGTGCCAGACAAATTCTGGACCAAGAGAACTAACTCAGTAAAGCATGCAGTGAAAATTTTCGTACTCGGTTTTTCCTGGCAGGGAAGCACCGTAGCAGGGGCTATTCAACTTGTGCTAATTTTGCCCGATGAATATGAAAAAGTGATTTATTTGAATGCATATTTTTCTTTTAGTAATAAGTCTTAACAGCATGAGGATATATTTTTGAAATTGTTTTTGAATGTTTTTGCGAAATTGTAGCAAATTGACAGTACTTAATAATATACTTTTCTCAATTAGTGAAATTGTCTGGAGAAATTTAAGTTGTTTCTAAAATATTCCTGGTGCCCTCTCTGTTAATGAGACCCGGCTACGTGATTCTTCTCCAAAAAAGGTCTACAATACTTGACGCATTCCATCTCAATCTGGTTACACAGGATTGAATGAACTTTTATAGCTTCAAATGACAGCCACGGTATGACTACATATGGTTATTGGTTTCATTTTGATTTTTTAATTTTGAAATATTAATTAATAATATATGATTATATATATATATATATGATATTTAATGATCATGTATGAAGATAAGATTATAATATTTATTAAATTATAAAAAATAAAATGAGATGCTCATTTTTGCTCGTCGTTTACTTTTCTTTGTCGCCATTCTTAATGATTGGTAATGGGAATGGCTAAAATCACAATCAGTCGCGTTATAGACCTTAAAAAATATATCGGAACATAATATTTGTTTTAAATAAAATATGAAACTCATTTTTTATTATTATTAGGTTTGTAAAACTAGCGTAGATTTTTTAATTAAAAATTGAATAAATATTTTTCTCAAAATTGCCAAATATTCAAATCCAAATAATAGACAACACACCCTCCGCAAATAAACTGGGCCTAACCATTGCTAAATGAACCCAACCAAGTTAGTATTTCAAATCCATAGTTTGGGCCCAACGCCTATGCAATCGTATATTCGCCTTCTTCTTCTCCTTCTCTTCTTCTCCTCCCTTCTTCATTCCCAGTGTCCTGTAAAGCTCACTATCTTCTGAAACGACAAATTTCTGTTTATGCCGCCATATTTGACGATTCTTGTCCACTTACAAGCTCTTTAACTCGCTGACTCAGAATTTGTTTTGGCACCGGATCGGTCAGGTAACTAAGATTCCTATTAGCCTTTTTCCCCTTCGTTATTATTTTTTTAGCCAATTGAAATTATGATTAACTTGGTTGCTAATTCTTAGCTGTTTTAGAGAAAATTTTTCCTTTGATGTAGTATTGATTGCATTATTACTATGACATATCAAGGTTATGCAATTTGTACAATTAGAAGCTCTTTTATGAAATTATTATTTCTAGTTAAATACCTAATTAGTTTTTTTCTTTATAGCTAAGCATTTTAATGGATCTGAGGCCTGAGGCCTAGAACTTTCCTTGAAGCTTCTGTTAGATTTTTACAATGGATTTGCCAAATTATTGAAAAAAGAAAGAAGCAATTTCAAAGTCAAAAACTGAATTTGGTATTGGAACTGTAAATTTATGGTGACATCAAGTTTAAGGTTTTAAGCCTGTAAGTCATGATGTTTATTCCTAGCATTAATGGTGAATTAGTTGTATTTTGCAACCTTCTATATGGCATTCTTAATAGCAATAATAATTTCTTTTTGTTCTTCTTTGTCTAGATTATCCCTTTACTGGTTTGACATTGATCTCAATGACCCATAAGCGCAATGTAATTGTTGCAGCTGGCTTACTAGCTTTTGCTGCTGCAGGATTGGCATTTCCCTTTTACATGGCGTAAGTAAATGTTGCATTCTCAATTTCTCATTGATATTGCGGAGAATTTACCCTTTTTTAAGAATAATATGAACTGTGTTATACAGATCATCTAGGAGTAGGCCAGTGATTGATTCATCAAAGCCACTTCCACCACAAGCAACTTTTCGAGGGCCTTACATAAACACCGGATCACGTGACATTGGACCTGACCATCACACTTACCCAAAGAAATGATCTAGTTTTCTATACCATTGTTGTTGGGTGGGGGGTCAGAAAAACTCCAATCTCTTTTTGTGAATTTATCGCGACGTTCTTTTATGGTCATGCTATTTCTTTTTCTATTTGTTTCCCTCCTTTTGTTCTTTTTTGGTATAATACATATGGGGAAAAACTCTGTGGAGTCTGTACTAGGAATTCTTCTTTGATTACATTTCGAGTGAATGAGCAATAGCTTGAGAACTACTCTGTGAAAGTGCATAAATCCTGGGGATGAAATTCTTTTTTTTTTGTGAGTGGTTAATTCTTAGAATATTGAACAAGATTGTCTTTTTAAATAGGTGATTGAAAGCATTAGGAAGAAAGGAAAGCAGCAGATTTATTGCCAAGATAAATTGTGGGCTGCAATGGATTTTGACTTCATTACTCTAAACCCTGTACTAAAGAGGGATCTACTGCTGCTGTTGGCTTTTTAAATAGAACCTTCTTATAGTACAAGCTTTCTAAGCTCTAGTACAAGCTTTCTGAGCTCGCTTGGCTATTCTGTAAAACAGACATTAGCATTCTGTCATTTATCTTGGTACAGTGAAAAATGGGAAGAGTGGTAGTATTTCAATCATCTAATTCTGCATCAGAGGCATGCTTCTTTTTCTTCTTTTGTTTTTTTTAAGTAAATGAGAGTAGTAAAACCAGAATTTCTGTAAGTAGTTAATTTTTTATAAGACAAGGACTAAGTAGTTAATTTTACTAAATTAGACGGATTCAATAGTAGTAATTTTTCTACAGAAACTGATTTCCTCATGTAAATCGAATCGAACCAATTACTTGAGCCAAGCCAATTGAGTTTGATTCAATTCAATTATTTTTTAGTTTTGGCTATTGATAAATATAATTTGGTAAGATTTTTAATTTTCTACTTTTCAAATTGCATGATGAAAATTGGATTAAATCAAAGAAATTTCAATTTCTTCGTGTGAAAATAAAAAATGAATTAAATACTTTAAAAATCAAATCTAACTAAAGTCGTCAACTTAATTCAAATTTTTTCAGTTTAATTTATTTTTCTTAACCTAGCATGGAAAAGGCATATTGCTAGTTCCATCCAATGGAGTGAAGAGAATAAAAAGGCAATAATATTCAATAAATTTAAAGTTAATTTAAACAATTTAATAAATTGGTAAAAGTTGTACTTAAACCGGAGAAGTTGAATTGCATATGTAAATAGAAAACTATTTTCTCAGTTTTTTAATAAAACAATTTTCTTAGAAAATGAAAACTAGAAAACAGAAAATAAAAAATACGTTCACTTGATAATAATAAAAAATTATATTTTAATTTAACTTCATAAATAATATTCATAATTTTCATGATTAAAAGAAATAAAATATTTAAATAAATTTAGAAATTTTGTACGTTTACTATTGATTATTTATAATAAAAATATCATTTTTTTATCAATTGTAAAATTTTTTAAAATAAAGGATAAAATATATTTGCAATAATAAAATTAATTATTTATTAAAGCATAATATAAAATTTTATTTTACTTAAATATTTTTATTTTTTCAAATGAAAATATTTTATAGAAAAAATTATTTATAGATATTATAATTTTAATAATGAAAATGTCATTTTAAAAAAATGAAAAATAGTTAAAAAACATGTATTTTGTTATAAAGGAAAACTTTAGAAAACAATTTAAAGTTATTTTTTAAATCTTAATTAAATTTTGGAAAACTGAAAAACTATTTTTTAATTTTTCAATTTTTAGTTTTTCAAATAGAAAACTGACCGATTTGAATACAAAACTCTATTTTTTAACTTTTTAAAAAATTTTTCTAAAAAACTATTTTAATTTTCTACGGCTCAACACACCTACTGCCCTAATTCTTCTTGGTAGAACAAAGAAATTTAAGTGCACTTTCGTAACCTATTTATTGTTCTGTTCAATTCCAAAATTGTGGCTGTAAAGCCATCCATCTGTATTTTGACTCATCTTGGTCGGCATCATCTACGGACAGAAATGTGACACGTCATGGAAAATGGCATGACTGAAATTGTAGCCAGTGAGAAGATTAATTTGGGGATTACATGCCGTCGACGTGTTAAAATTTATAAGGGGGTGGTCCGTCCATCACTAATCACGAGGTCGAACACACAAAAGAAAAATAAATTCCTCCTGCGAGTATCGGCTTGCTGCTTCCACATGACAAAGTTTGAATCTTTTGTTTTCATTTCATGTCTAGAAAGTGGTAAAGATATTTCCACACTCACAGTAGAAGCTTGCACGCAAACTCCTCTCTGCTTTCTCTCTCTACTGTTTTGTCTCTCTCTGAAAACATCCCCTGATAGAAACAAACCAGAAAAGTTGCTATAAGCTAAACCGAGAAAAGAAGAAAAATCATCATTGAACTACTAATATGGCTTTAATTGTCTCTGCTTCTTGCATACCCAAGTCTTTACTATCACCAACATCAACAAACCAAACCCATTCCAAAGACTCTAGCTTTTTGTTTAACAGAAATTTTATTAGTGAAAAACTGCCAAAAAGAACCCAAAACTTCTCTCGTCTACATGTGGCAGCACCACCATCACCATCACCATCTATACAGAAAGAAGAGGAAGGAGAAGAAGAGTATAGAGTTGATGATGAGAGTGGAGAGGAGAGTTCTGATTCGAAATTCTCCTGGCGGGACCATTGGTACCCGGTTTCTTTGGTTGAAGATTTGGACCCTAGGTTGCCAACCCCATTTAAGCTTCTAGGTCGAGACTTAGTTCTCTGGTTTGATAAGGCCAATCAAGAATGGGTTGCATTTGATGACAAGTGTCCCCATAGGCTTGCTCCTTTATCTGTAAGTTCGTAACTTTATGATTGTTCACAATTGAAGTGGTTTCTTTGGTTGATTTACGATGAGAGATGTGAATACTCTTTTTCTAGTTATCGATTGAAGAAATGAAGTGGAAGTTACAATTTTGGTTCATTTATGTTCTATATCATACTTTTGATTTACTACAATTAAAAAAGATATCTTATATTGAGGTACTTCATTCAATGATTTGAGTTTCCAAAGTTAATTACTATATTTTGATCAAAGCTAATGTTGGACGCAAATTTGTTTCATTGGGTGCTAGATGAAAAAAAAAAAAAAAAAAAAAACTTGGATACTCTTTTTGGCTTATGATTTCTCAGGATTTCTTGCCAGCCAAAGATAGGAAGTAGTTTTATGGAGTTGATCTTGATCGATAGGTTCTTGCCTTTTGCTTTTTAGGAAGGCAGGATTGATGAAAATGGGCATTTGCAATGTTCATACCATGGATGGTCATTTGATGGATGCGGATCTTGCACAAGGATTCCTCAGGCCTCGCCTGAAGGTCCTGAAGCTCGTGCAGTCAAGTCCCCAAGGGCTTGTGCAACCAGATTTCCGACAATGGTGTCCCAAGGTCTTCTCTTTGTTTGGCCGGACGAAAATGGTTGGGAAAGAGCTCAGGCCACCAAGCCACCAATGTGATTAATCCTTTCTTATTTCTTTGTTCTGATTAAGTTTATATGATGATTGGATTATTGAATCTGATTATGTCATGCTTATATGAACACGCATATTTTTATTTTAATTGTTTAGGTTACCCGATGACTTCGATAGACCTGAGTTTTCAACAGTTACAATTCAGCGTGATTTGTTCTACGGCTATGATACACTCATGGAGAATGTCTCTGATCCTTCTCACATTGATTTTGCTCATCACAAGGTAAAAATGCTAGTCTAAGAATTGTAATTGTGAAGACTTGTCATTAAATACACAGAAAAATTTATAGCTTCCTTTGGTGTTTGAAGAACTTACTGCATAATTTAGTACCCATATTTAGTGTTAAGATAATCAACAGTTACAAATGTCACATATTGGAGTCAATTTTACAACATCCTGCTGTTGTTGACAATTATGCACACACTATAGAGATTGCAAGTTGCTAAAGGAAAAGTTGTCATACACCAACTTGTAAACTTCAAGGATCTCGATGGAGATCAACTCAGTGTTTTGAATTATCTGTTGAATATCATTGAGAAGTTGCAAATGTGAATGTTAGGGATCGACAAAAAGTAGATGACTCCGTATCTTTATTCTGCATATGCATTACCAATGATTGATCCATTTTTTTATCTTCTGTGCATAACAATCATAAGCATTTGGGAGGGTTTTAGAAGATGTTTAGAGGCAAGCTCTCTCATTCTCCTGTTGGCTAAAAAATTGTTTCTTCCTTAATATTATTTCCTGTTAAAAATTTAGCTGTAGATTATTTCGTTTTTTCACAAGGAACAAATTACTTGTGTGTTTATGCACTTCATGCTCTCAGTAATCTTGTCACACTTTCAAATGTGTCTTTTAGAGTGGCTTTATGCATATTTGTTGGTAATTCGTCTTTTGTACATTATCACCTACTTCTTCCTTTTTTCATTCTGGTAAATGTTGTTTAACATGGAAAATATCCTCGCTGTTGTTGAAGGCAGAAATTAAAACTTTGAAAAGTAAAGACATTAAATTATTCCTTATTATAAGAATTTAATGTATAGGTCACAGGAAGGAGAGATAGAGCGAAGCCTTTGCCATTTAAGTTGGAGGGTAGCGGCCCTTGGGGCTTTGCTGGGGCTAATGAGGGAAATCCACGGATCAGCGCAAAGTTTATTGCACCCTGTTACTACATCAACAAGTAAGTGTTGCCCTAATAAACTTTATTTTTTCACTCCTCTTTAATCTTTGATCTTGACAAATATTGCTTCTGTGATTCATCAGTTATTATTGGGGACCTGTTATTGGTTTGCTTTAACATATAAGCTTCAAGCGTCACTATCTCAAATGGTTGGTTAAACAAACTTTATCTTCATGAATGGTCCTTGTTTCAAGACTTGAGTTTTGGGTTCGTTGAATTCTCAATTACACAAATGGTTAAAAAGCTATACACAGATTTTTATTTTGAGGTTTGAGGTTGCTGTTTGGTTGTACAATGGAATCTTTTCTTTCTTCTTAATTTTTTTTTTTTTTTTTTTTTTTTTTTTTTTTTTTTAAGGTACAATGGGATTTTGGGATTTTGTTTAGTCTTTAGCTGCTCATTCAAGAGGATTAGGTTAGCTTGACACTTGTTGTAGTTCAAGGCCAGTAGACTACAATTTCTTGTTGTGTTTCCTTTAAATCTTCTAATTTGTTTTACACTTTGAAGCATTACTGATTCTGAAATTTCCATACTCGTTTTTTTCCAGAGTAGAGATAGATACAAAACTGCCTATAGTTGGCAACCAGAAATGGATAATATGGATCTGTTCCTTCAATGTCCCAATGGCACCTGGGATTACCCGCTCAATTGTTTGTAGTGCTCGTAACTTCTTCCAGTTCACAATGCCAGGTCCTGCCTGGTGGCAGGTGTGTTCATTTTAGCTGTGCTGCTTCATTTTCTCCCCTTCTTTTAATAAATCACATGAGTATTCCAATAGCTCTCACCATCTTTTATGGTATAACCTGTTGCTTGTTCTTTTGTCACTCAATGTTTATTGCTCCTTATAAAACTATTCTGTTATGTGGTTAACTCTATGGTTCTTCATTTTGAATAACATGACTTAAAATATCTGAGAAATCAATATGAAGGAACTTCACACCCATGTTTCGGGGTTTATATAACATCCAAAACATGGTTCTGATAATTATAATAAATTGATTATTAGTTCACAAATGAAAATGGTGTGAAAATCAAAGTAGGTCCCAAGTTCATCTGTTTTTTTTTGTCTTTTATGCTTACATTGAAATAATAAATTCACAGGATTTCTGCCCTATGTCATTTGTATCAAAACGTTCTATGCCGCTCGGCATTCCTCTTCATTTTTCTTGTTGGTTGGCATGGTAGCCAATATTTTTCTCATTTGAAGCAAATTGTGATTATGTGATGGGGATTATAGAGGAGAGAAGCCCATTGATAGTAAGGATGCTTTTTGGCTAGTCTTGTAGTGTTCTTATCTAGTGATACCATTTTATCTTCTGCCTGGAAGAGGAAATATGATGCCTTTGACTTGAGGGTTGAGAATGGAAAAATGACTTCATTAGACAGTTTATTTTGGGAACTGATATGTTTGGACATCTGGGGATTCTTCCTTCTGTAGTGATGAATTTGACTCCATTCATTCCTTATACTTTGAAGCTTCTGCCAAGCACATGGCGTTTATCAATTTGATTGTGATAAGCTATATAAAGACTGGCTAGTTCAAGTTGTGCAGCTTAAATTTGTGAAAGTACGATTTTATAACTGCAGACTAGCAAGGAAAGATTCTCTTTTGCTGCTTAAATTTAAAACTGCATCCTTAATATGTACCAAGTTAAATCACTGTCGATGACAAGAATTAGCTATGCAAAGCTTAGTTTCATCCATTTCTTTATAGCCTAGGGTGGAGTTTATTCCGAGATGTCTATGAGCATTGCTACTGTGAAAAATAAACTGTTATTTGGTTATGTTAGGTGGTTCCAAGATGGCACGAGCACTGGACCTCAAATAAGGTGTATGACGGAGACATGATTGTTCTTCAAGGTCAAGAGAAGATTTTCCTTTCCAAGTCAAAAGAAGGATCTGCTGATATAAATCAGCAATACACAAAACTCACATTTACACCCACTCAAGCAGATCGCTTTGTCTTAGCGTTTCGCAATTGGCTCAGGCGACATGGTAACAGCCAACCCGAGTGGTTTGGAAATACCAAGCAACCTTTGCCATCAACTGTCCTATCAAAACGTCAGGTACTAAAACCACTAAAACCATTCAACAGAAATACATACGAAGTTTGTTATGAACCATTCGCATATTTTGCTGATGAAATTTAGCATTTGAATCTCATTTGTATTTGCTTCTCTTCTCACAGATGTTGGATAGATTTGAACAGCATACACAGAAATGCTCATCATGTAAAAGTGCCTACTCTGCATTCCAGATATTGCAGAAAGTTCTAATTGGTGCAACTGTTGCTTTCTCCGCTACAGCTGGTATTCCTTCAGATTTGCAATTTAGGGTTTTATTGGCTGGACTTGCAATTGTAAGTGCTGGCTTGGCCTACATTTTGAACCAACTTGAAAAAAACTTCGTATATATTGATTATGTACATGCTGAAATTGATTAAGAGAAGGAAAGATAGAAACTTTGTATATTGTTAAACTTACAAATTAGAGGATTCATAACAGTTTTTGCAATTTACAAACAAAATTATAGGTCTATAAACTTGTAAAAGTTTCTAATCAGTTCCAATGAAAATTATTTCAGTTATAAATCTTGAGAGAATTTCATACCAATTTTCCAAGATTTGCTTACAATAATTTCTATTGTATGAAACCTTATACAATCTGCCTGAAGTTCCACCATTAGAGTTGAATTCTATAAAATTGTGAAATTGGGATTAATAATCCTAACTACGACTGAATTCCAAATCAAAAACATTTCAAATTTAATGACTGAAAATCACCAAGAAAAAAGTTATAGAAAAGAAAAAACGTAATAAAATATATTAGATTAACTTGCTAATGATTCAAAGAGCTACATTACATTATTAGTTACAGGAACCAACAAACAAAAACCAAAAAGAACCTAAACAACCCTAACCAACATAAAAATCCAGTCTTTATATATAAAAAGACCAAACTTTCAACCCCAAAATCCCAAAACAAAACCTAAGAGCTAGTGAACTTAGTGACTGCCTTAGTACCTTCTGAAACAGCATGCTTAGCCAACTCACCAGGCAAAACAAGCCTGACCGCCGTTTGAATTTCCCTAGAAGTAATAGTAGGTTTCTTGTTATACCTAGCAAGCCGCGCTGATTCTTGAGCAAGCTTTTCAAATATATCATTGATAAAGCTATTCATGATCCCCATAGCCTTGCTTGAGATCCCAATATCAGGATGCACTTGCTTCAACACCTTGAAGATGTAGATCTTGTAAGTCTCTACGCTCTTCTTTGATCGTTTCTTCTTCTTATCGGCAGCGCCACCTTCTTTTGGCAGCTTCTTCTCGGCTCTTGGCTTTTTCTCAGCCGGTGCTTTCTCCGCCTTCTTTTCTTCTGCTGGCTTCTTCTCTGCCGGTTTCTTCTCTGCTTTAGGTGCCATCGGAATCGTTAAGAGATTTGAAGATTTTAGGAATTTTGATTCTTCTACAACGAGTGAATTGAAAATGAAGGAAGGTATAGTATATTTATAGGGGGTGAAGGGTAAGACTTGATTGGTTGGATGGAATTGGCGCGGATTGATGACATGGAAAAAATATGGACCGTGGGATATTTGGGGTTTAGATTGACGCCGAGGATCTTCTTTTAATGGCTAGTGGGCTTTGAAACACGGATCCGGATGAGGTACGGATACCTGACGTGGACGGCGAATTTGAAGAGAGGAGGAATTGACGGTTAGGATTGATTTTAGAAGAGTTCTACAAAAATCTGCATTGCGCCGGTTTGAAGTTTAAGTAAGTCTAACTAAAATTTTGAGTTTCGCGGTTATGCTGTTTAACGCGGGTCAAGCCTTTAATGAGGTTGTTACTGGCCGTCACTATGGAGAAGTAAACGTCCATTAATATTTGTCCACGTGTCTATTCTGTGCCCTTTATTCGCTTTGAAAATGCAGTCGTTCGATGACGGTAGGCGTGTGTGTCGATTTTACCTGGAGAGCCATTGATCAAAGCGAAACGACATGTAGGTCAATACTTATTTGTACTTCGATTTACTTTTCCAGGTCCTTTGAAGACGAAAGGCCTGCTCCTTTACTGTGAAGGCCCGTTTGATTCAACAGTTCATACTATCCGATACTGATTATTAATAGTTGGTGAAATGGTGATTGATGGCTAATAATGATTAATTGTTTATTGCTCATGTTTAATAAATTTTGATAGTGGTCATTGTTAAAATATAAAATAATCATTATAAATATAACTATTTTTCTATTAGATATATATAAAATTTTGAGGTGAATATATTATTTTTTATTTCATTTTATATAAATAAAAATATTAATGCAATTTTGCATACTAAGGCATAGCATAATGGATAGTGCATATATGACTAACATTAGATCTGAGTTCAAATCCCCTTTCCCCCCAAAACTCAAAAAAAAAAAAAATATAAATGTAATATTAAAATGATATTTAAGAAAAAAAAATTTTTTAAATAATTATAAATAAAATGACCATAAAAATAATAGTTTGAAAAAAAATAATTTATTAGAAGTTAATAAACTCTAAAATAATATAAATACAAATTAGCTAACAAATTAGCTATACACGAAACGTACAAAACAACTATCAGCCTTCTAAAAGGACCGTTAAGTATGAACATAATTTACAAAATAACAACCTATTCAAAATAAAATGCTAACAATCTCATAATTATCATGAAATTCTCAATATTTAATATTTAAATTTTCTTTTGTTCCATAAAGTATTTGAATTATATTGAAAATGTAGACTATTCTAAAACAAATATGACATATGATTGAAAATCTTGGTAACTCCTTGAACATTGTTAAAGCCTAGAATAATTATGCTTTCATAAGTTACAATAAAATATAATCAAAAGTATGTCTAATATAAAGTTACACTAAAAATGCTTTTTATTACATTATATCAAATTGTATTATAACTTACGTCAATTCATTATAGTCAATCCAATCCGAATGATTTGACTCAACTTAACGGATTTTAAAATATAATAGGTTGAATTAGGTCAATTGTATTTATAGATAAAGTCGGAATAAGTTACGGATTCATTAAATAAACAATATAAATCCGGTCCAATCTATAAAAATTATAATAAGTACATATAAATATTTATATAATAAATCTTACATGACTATAAATTTTGTAAATTAATTTAGCTCAATTTTTATTTTTTATGTTGCTTAACCATAAATACTTAATTGCCCTTGTAAGTAATTAGTCCATTCAATTATAGCCCAATGTCATATTATTGGACAAAATAATTTTACCCCCAAGTTTTAATGATAATAAATAATTAGTATATAAGGGACAACACCTACTGCTTATCTGTTGACTCTTATTCAACACAAGAAAGAAAAAAAAAAATCAAATATTCTTAATCTTACGTTGTTGTTTTTAGGTTTTGTTACATTATTTATTTATCTTATGATTCCGAATAGCATTTATCTAAAAAAAAAAAAAAAAAAAAAGATTTCAAGTATCTAATTAAAGCACCATTTTATCAACAAATTAATGATATTGGTATTTTTTTAAATTGCTTGTTTTGTAATATCGCAATTGAAAAATTAATATTGTAATTTGTGAAACTTATAATATAATTAATTTACTTAAGTATAAGTAATTTTGTTAGTTAGTTATCTTAAATAATTGTATTTTGTTTAAAATTTTTTACTAAAAGGCTCACGTCCAACATGTATTCAACTCAACTCAACTTATTTACAACTTGTGAATTCACGTATTTGAAGAATTAAATATGGTAAAAAAAAATTGTTAACCCTAAGCATCATAGTATTTATAAGTATAATTTATTTTTTTTCTTTCAAAAAATAAAGTATAATTTATTTTTGTAATTAGATAATTCCAACTTTACAAAAATCAGGGTCCACTCAGATCCAAATATAAAATAAGAATTATATTTTTTTCTCTAAAAAATTAATAAATTGATTAAATTTCTAAATTAAATAATAAAAATTACAAAAAATCAAACAAACTTATAAAATCTTTGTCTTGCGAGATAACATTGCCAAAATGTTTAATGAGCCTTTCATTGTTGAAGTGTGTGGGTAATTAATTCTACATTGGATAAATACATATTGATAAAATGGTATATAATGAAGAGGGTAAACTTACCAAAACGACTTAGGTCATTTTGTTTTAAAGGTAAGTTAACTCTTTATAAGTCCAAATATTAAATGAATTACTAATTAAATTTGATTTGATTAATTTGCTCTAGGGCCTAGATTCTTTACAAGGCATTAGAGCTTGGGCCCTGTAACCTACATGAGGGAAGTTTCCGTGTGGATCATACTCTGATGGGTCTATGCTAGCTTATCGAATGCTTGTCAAGTGGCTTAATTGCCACTGATGGATGCAAATTTGGTCATCGCATGCTTATTAAATAGTCTAATTGTCACTTGAGAGGAGGGTGTTAAAGCGCGAGGGTAATCCCACATTAGATTAATGCATAAACCAACTAAAAAGCTTATTTCATTATATGTTAAAAAGATAAATCCAACTCATTATAAACTTAAATATTAAATAAATTATTAATTCGATTTGATTAATTTGCTCTTAAACCTAAATTCTTAACATTCATAAAAAGAATTAACTTCTTTAGTTAATCGGGATGGACTTTTTTGAATTTCACTGGTAATTTGATGGAGTTTAATTTTTGTGCAATTTCTGACGGAAGCTTAGTTGTTCTTAATCATCCTCCTTAATTATATGTACAAATACACTAATGTATGTTTCATGAAACACTTCCTCTAAATACTATTATAAATATTACACTCCCAAACATTATAATTAACAAAATAGTGTTTTAACCTTGGTAAAAATACTAAACTTTAACCTAAAATTAGATCTAAGTTATTGTCGCCCAAATATTGGCATTGATTGTTGCCTATATCTTGATATTTTGTTCTTAGATCTAGTTCTGAATTGTTGTTATCACCATTATGGTGATTTTATCGAATATATTTTATTATTTGAATAATTATGCAGAAAAAAATATAGATCTTCTCTCTAATAGTAGGAAGAAATTTGAAGGTAATCAGATCGGACCTGTAGAAAGACTATGGAGTCGAACAGTGACCATAAATAGCCACCAAACGGAGCAAGCGATCGCCTATGACACAAATATTATGCTCTGTTAACTCGATCAGATACTTTAAATCAAGATTATGTTTTTTTATTCTTTATATAAATAGTTTATTATTTATTATTAGACTTTATATATAAAAATATAAAAATATATTGATCTGTATTCCGTATCTGTATGCAGTTTCCAATAATGAGATTTCTAATTTGATTTTTCTAAAAAAAAAAAAAAAAAAAAAAAACTCTACCATGAAAACTCTTGCTGGATAAGAACTTAACTCTACACAGAATTTAAGATGCTCCAAAATTTTTACCAAAAAAACTCTAGAGATGAATTTATACGTATCTAAACTTTTTTTTTTTTGAAAGGAATATTTATCTAAACTTTGGTTGAAGTATTATCTAATTTCCATATTAAAAAAACGTTTTGATAAATTCATCATGAGAAAACAACAGCACATACGCATAGCTATTACGTTTCCATGTCAAGATCGATGAGTTAGAAGTAGAACTGTTAATACATGAACTATGAATTTGCAAAAGCGTAATTAACTACCTCCCTCATGCATGGTATCCTGCACAGAAATTAAAGACACAAAAAAAAAAAAAAAAAAAAGGTTAGATAAACCTATATATATTTAATACTATGTGTGTGTATATTTTCTTGAGAGCCATTTTGTCAGTGAGACTTGAATCCACAAATTGAAGAGCTAACCCACTCCAAATATATAGTTGCTTCTAGGGATGATGGAATGACTCCACCTGTTGGATATCCGGTCCGATCCAAGTTGAATGCTTCAGATTTTATCCGATTCATTTGGTGGTGAATCGGATATGGATTTTTAAAATAAATTTCATATATATATAAATCAGATATGAAAATAGCATAATTAATCTAATAAAATCCGATTCATGAAAATAATTTTTCTTTTTTCTTATATTTTTAAAATTGTTGATGGTAATTCTAGATGTGCAGTATCATTTATTATTCTCTTCTTTTTTTTTATCTTTAAATTATTATCTCAAACTCTTTTACCATTTTTGTTTATATTGTTTTCGATCTCTATTTCAAATAAAAGAATATGAGTTGAATATTAAGCCCACCAGTATGATTTCTTTTGCATTTGACAATTTTTAAAGTCTTTCTAGTTGTCATAATATACAATATTTTTGACTAGTGTTAAGATTTTTTGTGTTTTCAAGCACAATAAATAATATGAATCTTATTAAATTATTATTTTCTTTTTCTTTTTCTTTTAAACATAATAAAAATTGGATAATATCCGGTCCAACTCGATCTGTTCTGACATCTGATCCGAATCCGAATGGACATAAATATATGAAAATCTTCATGAATCAAATATGTATTTTGCATAATCCGATCCAAGTCTGATCCATAATCATCCCTAGTTGCTTCTTGCCCTACAACATAAGCGATGCATATAATTCTAAAACCCCAATTACTATATCTTCATATGTACTCTCTGAATTATAGTTTATCTAACATCTCCAGCCCTCCCCTTTTTTGAAAAAAAGAACAAAAAAAAGAAAAAAAAGAAAAATTATCAATCTACATGCCAGATTGAATCGTGGAGTTGATTGTATATTTTGTTAGTTTTTCAACCACTTTGTCTCATATCTATGTGTAATCTTCCTTTAGACAATATTTATATTATTTTTGTCTCTCCTATTTATAAATTCTGGCTTCGCTCCTATCCTCAGCACATAAAATAAAAAAAACTAATTAATTTGAAGCATATGACAAAGAACAAATGGTCTCTTAATCAATTGAGAAGTAATGTGTTTGATGAACATATATAAGAGCTTGTCTAATTAACTAAGCATACATAAAATTGAAAAGGACATATTTTTATAGTAAAATAAATATTTCATATTAGTTTCATCACATTTTACATGACTAATGTGGCAGATGGTAAATAGATTACATAAAAAAACTCTGAGGAAATGATAATCATGCTTATGATGATAATTAAATAAGTAACTAAATACATATTGCTATATACAAGATATTTATTAATTTACCTGATCTAGTTGCATTTGAATTCCATTTCTGTTGTAGCTGGCTTTGTAGAAGAAGAAGTAGCAGTAGTTGCTGGAGAGTGTCCAATAAACAAAGCAACATGACCCATTAATTTGTCTTTCCTAGAAAATGTTGTGCCACAAGAGCATTGCCATTTAACATCTCCACAATGCTTCTCATGAGTTCTCAAATCAGACAACACTGAGAATTGCTTCCTATTACACCTCTTACAGACATACATTTTAGGGCAATGACTTCTCTTGTAATGATTCTTCACACAGATCATAGACTTCAATGGCTGAAACTTCACATGTTTTTTATTCCACCTGCACCCTTCTTGCGGACACGAATATTTTCTTGGCAACTTCAAACGTGACTCCTTATCATTATTATCAATATCATCTCCTTCACTTCTACTATTCTTCATTGGATTGCTTAAAGCTGCGTGAGTCTTATATTCATCTCCATGAGCTCTCATATGCATCCTTAAATTCGCATCGCGCTTAAACCCCTTACCACAAACTTGACAGTAATGAGAGTACTTAGCCAATAAATCTGCTGCATCTAACTCAATTATGTCGTAATTCTTCATTACGGATGATAATTTCTCTTCTATATTATTTTCTACATTTTCTCTTTTATTTTCCATCTTATTATTATTATTACTAATAACAACCATACCTCGATTACTATTATAACTATTGTAGTTTTCACCATACCAATCAAAGGTTTCGCTAGAGAAGTAGCTTTTCCCTCTATCACTGCCACCAAAATTTGATTGCAGCAACTCGTTTTCTTGAACCCTATTAGCATTAGCTACAGCCGGTCGGTGCAGTTGATTGGTGCTAGGATTACTAGTACCCATTTGTTGGCAGGTGAAAACCATTGAAGATGCAGTAACAATGATTTCTTGAATCATGGTGCTCATTCTTGTTATTGCTAGAGACGTTGATTCAGGCTGTTGAGCAGTTTGATCCGGCGAGATGATGATACTAACCAACGATTGAACTTGGTTAACCTTTTCTTTGAGGAGGGAGAGACTATAAAGTAGAGAATTTGAATGAGAACTAATTTCCATGGTTGAACTTGCTTCAACAATAGAGCTCGAAACAAAAGTATCATCAGAATATATATCTAAACCTTGTGATAAATTAGGGTAACAAGGATTATTATTATCACTTGTCTGCCCTAAAATCATTTTTATCAAAAAAAGATGAACACCCTTTTTGTGTATAAGTTTTGCCTGGATAGGTTTTGGGTGTTCTCTGTTAAAAAGCTTGTCATCATACAAGACTAAGCTATATATATATGTGCAATGAAAGTATAGTTATCTAACTTGCAACAAAGACAAATTAAAAGAAAGTGATGACAGAGAGATATGGAAGTCAACTTAGAGGCAGCGATTGAGTTCATCCCCAAGTAAAACCTCCCTCGTATGTTACCAATCCAACATAGAGACAACTCTATCAAGAGATTAAGACAAGTTGGCAAGAATATGTATTTTATAACATTAATAAGCAAAAATCATTTACTTGTGTATTAATTAAATATTGTCTGCTCTTATAGATAGTCTGACAATTACATTTTTATGCTTTAGATTACGTTGTGCCATTCATTATATTATTCTCCTTTGAAGATAAAGGAAAAATAAAATAATAATTCTGAAAATAAGATCATTTTCCCACGTCAATCTCCACGCAGTAGTTGACATTTTCAAATGGAGCGATGCTTCCAGTGATAATTAACTACAAAGAAAATATTTGTCTAGACTCGGTTTATAGCTCTATTTATAGACTAAGCCAATAAAAATAACAATTAACGATAAGTCTATTCTTAACGAGACTCATTTTATCATTTTGCCCGTTTTTTCACAGCCAAATTAAGTATGCTTGATTGGTTTTTCTTTTTATCATATCAGAAGATAAATTTAGAGTGCAAGTTGAAGGATTTTGAATTATTAAATTTTTTTAGGATTTTCAATGAGCTTGGAAAAAAAAAGAATAAAAGACATCTTTGACTGAAAATCTGGTTTTAATTATTTTCACTTCAAAATATATGGAATAAGAGTTATCACTAAATTAAATCTAACCCAACAATTAAAATCTTTTCTAATTTTCTTGTTTAATACTATGGTTTCTGTTTTTCAATTCATCTGAACACATGTACATGGCATATATGAGTCACTAATTCAACTGTAAGAAATTGCTAACTCTAATATATGGTTTTATGTTCAAATAGTGGTAAAAAGTTTATAATGGGCCAAAAATAGAAATTTTTCTATATTACATATAAATGTGAGAATACGGTAAATAATGAGATTTCGAATAATGCTTCTAAAAAAATTTAAACATCAACTACCAATTAGAAAATTATAATTTATTAGTTGATTGGATATAATTTATTAAAATTATTTCTAAAACAAATAGATATAGATAATTAAGCATTTCAAAATTTTAAGTTTTATTTTTTTTCTAAATTTATTTTTTAATAATATACATATATGATAATGAGACATTTAAAAATTTTTAATATTTTATTTTTTAAATATTTGATTCTGTTTTATTATAATCTAAAATATTTTATTTAGGAGAGAGATAAAAAATATTTATCTTTTTATAATTTTTTTTCCTTTATATTTGTATAAATTGATCGGATATATTTTTTAAAAAATAAATTTCAAATAGAAATTTTTTAATTTTTAAAATTTATTTTTAAATAAAATGAACATGTGTGTAAGATGACCAACAGTTGAAAATTTTAATTTTAAAAATATATATAATATTTTTATTGTGATATATATATATATATATGATATTGTAGAATTATACATATACAATTATAATGAATTTTAGATAAATGATGACATAAATTGAATTGAAGTGTATGTATATATACACTGTTGTTTTATTAATTAGCCGTTATATCTATATTATTAATCTCATATGAATTTTGTTTTAACACTATAAAAATCTAAATATTATAAGACAAAAATTATAACCAATATTTAATATTAAAAAAATAAAAACGAATATAAATAATAAGTAAAAGCGAGCTATGACATAAAAAATTGAATAAATACGATTAACGAGTATAGTCAATGTACAACGCACGTCATAAAAGACTAATAACTTTAAAATAAGAAAAAATATAGCTATACTTTTAACTTTTAATCTTTTATGCGACAATCATTAAATCTTTCAGCTTGTAAAATTTTTATTTATCAAACACTTTAATTTTGATAATTGCATCTATTAAATATTTAAACTTATAAAATTTATTTTTTGGATGCTTATAAAATAGCTAATAGTACGATTTTAAAATGTTAATTTATTCAGTAAATGTAATTCTATAAATTGAAATACTTACTCGGTTAATATTGGAGGTGCCATTAAATTCTTTTCATATAAAATTTAAATACTAAGGCTACGTTTGTTTCCCTAAAATAAGTTGCAGGAAAATAACTTACTGAAAAATATTTTCATAGAAAACATTTTCTTTGAAAAATATTTTTCAAATGATTTATTTTCCGTTATTTTGTTGTAATATTGAAAATTAGTTAAAAATATTAACGTCTTTATCTCATAAGACCATAAAAAATATTAATAATAATAGAAATTTTATAATTTTATTGCTAAATATGAAAAGAATGCAAAAAAATATATATAAAAATTATGAAAGCCGCCGGTGGTGGTAGCCGATGGTGGTGGTCGGTGGTAAATGGTGGCTGGTGGTAATAACTATGATGAGTAATACATTAAAAAATATGGATTTATAAGGTTCATCAATGTTTGAAAAATGTTTTACTCTCTCGAGAATGAGAAGTTATTTTTCTTAAAAAGTGACTTAATTTTCTTTTAATCAGGAAAATATTTTCTGTTGACTTATTTTCCTGAACGCTCCAAACAACGAAAAATTGCGAAAAATATTTTATTGCAAGTTATTTTATGGAAACAAACGGATCTTAATAATAATAATAATAATAATATATACTAGTATTTTTTTTTGTGCTAGACTATAAGTGTTCACAGCCTATTGGATTCAGTTTAATCCTACTTGTACCGTGTTAGGCCTTTGAGAGAGATGTGCATGTACTCTCAAGAATAATTTTTTTCAATTACAAAACTCCAATACTTGTCCAAGGGACAGTGTATTAATTATACTTATACTCGAGGACTATTTACTTGAGATGGTGTTATTTTTACTTCATGCAAAGCCCAAAAGCATTTGATGATTTAATATGAAAAATATTATAAAAAGTTCATTTATAACTTCAATGTATTCAATGTACCAAAGAGCAGGGATGAAGCTAGGAATATTTATAAAGGATGGGAGTATACTCCAATAAAAATTTTGTAAAAATAATTTTTACAAGAGAGGGGCAATTGACCCTCTCCTCCATCATGTAGCTTCGCTACCGAAGAGTGACTTTACTCTGTGATTTTCTTTGTTATATATTTGTTCAATTCCTTAATTTGGAACAAATAATAGTTGGATGTGTAAATTAGAAAGTTCAAATAATATATGACAAACCCTTTATTATAATTTTTTTTTTCGGTGATGTTATTTCAAGAGTATAAATTGTTATTAGCTGAACAAAATTTTGTGTAAACTATCGGACCCCAAGTACCAATTCAGTTCAAGGCTTAACCATAATTAAGGTTTCTCGCTCCTTTTTGCAGGTGTATTTAGCGGGAATCAAATCCGAAATCTCTTTTTACATACTCAGTCTGTGTTACTAACTGAGTGACAACCCGTAAATAGTTGAGCAAAATCTATTAATAGATAAAATTACACTTTATATTCCTTTTACTTATCTCATTCTTACATCACTCTAACGAATTCTCACGTGAATGTAAAATTACCTGATTCTTTACTTTAAATGGTGCTAGAGTTAGAAAAAAAAAAAAAAAAAGAAAATCCTCTTTTACTTCCTTATCCTTTTTGGATTTGTTTTTTTACGAATCCATTTCCTATTTCTAAAAAGTTGATTGAAAAATAATGGAGGGTGAAACTTCATGAATAAGTCAAAAAAAAAAAAAAAAAAAAGGTTGTTTGTTTAATAAGGTGAAGAAGGAGAAAATAATGGAGGTAAGTGAGAAATTAAAGTACTATGAATGTGGAAAGTGAAGAGAGAGATTATGAAACCTACTCTTTCTATAGCCTTGAATATGTATTGAGAAAAATAATATGTATATAAAGGGCAATTTTGTTAATTAACAAACCTTGCCATGCTAATAATAATTTATAACATCACCTTTTTTTTTTAACTGAAAAATTATATTAATACCCACAAATTTTAATTGCAAACTCTCAGTGCTCCAAGTAAGTAAACCTATATAAGGAAAATTTATATTCGATAAGCTAACATAAATAATCTTAATTTTTAATTTAAAATCTAATAATAATAATAATAATAGTAATAGTAGTAGCTGTTGTCTTGAAATTTATTTAAATCTTTCCAACTAAGACTATATTTGGCAACAGGTTTTTAACTAACTTTTAGCATTTTTGATTAAACGCTATTTTTTATAGTTACGAAAAGTTAACTCTTGTAATATTTAACTTATAGCGTTTTATAAAAAGTTACTAAAATAGCAAACAGCTAAACACTATTAAAATAACTACATTAACAATTAATTTTTCCAGATAAACCCTAAGTAACCTTTAAAAATTAGTGTTTTGGTTGATTTGCTTGCCTGCGGATTCTGATAGACGTCTATACTGTCACTACCAACATCAAAACAATCTTCTAAAATTCCTGGGTTTTTTTTTTTTTTTTTTTTTTTTGGGGGGGGCGGCGGCTATGAATTTTATTATTGTTGTTTCTTACTACATAAACTAAAATTAAATTACTCTTAGGGATGATTAGGCCCAACTTAACCTCCTTCTTTAAATTATATTTATTAACTTCACCAACTCATGGAATTCGTAGCTAACTAATTAACTAAATTACTCTTTCAAAAAAAAAAAAAAAAATACAAAACAAACAACCTAAAATATTCTAATTACTTACAAAATATGTAATAATAATTAATAAGGGGGTTGGTGGCTGATTGCCTTTAGGGATTTGTGTGTGTTGTGAATTTGACATAATCAAACTATGATTAACAATTAGCTAAACCTCTTAGCTTTACATTTTTAATCTTGAAACACGTCAAATTTTGTTGGAACTAATAGTATCCTCCATGCGTAAATTTTGCATAAATTGTGTTATTTCCATATTAGTATCAATAATTTTTAAGAATTTCATTTTTTATATATACAGTATTAATATTATGTGTAATTTGTCATCACTTACTTCTTTAGCTTACTTAACCAAGTCTAATTAGAATTATCTCCATATCAATTATAATTTTATTTTTTCTTTTGATTTAAGAATTTAATTTAATTTTTTAAAATATTTTATATTAAATTTTATTAATTTATTTTGAAATTATAATGGATTTAAAAAATGAACATTTATATAAGCAATAAATTTATTTAATTATTTAATTGGATCTAAATCAATTTTATTTTATAAGTAATGTAAAAGAAAGGGTATGAATGCAATTCAAAAACTTAGAAGGGGTGACATTGTAGTTTACAAGGAACGCCAAGACGACAGATACGAATTCTAAAAAACACAACACAAAGCCCGAGCGCCCAACGGATAAGAGTAAGACCAGTGAAATAGAGAAGGAAAGGTTTTCCCGGGAGAGAGAGAGAGAGAGAGAGAAACTGGCAATGGCATCACCGTCAACGGCAGCAACTCTATCGTGGAGTTCTTCCTCTTGGCTTCATAGTTTTAGTGGACCCATTAATGAAATCTCCAAATTGCCTGACAAAAGAATGCCTATGGTGGTTTTTGCTCAAAAGAAAGCAAAAAAGACCAGAAAAGTAAGCATATTATTTGAAAACCTGAAATGGGTTTTTATGATTCTCGTTTTCTCTTATATGGGTTATTCATTTAATCACTCATTGCACTGTTTTAAGTTGCGAAAAAAAAAAAAAAAGACCCAGGTTCTGTTATTTTGCTCCATTTTATGTGTAGCTGGTAAAGCTTTTTTGATGGGTATTTTTAATTTTTGGTGGTGTTAGATAATATTGAAAGAGGATGTGGCAGATTTGGGGAAAAAGGGGCAGCTAATTGATGTGAAGGCTGGATACTACAGGAATTTTCTTTTGCCCATGGGCAAGGCCCAGATTGTCACTCCTATTCTACTCAAGTATGTTTCTTCTATTTCTCTGTTGATTATGAATTGCCTTGAATTTTTGTTGAAGCATCTTTACATTGTTTGAGAATAGAATTAGAATTGTTTTCAAGTAACGCTATGTCTGGTACCTGATGTAATTGAGCATAATGTAATCAAATGTTTTAGCTCATTTCTTCTTCAAACAAAGAACTTAAATTTGATTTGATTACATTTTGCTATGTTCAATTAAGTGTTATCATGTTTAAAGATGGTTACTTGCCTTTCACGGTGGACAACTCAATTTGCGCCAACTAAGTCTCTCTTAGGTTGAGAGAGTTCCACCAGAACAAGAAATTTAGCTTGAGATGCGCTTTATTCGGTCGCTCATTGTGGTTGCATGACAACAATTTTTCCCTTAGTTCCATATTTTATATGCTTTGAGAGCCCCACTAGAGCCTTGAGAAAATTGTTCTGATTGAGATATTCCTTGACAGCTTTCTATTTTGAGAAAGTAGTAAACATGGCGATTGCTTAATAGAATGAAAACTTAGAGTAAACATTTGGGCAGAAGAGCTTTAGGATGAGCATTTCATATCATAAAATGATTTAGTTTTTGCATGCACATACTGTTGTTACTTCCTAATCTGAAACTAATTACCTTGTGTTCTCTCAATTTTCAGGGAAATGAAAATAGAAGAGGAAAGAATTGAGGCTGAGAAAAAACGGGTAATTGAGTAGTTCATGTACATTTCGCTATTAGTTCTGTGTCTTATATGCCTCTTCTTCTAATTGCTATCATCATGTTTGAAAATCTTATCTTCTTCAGGTAAAAGAGGAAGCACAACAGCTTGCTCTTATGTTTGAAACTGTTGGAGCTTTCAAGGTGAAGCGCAAAGGTGGAAAGGGCAAACTGATATTTGGAAGGTAAGTAAGTGCAAATTTAAGGTCTTTATTGGTTTACAATTTCTCATATCATGTCTAATGGGCATATATTTTGGCAGTGTAACTGCTCAAGATATTGTTGACATCATCAAGGCACAGCTTCAGAGGTACTGTTTTCCAATATATTTTAACTTACCATAAGTCACCTTTCATTATCATTATCATTATCATTATCATTTTTATTACAGCACTCCAGGATTTTTTTCTCTTGGCTGGAAGTTATTTGCTTTCTCTACTCTTCATTCCATGAACTCCATATGATCTCTACAAGTTGCCATTAAGACACTTATTAGATGGCTCATGTAGATACAAACTCAAATTAGAAGTTCAATGTTTCATCTAACTTGTCTTGGGCCCAAAATCCCAACCACACAGCCCCAAAAAAGTTGAGATAAATTATTTTAGTTGTTTGTAATTATATGTTTGTTACCTAGCTACTTAAAAGAAAAAAAAGACCTTTGACCTTGTCCTATTATGTCAATTTGGGGTTATGGTAATAGACATATATCAATTTATCACTCTCAGTCAATGCCTTTCTATTTGCTAGCTGCCTTTGTCTGTTAATTGTATAGAGACAAGAAATGGAAGTTTTTTTTTTCACACTCGATTTGTGATTTAGGCCATGCATTGAGCAGTCTACAACTTGTGAACCTCCACTGCTATATGAATTATACTATTATAGTTTAGCTTTAGCAATTGGGCATCAAGATATGAATATAATCTTCTTAGAGAGGCACATGCCTAGACGTATATGCCTTTTTCTTCCATGCTTTTACTTGTCTAGCAGGTCGGGGCAGTAAGCTCCATCAACAACTGGGGGCTGTTCTCCTTTGTCGACTGCTTACTTGTGTCATTGACAAAGTCAATGCTACTAAGGACCGGGACACGGTTTTTTACGCATGCAGAGGAACTCTTTTTTGACAACTTGGACAACTTATACGATGTTTGTCCTGCTTATTGATCCAAAGAATGCAGAAGAACTTGTTCATGCAAACATGCTCATACACACACACATATATGCAGTTCATGCCTGTGCTTATTGCGTGCTCTTTGCTCTTCATTAATGCTAGGGATGTAGACAAGCGAATTGTTTCTCTTCCAGAAATTAGGGAAACAGGAGAATATATTGCTGAACTTAAGCTTCACCCCGAAGTGACTGCTCGGGTCAGGTTGAATGTTTCTGCCAACTAAGAAGAAGCATCCTTTAAGAATCCACTCTCTGACTGAATGATTTGTGTGAGCATCTTGCATCAAAAGGTATGTGCGCTAACCAAAATAATTTTTATAGCTTTAATTGTAGTGAATTCCTTACAATGGGCTGGGAGTTGCCAGATTAGAGGGGGGAAAAGCATTTACCAATTATGAAATAATATAATTATTGGTTCCCATAAATGCAAAATTTTAACTCAACAGATTCAACTTTCTGCTCAAAATTGTCAATGCATATTCCATAGTTCCAATTTTCGCCCTAAAACACATTTGATTTTCTTTAATATTGGTCTAATTTTAGAAATCATTTGAGAAGATTTAAGAATAATGGATCACTAGCTTTTGGCTGCCTGGATGTTCATATATTGCTGTGACTATTGGACTTTATGAGGCCAATAGGCTATAGACCCTTGGAAAATGATTTTGGCCTGGATGCAAATTTTTAGTCTGTTTAAGTTCTGTAATTGGGATAAATATATACACAATAAGAGTGCAAAATACAATTAGAGTAACTTTGAATTTTTTTTCTTCTTCAATGAAATGAAGAAGGCATAACTAGTTAAATACAGAGTACAGACCGATAACCTTCTATGGAAGAATAACAGAATCTTTTTGTCCAGAAATCTCAAAACTCGAACTGTACACTAATGCTAATGTTAGTATTATTATTATTATTGTTGTTATTAGTTTTATCATAGTAGTTCAGGATATCTAGAAATTTATCCTGCCTTTATCCATCAATCAAATTCATAGTTTTCCTAACGCTAAAGCTTTTCATTACTGCAGGGCACCGGCAACCGGCAAACATAGTAATCATATAGAGACTTCTATTGAGAAAATGAGAAAGTGTAATAGGTTTGGGCCTGAGATATGTACAAATCCTGTTTCTCCTGAACCTATATAGAATGTAGAATGTAATAGCTTTTTCTTGAACAGTTCTCTACTGTTTTGCTATATATTTTTACTTCAACAATGTTTGGATTTTGCAGTGTTTGTTTATTTATTTATTCCTGTAATTGTAGAATTTGCTATTTTATATTGGAGAGTGTAACTGAATCTGCAGATCTACTTGATAAAAACTTGTTCTTTTTTCCCTTGATAATCACTCTCCTTCCAGACATTTTGCACAAGGTGATTGTAATTTTTGATTTGAAACAATTTGGACTAGCTTTTGCCTTTTGGCTTTGCGTTGTGTCTGTTGAGTATTGAAGTTGAAAGTTAAATGAAAAAATTACCTTTGATGCCATTATATATAGCAATTGAAATTAATTAACTTTTTTGTAGTATTATGATATCAAAAGTATGTTAAATGTAATTTAGTATAGCAAAAATAAAATTTTAAATTTATAAGATTACATTATATAATTTAATGAAAAGTCTAATATTAAAATTAAAATTCTCCCAACATGAAAATGTTGCTGCCCAGGATCGAACTGGGGACCTTTAGTGTGTAAGACTAACGTGATAACCACTACACCACAGCAACTTGATGGCAGTTTATGTAGAAATTTATATAAATCAATAACTACTAAAATGCAACTTTCTTTCCCTTTTCACCATATGTGCACGCATACACGTGTATATGGATTGAAATACCACCGCATAATTTTTAGTTCTTTTGGCAAAAGTTCATATCCATATTTGAAAATGAGACGCTCTTTGGTCCAACATATAAATTTATCCTAAAATTTTACAAATTTTAATCTCATGATATTTTGAATTTTATGAATAGTCTATTTTACATTTGAATCTGCAAGTTTTGGTAACATTGAATATATTTCTTTATTAATAATAATAATGTTGAGGATTTTTTGGTTTTTATATAGAAAATATAGATTTAATATGCAGTTAATATAGCTTTTGTGAACAATTATTTTTACATTTTCAACCATCTAGTAATTATTTAATTGATTTAATTTTGAAAATTGAAAATATTTAATAAAATAATTTTGCAAGTTGAATTTTAATAAGTGTAATTATATAAATTAAAGTGTTTGATGGACTAAAATAAAAAATAAAAATACTACAAAACTAAAATAATAAAATTCAAGGATGAATTTATATATTCATTTCAACTTTTTCTTCCTTTTCTTTTTATTTCTTTTGTGCAATATTTTAGGCCACTACATTTTGGTTTAGTCTTAACCACTTATTCCACAATCCTAATTAATTTATTTTCCTAATTCTATCAATTGGATCAATTTTTTAATAACTATTTATCAAAAAAAAAAAAATTAATAACTAGGCATCAGGGTAAAACTTCACCACTAACTACAACAATAACAATAATAAAAATTAATTTTAACAAGACATTTAATTCACTTATTCATCTAATTGATAATTGATTGGCACCTGATAACTATAATTAATGTGTCTAGCTATTGATTTTAATGGTTGCATTTTACAGTTTTTTGTCGGTTGGCTAATTTGTATTTATTTTATATTTAGGCTCTTTTAACTTTATAAATATAATGGTTATTATTTTTTTAAATCTAATATTTTTATATAATTATTTTATTTATGATTAATTAAAGATAATATATTACTATTAAAAATTAGAAAAAAAATTATATTTATATATATGATAATTTATAAAAAGGAGTCTCTTCCTCTTTTCTCTCTGGTTTATCTACCCCTAGCTTTTGTTTGGGTTGTCATTTTTAATCAGCAGTAGCTCCCTACTTTTTTTTTTCTTCTCGCTCTTGATCTTTTTTTATTCATTTTTTTATAAACTCATATCTATTTTCTTTTAATATATGTTTTTTTTTTTTTTTTGCTTTGTCTTTATATTTGGAGTTCTTTTGTCTTTTCTTCCATGAGGGTTTAGTTCTTTCTTTGTGAAAGTTTGTTCTTAAATGGTACGATATTTGATTTTATTTGGTTGGAGATTTAGATCTTGTTTTACCTATGTGTATTTTCGATCAATAGAGTTTGGTGGTGCTGACATATTCCTCTATTGATGCTATTAACGCATAGCGGCTTGAATTCATCCGTGTACATCATACACAATAAGTTTTTGGAAAAGCAATCCAAGCATAAAAGATCCAGAAAAATTATTTTTTCATCCAAATCAATTAAAGAACCAGTTGCTACTATAAAGATTTATATCGATCAAGGTTATCTTCATGCAAAAAAATCCAATATTATTGTAGGATCAACGAATTTTTTATTAATTATAATAATAAGTTCTATATCTGGTCTAATTGAATATATACTTGATTTTATTATTAATGAATTATATTTCTAAAAAAAAAAGATAATTTATGAAAATAATAATATCCTTAACGGTCATTTTATATTTCAACGACCGCTATTAAAATTTTACTAAACATCAACATTAATTAGATATTCGCTACGAACTATTAGCGATCACTATTAACTAGCATGAGTAGCTAAACCAAGTATGCCTTAAGGCATCAATAATTAGATATTTGCATAACTTCGTTCAACATGATATAATATAACGTAATCATGTGCATTTTTATTATGATATTTATACTAAAAAGTAGAAACGCATTCGATTACTTCACATATTATATTACATTAAAACTTACTCAATGAAGCCTTAATTAATGAAATGCATAATAAACTTTATAAAAAAATATTAATCAAATGAAAACTTGAAATAAAATTGTAAATCAAATAATCAAATATTTCATCAACGTTCGATCTAAAGAGTTTTGCATTAAAAGAGAAAAAAAAAGAGTATATGTTATGGTACGATAGAATTGTAGCCATATTTTGTGGCTCGTGCAATGTCTCAGATTGTACACACACTCTTTGTATTTTGTAACTACCATAATCTTCAAGTACCAACCTAAAAACATAATCATTAATTAAAAAGAAAGATGGGTTGTTAGAGATCTATCTGTTAAGAATTAATCTCAAATAATTCCATAATAACTCAGATCATGCAAACTACTAGATTCAACAAAATAGATTGAACAAAAAAAAGTTGCGTACCTGACATCGTTGTTCGTCGATCTTGATGTGTAGAATTAGGTTTGCAGCCTTCCAGAGAATTGAAGAATTGATTTAGCGGAAGCAGTACGAAAGGAACGTAAAACTGAATCGTATTCGACTCCTCTGGGGACCACGACCTTTATATACCTGTAGCGTTAGTACAATTCCTATTTCGGTCCTTTAACGAAATATGAATTATATAATGTTCTCTACACTTAATATCTATAATTAGTTGATACCTCAATAGTCAATTATTCACAATCAAGACCACATTTGAAATTGACTTTACAATTAGACTGCTGTACATATTTAATTTTACATATTAAGCCCACAATAGAAAATTAAATCCAAAAATCTCCCACTTGGGCGAACATATGTTAAATAAAATACATACACCAAAATGAGCTCAACAAACGCAGTCATACAAGGTATCCAAAAACAATCTCGTCCATTAGTTATATTGATAAAGAGCTGAAGAAACATTCGCCATAGATCTCATGACTAAGTTCATCATCAACTACATTACCAATACCCCTAAATGACATAGATTCATTATAGAAGTGTAGCATGAAAACTACATGCAATGTGATCATCATGTCTGTTTCCAACTGGTCACCAACAAAAGTGAGATCAAGCAAAACAACAATAATACAGAGTGTAACCATCAACCAAAATGAGTACTCAACAAAATTTCATCAACATAATAAAACATATCCAAAACAAAATAGAGCATTCAAAAACATAATGTATACAAAAAGAGCAAACTCCCACTAAAACTAGACAGTCTCAAACAAAACGATACCCATATGAGCGGTGTGCTCATGGAAAACTTTCGGTATCACTGCCTTCGTAAGCGGATCCGCAATCATAGAGTTTGTTCCAATATGCTCTATGGATATCTGTCCACTCTGTACCCTCTCCTTCACAGCCAAGAACTTAATCTCAATGTGTTTTGATTGAGAAGAGCTCCTGTTATTGTTGGAGAATAAAACGGCTGACCTGCTGTCACAATACAACTTCAGTGGTCTTTCTATTCCACCTACTACACGCAGCCCAGTGACAAGGTTTCTCAGCCAAATAGCTTGATTGGATGCCTCATAAGATGCTACAAATTCAGCTTCCATGGTGGAGGTTGCTACTAGAGTTTGTTTCACACTCTTTCAAGAAATAGCACCGCCAGCCAATAGAAAAACGTAGCCAGATGTGGATTTTCTACTGTCTTGGCATCTAGCGAAATCAGAATCAGTATACCCAATGATCTCAAGCTGATCTGATCTCCTATATGTGAGCATATGTCCCTTAGTCCTCTGAAGATATCTCATGACTCTTTTGGCTGCTTTCCAATGATCCATTCCTGGATTGCTGAGATATCTACCTAACATGCCAACTATAAAAGAAATGTCTGGACGAGTACAAACTTGAACATACATAAGACTTCCTACAACTGACGCATAAGGAACCTTTTGCATTTCCTGAATTTCAAGTTCACTCTTTGGACATTATTGATTACTAAATTTATCACCTTTTGCAATAGGGGTATCCAATGGTCTAGAATTCTGCATACTAAATCTGTTGAGCACTTTATCAATATAGCTCTTTTGTGATAATCCAAGAATACCTCGAGAACGGTCTCGATGTATCTGAATCCCTAAAACAAAAGAAGCTTCACCTAAATCTTTCATCTCAAAATACTTTGAAAGAAAAACTTTGGTTTCATGCAGCAAGAATTTACAATTAGTAGCAAGAAGTATGTCATCCACATATAAGACCAAAAAGATAAACCTACTCCCACTGAACTTATGGTACACACAATTTTCAACAGCATTTGCCTCAAAACCAAACGAGACAATTACTTGGTTGAACTTAAAGTACCATTGACGAGAAGCTTGCTTGAGTCCATAAATGGATTTCTTTAATTTGCATACCAGATGTTTTGGATCTCCAATTACAAAATTTTCTGGTTGCACCATATATATCGTTTCATCAATGTCGCCATTGAGAAACGCAGTCTTAACATCCATTTGATGAAGCTCAAGATCAAGATTTGCAACTAAGGCCATGATTGTCCTAAAAGAATCCTTCGAAGAAACTAGAGAGAAGGTTTCTTTATAGTCAATCCCTTCCTTTTAAGTAAAGCCTTTTGCTACAAGACGTGCTTTATATCTTTCCACATTACCTTGAGAATCCCTTTTGGTTTTAAATATCCATTTGCAACCAATGGGTTTCTTTCCTTCAGGTAATTGAACAAGATCCCAAACTTGATTGTCTTGCATAGACTTATACTCTTCGTTCATTGCCTCAATCCACTTATGAGAGTCAGAACTCTGCATGGCATGATAGAAACTAACTGGATCATCATCTATCATGTCTATAGTATCCTCATGTTCCTGAAGAAACACTATATAATCATCTGGAATAGCACTTCTTCTCTCCCTAGTAGATCTCCTCAAAGGCATTTGAACAGGCTCTAATTCTTGAGGTTGTTGAATTTGTTCTTGAGGAAGAATAGCATTGTCTTGAATTGGATCTTGACTAGCGACAGGAGCAACTGGAGTCTGTACGCTATCAGAAACAACAAAAGGAATGAGAACCGAATCATCCTTACTTGGTTCCTCTTCAAAGACAATGTTTCTTTCTTTATTTCTCCCTCCAAAATCAACATCCTCAAAAAATGTTGCAATTCTCGTTTCAAAAAAAGTTCTGGAAGTAGGATTATGAAACTTGTAACCCCTAGACCGCTCAGAATATCCAACAAAGTAGCTGCTGATAGTTTTGGAGTCCAGTTTTGTTTCATTCGGCTTGTAAGGCCTTGCTTCAGCTGGACATCCCCAAACATGAAGATGCTTTAGACTAGGCTTACGTCCAGTCCAAAGTTCATAAGGTGTTTTAGCAACTGCTTTAGATGGAATCCTATTGAGAAGATAAGCTGCTGTCTTTAGCGCTTCACCCCACAAAGACTCTGGTAAAATAGAATGACTAATCATACTTCTTACCATATCCATAAGAGTCCTATTACGTCTCTCAGATACACCATTCATGCTGGGAGTACCAGGCATTGTATATTGAGGGACAATTCCACATTCTTGTAGGAAAAGCGCAAAAGGTCCTGGACGTTGTTCGCCTGAACCGTCATATTTACCATAATATTCACCACCACGGTCAGATCGAATAGATTTAATCTTCTTTCCTAGTTGATTTTCAACTTCGGCTTTATAAGATTTAAACACGTCCAAAGACTCAGATTTTTCATGAATGAGATATAAGTAACCATAACGAGAATAATCATCAATGAATGATATAAAATATCTTTGGCCATTTCTAGCTGCAATATGGAATGGACCGCAAATATCTGTATGAATCAGTTCTAAAATATTGGATGACCGAATGGCACCTAGTCTCTTTTGTTTAGTCTGTTTTCCTTTAATACACTCAATACAAGAATCCAAACTTGTGTAATCAAGTGTATCTAAGATACCATCAGAAACAAGATGCTCAATTCTTGATTTGGATACATGACCCAAACGTCTATACCAAAGTACAGCTGAGTTATCAATATTCAACTTTCTTTTGGTACCTGTTGTAGTAACATGCAGGGATTCATGATAACTAGTATCAATGTCTAACATATATAGATTATCACATTCATTCAAGCAACCAGTACCCAAAACTTTTGAATTCATAGATAAAGTAAATACACTGTCTCCAAAAGAACAATGAAAACCAGATTTGTCCAAAAAGGAAACAGAAATCAAATTCCTTCTAAAAGAGGAAATAACAAAAGTATCTATAAGATCCAAAGAATAACCAGTACTTAAACATAATCTAAAATGTCCAATTGCCTCTACTTCAACCGGATCGCCATTTCCTACATAGACGTATCTTTCACCGTCAGTTGGCTTTCTGTAGTTGAGCCAGCCCTGCAATGAAACACTTATATGAGCGGTAGCACCAGAATCCATCCAATAAGTGTTTTTAGGAGCTGAAGTTAAATTAACTTCACAACAGACTAAAACAAGGTACTTACTCCTCTTTGCAAGCCAAATAGCAAATTTAGGACAGTCCTTTCTCAAGTGATCCGTCTTTCCACAAAAGAAGCATTTTGGCACATAAGGCTTCTTTTGTACTGGATCTACAGCAGTAGTAGCAGCAGGTTTCTCAATAGCCTTTTCAACAGTCTTTGCAGAAGGCCTCTTTCTTTTCTTGTTCTTGCCCTTCCCAGCTGAAGAAACAAAATGAGCACTCTCTCTTTTGTTAGAATTCATCTTTTCCTCCTCATCAACACAATGAGAAATGAGCTCGTTAAGAGTCCATTTATTCGGCTGACAATTATAGGAAGTCCTAATTTGTCCATACTGAGAAGGAAGAGAATTCATAACCAAATGGACTAAAAGGTCATCTGGTAAAGCCATACGCAGCGCCTTCAGTCTCTTTGCAATCTGAGACATGCTAAGAATATGCTCCCGAACACCACCATTGCCAGCAAACTTCATGGAGGTTAATTTTCCTAAAAGTGTTCCCACTTCGGCTTTGTCATTCTTGACATAAGCCCTCTCCAGCTCGGCAAGATAGTTTTGAGCATTGTCTTTTTCAGCTGAGACAGAGTCTCGAACATGTTCTGGGACTCCTTTCTGCATGATCATTAGACCTAAGCGATTAGAACGCTCCCACTTCTCATACTGAACCCTTTGAACATCAGTGCTCGTATCAGTAAGAGGAGCAGGTTCGTCCATCCTGAATGCAAGATCCAAATCCATACACCCCAGAAAGATCAAAATGTCTGATTTCCAAGACTCAAAATTTGATCCCTCAAGTTTAGGGACACAATCAGGATTAAATGACATGTTAGCTGACATCAGAGAAAATAAACAAATAGATAAGTATAAGCTCACAATCCACAAATGAAACAATTCACATAAGTAGAGATCAAAAATGGAAATAAGATACAGACACAACATTAATATTCTCATCTTTGGATGTAAAACATTAACTTGTAATTAGTATCTTAACGAAGCAATCAAATATTGATAACATAGTCCTGACAAATAATAAATCTTCCTTTGGGCCGATATATCATTGTCATGGAAAATAATCAAACAATTATCACATACTTATTGCTAAACATGTATTCAAAACTCAGCCAGATAGCAACCTTCCTTTGGGCCGATTAACTATCTGCAACGAATTCTAATACACCTGTCTAATATTCTAAAATAAATCAATTCAAGCAATAGAGGTCACTTTGGTGACTTATTGATCAAATCAATTTATTTTAACAAATATCAAACACAATAGGGACTTAATCACTCTAAAATTTAATCTCAAGTCGACAAATCAAATCATTTAATTGTAATTAAAACAAAACAATTGCAATTAAATGAATTGATTGTCTAAATATTTAATAATCTAAAATTATTTAGCCCAAAAAAAAATTATAATCTAGTCTTTAAGTCACTAAATTAGAGACTAAGTTATAAAATAGGACTAAATAAATTTGAATAAATAAAGTTCGGAGTCTAATTTAATTAAATATATGTCCATGGGTCTAGACGAAAGAAAACAGAAAATTAGGGGCCTAATCTGAAGTTACAGAAAATTAGGGGCCTAATACAAAATTTTCCAGGGACCTAACTGTAATTTTCCATCCCTAACCTTAAAACCAAAAAACGATGAGAGACAGCTCCTTTCCGCCGACTCTCTCCAAAGAACAAAATTGGAGATTCGGCCAGCAAAAAGGTTTTTTTTTTAAACAAAATCCGGCCAGCAAAAACAAAATACTACCGACGTGAAAATCAGGGTCCAACACATGATTGAATCAAAAGAAAACACAAAACACTAAATATCAAAATCTCTTACCTGTTCTTCGTATTCCCCAGTGAGAAAGAAAAAAAATTTTTTTTTTTATTAAACAAAACCCTTAATCCGTAAACAGTAGGGAAAACAAAAAAAAAATACGAAAATCAATCTAAAATCTAGCAATTATGCACAAGGCTCTGATACCACTTGTTAAGAATTAATCTCAAATAATTCCATAATAACCCAGATTATGCAAACTACTAGATTCAATAAAATAGATTGAATAAAAAAAGGTTGCGTACCTGACATCGTTGTTCGTCGATCTTGATGTGTAGAATTAGGTTTGCAGCCTTCCAGAGAATTGAAGAATCGATTTAGCGAAAGCAGTATGAAAGGAACGTAAAACTGAATCGTATTCGACTTCTCTGGGGACCACGACCTTTATATACCTGTAGTGTTAGTACAATTCCTATTTCGGTCCTTTAACGAAATAGGAATTATATAATGGTCTCTACACTTAATATCTATAATTAGTTGATACCTCAATAGTCAATTATTCACAATCAAGACCACATTTGAAATTGACTTTACAATTAGACTGCTGTACATATTTAATTTTACATATTAAGCACACAATAGAAAATTAAATCCAACACTATCGTTACATAAATCATTTGTCATCAAGATTTTATCTTTTATCTACCGCTATTGAAAAGTTATTTTAGTATAAAATTATTTTTTTTTCTTTGAAAAATTAAGGAATATTAATTTTTTTTCCATTTTAACTTAATTTCTACTAAATACAATAAGACCATGTTTGGCAATAATAACTGTTCTACTAGCTATTAGTTGTTAGTTACTCTCTCTGTATTAAAATATAAATCGTTTTAGAGTGATAGTTTTGTCCAAAGTATAAATCATTTTGAGTATTTAAGGAGTAATAAATGATATTTTTTCAATATTACCCTTATCTATATTAGATATATTAACTATCTTCTCATGTTATCCTTGATTTTGAGATAAAAGGGTAAGCACCTTATTACTCCTATCTTACATCATTATATTATGTCTAATGTAAATATAAATAAAATTGAAACAAAGGTCACTTGTTACTCCTTAAACTACTTATATTTTGAGATAAAACTACACTCTAAAATGACTTATAATATTTTGAGACGGATGGAGTAGTTTAAAGTAAAAGTGTTAGGTAAAAGAAAGCTACTCTAATATAAATCATTTAAGGTTTTTACATGGTGATTAAGAAAACAATTAATTCCTTAGATTAAAACAAAGAGTTCATTAATTAATTTGACTATATTATCTCTATATGACATCATTAAAAATTAATATATTTAATGTGTATAAGGGTAAAATTGAAAAAGATTCATTAATTACTCCTTAATTTTCTCAATAATGACTTATATTTATAGATAAAAAAATTACTCTAAAAACGACTTGTGTTTTTGGATAAAGAGAGTATTTAATTAGTTTTTAATAATTAATATAAAAAAGTTCAATTAATTATTATCAAACGCTAAATGTTAGGGGAATGAGGGCTCTCGATCTATTACCGAATAATACAATTGACAAAGGTAGTTTTTTTCACCTTAGTCAAAATCTTAAACGCACCTTAAACGCTTAAACTGTCGAATAGGATCTAATTATTAATGTACAACTCAAAACAAATTTTATCACCACCTTGTTTCTCTTAAATTTATATTATAAAAATTAATGGAGAGAGAATTGTTGAAAAAGAATAATTAAGCAAGAGGTAATTTATGTGATTTTACTGCCTCTTTAACAATTATGTAAAAACTTAGAATCACATATAAAAATGGATAGAAAGGAGTAGAAAATTAGGTATTTTTTTATACTATATAATACAAAAACCCTAATTAGGCTTTGAGCTAGGTTATAATTGCGTTTAAAACCAAACTTGATTGATTTAATTTCCTTATTCATGTGTAACTATGAATTGTGATTTGCGAGTATAGAGATTAGATGACAAAAGAAGAATGGGTGGATTGTGTTATGACAATTTTAGTCATTTGGCAAAGCATAGATAGAACAACTCAGAAGACTCACAGACTGCACATATAATAATTATTTTGTCTCTATCACATAAAATTAAAACGTGCCAAAATATGTGACTTATAAAGCAAAAGGCCAAATTCCAATCAATTAATAGATTTTTTTTTTTTTATTCATTGGAAAAAAATAACTAATTTCCTATGTAATTGGAAGGCTCTGGGTTTCCATAGCCATCCAGCTGGGAAGTTGAGGACACACCATTTTAAGATAGGAACTGTACATATTACACCATATGACAACTTAAATCCCTATATACTTATTATCGGTAATAAAACATATTTGAGTTCTGTACAAAATATCTAATCGTAGGAAAAATTGAAATTCCATTCTAAAGAACAGTTAAAAAGAGATTATGAGTTTAAATCTCAATACCAATTTAATTAATGAAATATGCAAATTAAAATTTCATACTTTTGATTATCAATATTTTAGTGTAAATTTAGAATTTGCTAATTTGAGTAGAGAATAATGTAGAAGAAGAGCATATTAGGAAGTTAAATGACAAGAAGAAGATCTCCCCACTGCATGTGCTAGTGTTTATGATGAATTGATGACTGTGTTGTGTATTTGGCCATCTCACGCAATGTATCCACATCCTTCGCTTACCATTACCCACATTCACCAAAACGTGCACTCAACGAACTCCATTCAGTTTAGTGTTTCTAGTGACTATACTCACCCATTTTTTATTCCCATCAATTGAATGAAACTAACTATACTTTAGATTATAGGTATGTTCAATAATATTAGCTGTTTTAGTATTTAAGTTGTTTTCGACAATAACTTTTAAGTAGTTTAGTCAAAACGATAAACGCTATTTTTTTATAATGTTCGAAAACATAGCGTTTCAACCAATTTTTAGAGATTAAGGTAACATTTTATAAAAAATTAATACATATAACATTTAGCTTTTAGCATTTTATGAAAAACTACCAAAACAACTAATAGTTAAATGTTAATAAAATAACTAACAGCTACCAAAAACAGCTAATTTTTTCGAACAAACCTTTATTATAGTAACGTTATCAAAATAGCTACTTTTACCTAACAAACTCTTATTGCAGTAGTCGTTATATTGGCTCAAGGGTCAATTTTATCTTGAGATTTTGATGATTATACAAAACAAATAAATTTAATATTCTTGTATGTGCTAATATTATTTTATGCAGATTTTTAAAATATGAAAATTATTGAAGAAATGAAGTTCCTACAACTCAAGATTTTTATTTGAAAACCATGAAGATTAATAAATATTTTCTATTGGTTAGTATTATAATAAGTCTTAGGAAATTATTATAAGATAGAGAGTAAATAATTTTATAAGCACAAATCTATTTTATCTCTCTCAAAATTGTTTTAAAGTGTTTTTGAATAAATTTATTAAGAGGATATAGCCAAAATCTTTACTCTTACCTTTTCCCATCTAAAATATCTTTAGAGTAAATATTATTGGTGGCTATTAAATGAAATTCTGCAAAAAGTGGTTTCTGATCTAAAAAGCAGTTTCTGATTTAATACAGCTGTCTGTTTCTCATACAGCTGGCTGTTTCTGCTGTATAAGTTACACTGTTTTCTAAACTAATCCTTTTACCTCCAAACCTTGCATGTGTGAATATTAAATGTGGTCTGACAGCCCTTTTAATTACAACCCATGCATTGCCTCTTTAGTTTAAAAATGTCAGAAACTTCATTTTTCATTAAAGCAATAATCTCAACGTTAACTTTTAAAGAGAATATCATATTTTTATATAAAAACATTTCCTCTTGTAAAAAGAATGGGTTTTTGCAAAGAGTATGAGTTCATTGTTCAAAGTTTAAATCTCTGTAAGCTCTCTCTTCAATCCCCCTATTTCTTTTTGTCTTTTTGCTTCAAGAAAAATTTTTAAGAGAAAAGAAAATTTATTAACATTTTCTGAAGAACGGTTCTGATCTTTAAATCTGTTTTCTAAATTCGTTTCCTGTTCTTCCTGTGATTATATTTGCATTTCTCTCTGTCTATATAGATTCTATAATCTGTTGTAGACATGCTTTTTATTTTGAAAAACTTTTGTGTAATAGCTTAGGTAAAAAGCTATGGTGTAATAGGCTATCAAGCGACCTTCTCCTTGTGTGAGATTCTAATGTCTTGATTTGAGTTTCTGTTCTCTGCAAAAATAGAAAGGGTTGAGGTTGACTAGAACCTTTGGAAAATCTAGTGGGATAAATGTTAGATCTAGGTATTGATCTATTTTCTTGTATTGTTGGTTCGTCTCTTACCCTTGAAAAGAAATAACATAGTGGAGGATCTCAAGATGCGTCTTAGGGAGTGGATGTAGGCGAGTTAGTGTCGAACCATTATAAATCTCTGTGTTTATCTTCTTTTACTTTTTGAAGTTCTACTTGATTATATTCTATTTACACAACTGTTAATCTGTTTAGAAATGCAAAGTTGTTAATGAGTTTCTGATTCTAATCGTGAATAAGCTTTATCTCTGTCGAACACTAGAACTCTGAATTTTTGTATTGTGATTATACCAAATTCTAATCTGTCTTTCTATATTCAGTGTAATTCACAATAAGAATTATAATCAGTTTTCTAATATTGCTTAAGCTTTGTGAAGCTGTTTTAATCGCAATAGCCGTTCTTCACATAGTCTTTCTAAAATTGCTCAAGCTTTGTGAAGCTGTTCTAATCGCAATAACTGTTCTTTACAGAGTCTTTCTAATCTTGCAATAAGCTTTGTGAGGAAGTTTTAAACTTGGTAACTAACTCTCACAAATGCTTTCTAATCCCGCTGCAATAGAATTCCGATTTTTTATTTTAAAAGTTAAATTTTTAGAAAATCCAATTCACCCCCTTCTTAAATTGTGCTATATATAAACGGGACTCACACGTTAATTATTTTATTATCTATTAACTATTAACTATTAATTTTTAGCAGTTTATATTTGTACGTCCAGAGTTTAGATTCTTGTAATTACTTGAAGAAGCAAGAATCCACCAAGAGTTAATTGGTGGCTACGTTTTTTTTTTTATCAAGTTAAAATATATGTAAGTTAATTGGTGTCCTTTAGGAATAGTTTTGGCATATGGGAGATTTGTCCACCACGTGTAAGCACAAATTGACAAGAGGCGAAGGATCTTGTGGGTGACAAGATATATGCTATGGACCTTGTGGAAGGGATATATTTTATCCATATGTTTGTGGCACATAATAGTTAGCTGTATCTTTCTTGGGAATACCACCGGAAGCCTTGGATTGGACCCCATGGCTTGGCTTTTGTATTTTATATTCTTAAAAAGTTTTGTTAAGTGACTTGCAAAGTAAGAGACAGTCCAGTTGGTTAATTAGGTGTAACAAGCAAAGCAAAGTAAGAACTAGCTAAAAGTTTAATCAAGGAATGGAATACCCAACTAATTAAATATAATTAATTAATTAATTAATTAATACTAAATTAAGTAATCCAATTATTATTACTTATATAAAGAAAATACAGGTGGATTCATATGGTATGGACTGTTACCAACTCAGCTTTGCTATCCATTTATTCTTTTGTCATTTAATGAGGAACAGGCCACAAGGACAGTGAGTTTAGTTAAAGGTTTCTTTTTTCTCCCTTTTTTTCCTAATTTTTTAGTTGTTGTTTTTATTTTATTTTGCAGTAAGTAGACATTATATAAAGATTACGTGAAATTTCATTTTATTATGATTAAATACAGATTATGTGATCCTTAAACGAATTTATTTAAAATGTCAGGAATTCGAAATTTAAGGTTACTGAATAATATATGAACAAAGTTCTAATTAATTATAATTTTCTTTTATTAGTTGACCTAAAATTCATATATATAAATGAGATCATATATAGATATATCACTAATCCTACATTTTATAACTTTTCTGAAAAATAAAAAATATAATTAAAGGAAGAACAAACACAAGGGGAAGAAGAACCTAATCCACGACTTTTGGTTGTGGTGGTGGTGATGCCAAACCCTAACGCTAGCCATGCCATTTCCACCCCATGCTATCTTCTTAAGTGTCACACGTCCCCTTCCCACTCACATGCTACCAAAATAAATAAATAAATAAATATATATAAAATAAGAAATTCCCATCATTCACTTTTCGTGCATCAAAGGCAACCATGAACCTTGCTTGCTTACTCAGAGTTTTCAACTTCAACAATTAGATTATCAAAACAACATTTATGTATATATGAACTCTAAAAAAACTAAAATTAATTAATGAAAAATAAAATCAACCAGAAGAAAAGAAAGAATTTGGTAAATTTACCAATAATATTGAATTGAAATATAATAAATGCTAAAAATAATTCACATAGTTGCATTTTCTTTCTAATAATCAGTAATGGCAATCCACCAAAGCTGGCGCGGCGGAGAACACTAGAGCTTGTTTTGTCGTGGCGGACGCAAATGGGAACTTGGTTTCACGGTGGTGGTGATCATCCTCCGGTGCCGGAAGGTTAAGATCCAAAGATAAAATATTTTTAGGCTTGGTCTGAATATTATTAACATCATTGATATTAACTTGATTGATAATAATATTATTATTGTTATTGACCGTATTAGCCCTATGTCTTCTCATGTGACCGCCAAGTGCTTGACCAGAACTGAATTCAGATCCACAGATTGAACACTCGTGAATCTTGGATTTACTGTTATTATTTCCAAGAATACCCTTTTGAAGAGAAATCAGATGATGATGATGATGATGATGATCAAGATTAGTACTACAAGTACTAGTTTTATTTAATTGACAATGATCATCAAAATTATCATCGATTACTGGTGGCGCCACCGGGAGGGGTGGCTTCTTCTCATCACCTACGGTGGGTTTAGGCTTTTTATGACTTGCTCTGTGACCGCCTAATGCTTGAAAAGAAGGGAAACTTCGGTTACAAGTTTTACACTCGTAAACGTAAAAACCTGTCTTATTGGTCGTCGTATTAGCGAATTTATTGCTCGCCTGCACTTTTGGACCCTCGCCTTGAGCTAATAAGATCAAACAGTTGGCCATATCTTCTTCTTCTTCTTCTGTACTTTGATAAACTTCGCTGCAATTACTCGTCGGTGACGAAATTGAGCCATAACCGCCGCCACAACCGCTAGATGAGGTGGAAGTGACGGCTGGAGCAGCCTTATGCGGCGAAATCGAGCGTTGGCGTTTTGTTCGCTTGCCTTTGGCGATTTGAGTGAGATCATAATTGTTAACAGAGCCAATGAATATCTCTTCTTGATGTTCCATTTCCATAGAGAAGAAGGAAGAAGAAGAAGAAGTAGGAGAAATATAGGATATGTACAAGTGACCTAACGAAGAGGAGATGGTAATAAGAGAAAAGGGAGAACTAAAAAAAGCAAAAAGGCTAATAAGAGAGTAATGAAAGAAGCAAAGGTGGGGATAGTGGGTGTTTGTTATATATAGTGAATGGTAACCACGGGTAGTTGCTCCTGTCATAATATATATATATATATATATATATATATATATATATATATATATATATATATATATAATCCAATCCTAATATTAATTAGTTGGATTGGTAGTGTTTACTTTTTATAATTATAATATTAGATTATAAGGATTAAGAAGAAATATATGTTTTTAATTAGATATTCAAGAATTAATACGATTTTACCATCACATGAGGCAACAACTTTTCATTATATAACCTGTAATTAAGACTATTTTTATTATTTATAGTTTTCGGTAGAATAACATTCATAATAATACTTAGAAGTTTGAATTGAGAGAGCGAAGATGAAAAAATTAATTAAAATAGCTAAGAGTTATTATGACAACTAATTGTTACTAAAACAACTAATTTTGCGGATAATAAGCTCTAAATTCCTAAATTACAGAATAAGAGTTATGAATTCAAAATATTATAGTAGTTTTTTTTTTAAATATATATAAATACACCAAACAAAGATAAAACACGTTTTAAATAAATAAAAAAAAGGAGAAAAATAACTTGTTTTAATAATTAGAGAAAGAGTAGAAGTTTAAACTTTAGATAGTGCGTGTTGATACGGAAAACTAATTTAAGAAACCAAATTAAATAGCCGCATTTATTAGGGGAAGAAGGTGTCCAATCCAATAGCTAGGTGAAAATTTGATGTAAGGATTTGGTTAGGTAGAGAGAGAGAGATGGAAAGACATAGTAACTAAAATATGCACTCCAAAAAATAAAAATAAAAATAAAAACTAATTTTGAAATACATAATAAATAAATTTATTATTTTATATTCATTTAGTTATGAGATTAACTTCATTTCGAATTTCACAGTTATACTTCTTTTAAAATATTTTTTTCATATATTTTTCTCCAAAAAAAAAAAATTTTCCATATATCAAATCTCTACATTTTTTCTTATTGTTTTGCAAAATGATATAAATATTTTTCTTTGATTTGTCCCATAACTCTTAAAATCTTCATAGATGAATTAAGGATTTATATAATTAATTAATTGAAGAGAAGCAAGTCACGAATAAACACAAACCCAATAAAAGCAAAGGCTAGCAATGCACGTTAAAAGCATGCTATAGCCTCATTCACTCCATGTCTTGCTAAAGTAAAGTATCAAGACTCCTCCACTATTTGAGAACTATATTGTGAGATTCGGTACCCTTTTAGCAAAACCCATTACTACTCTTTTTTTTTTTTTTTTTTTTTTTTTTTTTTTTTTTTTTAAATTATCTAATTATGTCCCTCTCATGTAAAGCTTGTGGGAATAGGATAGAGAGTAAGGAGAGCCAAGTGCCTAAGGTAGCCATAAAAGAAAAGAAAAGGACACTAGTGATTGGAGTTGGGTTTTCAGTTAAGAAAGAAAAGAAAAGAGTATGTGATTGGTATTTTGTTAGCTTAGCAATCAAAACTTAATTAAAGTCATTAGTTTCAGATTCGTTAAAGCAATGTTCAGTTTGCAACTCATATTATATTAATTTTTAGTTTGCTTCTTTTAATCATTCATCAAACAAAGTGAAACCCTTTTTCAGCCTTTTCTTTTTTTTTTTTTTTTTTTCAGATTTGTTTATTTATTTTGAATCTCTACTTTTTAATTCTGTTGTGTTTTCAGTTCACTGTATGATCAAAATTTTTTTGTCCTCTCACAAGTATGCCTACGAAATTAATACCGTTTTAAGTGTTTTTTTTTCAAAAGTCATCTGCTGAATTTAAACGCGGCTAATCAATATAATTTCGCTCTTTATGAGGAGAAGAAATAATATTTTTTTTTATTTAGGGTCTGTTAGGTAAAATTAGCTTTTTATAAAACGTTACCTTAATATTTGAAAAATAGTTTAAAAACTTGTCGAACACTATAAAAAAAAGTCAAAACGTTAAAAGCTATTTAAAACATTATTGCCGAACAGTGTATTAAGGTATTAAGTGCTTATTTAATGTTAAATAAGAAAAAATTATACTACTCAACCTGCAAAAATTCAAGAAATATGTATATTTCAAAAAATAAAAAATGAAAATTTCCTTGTTATCTAATTTTAATAATTATTTTACACAAACACATGCCTATAATTATTTTATGCATATAAATTAATGTTCAATTTCATCCGTGTAAATTCTCTTTTTCTTAATACTAAAAACAATTATTTTACACTTAAAATAAGAATGAAATGTTTATTATTAATTTATAAAACTACAGTTAATGAATTGCTAAATATATTTTTTTTCTTTTCTATGCCAATAGATGAGTCTTGAATCCAACTCTATAAATTAATTGCAAACCCAATAATATCCAATATAATATATAATGAGATCTTAACTTTAAAGTCAATTCCTAAACAAGGCAGGCATATATGTCATATTGCACAAGGGTTTGCATCACACATGGGGCGGTAAAATGACCAATTGAAGTCCCTCATCAAATATAACTTCACGGGGGAGAATAAAAAAAAATTAATAATACCAACAACTAATTAGTAATAGGAGGTGCTTTTTAGTCCATTAGACTTTTCACTAGGGGTGACCAAAATCACCGATCGAATTAAACCGACACTGTTTGGTTCAGTTCGATTAATTTGCTTACAAGAACATCGATTTTTAGTTTAATAGGTTCAAACTGAACTTTTTTTGGGTCAACTTGTTTTTATAAAAAGTATTAATTAAACCAAACTAAACGAATATTGCAACTGGTTTGGTTCTCAATCCTCTTAAGTTGTTTGCATTTACCTTATAAAATAATTTGTCATAGACAGCATTCCATGTATTTGAAAGCAAAGGAACTAAAATCATAGTTGTACTAATCTATATTTAATCCTTCTATTACACTAAATTAAAATTGATTTAATCAAAATTATTCTATAATCAAAGTGGTTCATGTACCGTTGACCTCTCCATTCTCCAATATCATTTCATAGATCCCTAATTCAAGATTAATTTGGTATAATATGATGTGTATCTTTATGTTTCTAATATAGGTTAAATGCAAATTCGTGGTTAGATACATCGTATATATCCAAAATTAAGATTAATATCATATCTACTCTGCCTTTCATATGATTCTACATTTTTAATTTTTTGGTTTGCCAAAATAATAATAATAATAATAATAATAATAACTGAAGCCATGCAAGTGAAGGAAATTATTGAACTTACAGTTCGTCACGTTGGTGTATAAAAATCTTTGCACCTATATATTAAAAGTGGTTCTCATGTTCCTACAAAGGAATAATAGATAGATTAAGTGTATCAGCCAAAGGTATTTGTTTAATCATCCTTGATTCTCTCTTGCTTATAATAATAAAAATAAAACCCACATTTTTTCCCTTATTTTTTTTTTTAGATTAAAGCCGATAATGAATCACACATTTCCATTTATTTTCATAATATTAATAAATTATATAATAGATTAATCTTTTATGTACGTGTTCTCTTAAATTTAAGGGTTTTGCATTAATCCAATAAGACTAATTAGTCAAATTAATTAATTACAAACCGGTTGAATCAAATTCCAGAAAATAAAACTCGATTTTTAGGCCAATCTGCCAATAGTCAAATTAAAATAAAACATAGTTTACTATAGTTTAACGGTAAGTGTAAAAAAAAAAAGAAGTATAACTGGGACCAAGTAGTGGTTAGGGCTGGAAATTTTATACGTAGACTTTAGGAGTATTTTTGTTTTTAAAAATAATTTATTTTAAAAAATTAAAATATTGTCTTTAAAAATCTATATATTTTTTAAAATAATTTGTTTTTAAAATCTCATGTATACCGATAGCTAATCAAAGTGCAAATACTTTTTATATATACTTCACTTTCCTTTGCGTCTCAGCCAACCTAACCCACAAAATTTCTCACTATATACTCTAAATTATCTTATCATTACAATAACCAAAACCACTCTAAAAGCCAAAATTGAATATGCAATTGATTTTACAATCTAAGCTATTCAAAGAAAATAAAAGCTTTTCCTTCAATTATTTTTTTAAATAATTAATTTAATTAAGAGGTTGAGTGTTCAACCCTTTTGAATTGAAAAAATGGAAAAAATCTTCGCTGAGAGTGCTTTCTCCTTTGGATTTGATACGGTGCAAATATGGTTGGATTTAATTTAATGAATTGAGGACACCTGTGATATAAAAAAAAATAGAAAGAATCAACTACTAGTTGGTCCAGTAGGATAAGACGTTAGATCCCTTAAATAAACATCCAATATTCGAACCTTGGCATTATGAGTAGAGAAAACTGACTTGAGAAGTTCACCCTTAAAATAGCCTCTATAAAACCCAAATTTGAATTAGTCGGTTGTGTCCGATATTGATTGGTTTAACCACAAAGAAAGTTTTTGTAATTATTTTAAAAAATAAAATTTAGGTGGGGTCAATCTCTCACTTTCTCTATCTCTTTCTTTGCCCACTTTATTACTCTTCAATCACTTTATGAGTAATTAACCTTATTGGCACACTACAACACTACACTACACTGAAGGAGTGAACTTAATACTCACTCCACTTCACACACGTCACTTGCTAAGATAAAAAGATTGCTCTTTTTCAGCCACAAAGTCATCAGAAAGCATTGTTGGTTGCAACTAAGCAAATACACCTCACATTTTTTAATTTTTATTTTTATTTTTTTTTTAAAAAATTATAATAACTACACAACAGAGCTCTCCTTTTCTTTCTTTGTATATTTTCTTGGTTTATCAGTGACCCAGCTAACTGTCTTTGATGGTGATATTTTAATGTTATCCTCTATATGTAAATATATATTTTTTTTTCTTTTTGTGTGCAAATAGTCATTTATAGTTACGTTTTGTGAAGATTAAGATGGTTTTTGGTAAATTCTAAGGGAAATAATAAATTTTTTTTTAATTCATTGGAGGCTTAATGGACCAAAATAACACCGTAAGCTATACAACCGGTGTATCCCTCCCATTGACTCACCAAATTAATGAAAACAATGGTGATCAAGAGGACTCAAACTCAAATCTTCACTCCTCATATAGATAAGAAGACCATCCAGACCACTACCTAATTGGCTAAGTGAAATTTAATTTAATAAAAGCTTATAAGTGTTATCATATATATAATTTAAAATAATGAGATTTAAGTATTTTAATAGTATTGTTATCAAATACTACTTTCAACTAAATTATTAACATTAAATGATTAAATTTTAGAAATTATCATATGATGATATATAATAATTAAATGTGTGTGTTGAGTGTACAAAACTTCCTACTTTGCTAAAATATAAAATAATACCCTTCCAAATATTTAGAGTAATAAGAAAATGTAATCCAGTTAAAAAAATTTAATTATGGTGCTTAAGATTGTGGCTTATCTATTTTAGTGGGTGAGAAGTAGGAGTGGAGTGGGAAATCAGAAATTTTTATATTTCAGAAATCTAAGTAAATCTTGGCCCTTTATATGTTAATATTTATTTATTTATTTATTTTGGATTAATTCAATTTCCTGTGGGTTTTTAATTAGCTTTATATTATTCAGTCAGACTAAGTATGTCTGTCATGCCAAGGAAATTAAAATGCTTTAGTTGAATAACAAGGATGATTAAGTAAGAAAGAAGCTAATTAGTTTTGAAATCACTTTTGGATCATCCTGAAACTACCAACGGAGTGGTCAATTAAGTAATTAATAAATGCATGGAGTCAACAAGTAATTAAGTAATTAGTTTTTTTCTGATCTATGAATTGTTAATTTTTTTTTTTAAATTTCGATTAAAAGTTTAAAAAGCTATAATTATAAACGTCACGTGTGTCTTAAATGTTAAAGATCATGCATGACTGTACATCAAAATATAATCTAATAATAAGTATATATACGGCCTAGTAATAGATTTAGGACTGAATTTCCCTCCTCCCTCGTAAATGTCATGCATGACTCAAATGTTATAAAAAGATGTATACACTAGTGGCACAAGTGAGTGGTTGGGGGATATGTATAGTAGTAGTAGTAGTAGTGGGTATTAGTGAAGTCTGTTAAGAAGTAGTGATGTGTTGTAGAAAACCACTTTGGAAGTTGTAACTAATGCACACAAACCACATAGAAGAAAAAAAAAAAAAAAAAGAAAAGTAGTAAGAAGGAAGGTGTGGCCATCAACCCCCACCTTTCATTGACAAAATTGACAATGACTCTTTGCCAACTACAAATATTGAATTAGGTTTACTCCATTCTTTACTCACTAATTTGCTCTGCTCTGTGCTCCCTCTCCCACTTTGCCTACTCAATATTGACTCTCTCTCTCTCTCTCTCAAAAGAAATAACAACTGGCCCAACTCATTGCCACACTCGGATGCTATTACAAGTGTGTGCATCTAAGTGTTCATGTTTGAAAATTTTTAGAATGGATCCAATCTTATTATTATCTCTAATTCATGGTAAACAAAATTCATTAGTAAATTATATTGATTAAAACGAAAAGACTTATTTATACTCGGTGTATGTGCTATCTATACACTAAATCAATTATAAACAGTATTTTAGTTCAAATGATATCATTTCTGATCATACATTAAGATAAAAAAAAAAAAAAAAAAGACAAAGCAATATCATTTTTTATCAAAACCTTTTTTTATTAGCTGAGTGTGTATAAGACCATCCACACACCGAGTGTAACCAAGAAATTTTCATATTTATAAACACTCAATTCATTAGTAAATTAGATTTATTGAAAAACAACCATATCCTCCATGATATACTCTTTATTTACTTTTTGATATCTTCGTGATGCTAGCGGGATATCTTACTTAAATTTTCTATCTTATCATATAAAAAAAAAATTATTTTTTTAGTTTGCTTGTATGGCTACAATTTAAATTCAAAATTTCTCAATTATGATTTAATTGTATACTAATAATTGGTTACTGAGAGTTTTTTTTTTTTTTTTTTTTCATGTGTCTTTGCATTTCAGTTATTGATTCAATTAAAATAATTGTGATGAAAGAAATGAATAAAAATAATCTACATCACATCTATTTTTATATTAAAATAAAAGATTCTCTCTTTATGTGAAAAGGCTCTCAAGAAATATAATGTTAGGCATGGAAAATGCCTTTAGTCTATTTGATGTCAATGTAATATATTTTGTAGCTCTTAAAATGTTGAAAATACATAGGGTATTATATCCTTCATAATTTATATATATTGCAAGTGCATTCTTATTGGTAAACTAATAGGAACTTAACTACTAACTTATACTCATCAGTCCCAAAATATAAGTCGTTTAAGTTTTTTGTACAAATTTTAAAGAAGCAATTAATTGTCCTAAATTATAACAACACTAAAGGTAATTTAAAAAAATTGTTCTGTATTTCAAAACCAATAAATACTTGTGAAAGTATTTATTATATCTGATGTAAATAAGGGTAACATTGAAAAAATATAATTTATTACTTCTTAAAATACTTAAAACGACTTATATTTTGGAAGAAAGTATATATATATATATATATATATATATATATATATATATATATATATATATATATATATATATATATATATATATATATATATAGTTGTTTTATAAATGAGTATTTAGCCCATAATACAAATTTGCAAGAATTCAAATCATTGTATTTTTTTTTCTATCTTATTTTTCTTAACAGAGCACAAAAACAAAACCAATAGTTTTGTTCTCTTTGATGCAAGGAGATGAGTTTTTTTTTTATTATTTTCAAAAAAAAAAAAAAAAGAAAAATTAGAATATGGAAAATGTTATCAAAGTAAAGAGAATGAAGTAAGTAGATTGAGAGATTGTTTACCTAATTGGATTGCTTGTTGAACGAAAGCACGTATGGTTTGTTGGTAATTCTAATTAATTAGAATGATGGCATGAATATGATCATGGATTTGTCCAGTAATAAATATAAATCGTACATAATACAAAAAGCCTATGGATTTGCTGAAACTTTATATGATCTCAAAATATATTACTCCATTTTTTCCAAAATATAAATCATTTTGAATATTTTGAAGAGTAATAAGATGTTTTTTCAATATTACCCTTATACAACAATTAACTTTACAAGTAACTATTAATTTTAAGATGAATGATTATTTGATTAAATTACTTTTTGCTTTGTTATAATTTGAGAGAATTAATTGCTTACTTAATTCTTGTGCAAAAATCTTAAACGTAAGATTTAAATCTCGTCCCCCAATAATTAGAAAAAGAAAAAAGAAAAAAAGGAAAAAAAATATCAGAATGCGGAAATGCAGATATCAGAATGTTGAACTGTTCAAGAATCCTCCCTTTTAAATAATTTCACGTCTTAAATTATCAAATCAAATCAACCATTTAGATTCATTTAGGCTTAAAAATCACTTCAAGACGGACTTCAAAGTTTTTAGAATATTAACTCAGCACCTGCAACAACTCAATTCAGTTCTAACATTAATGGCAAATAGACCCAACCTGTATTTCAGCTCTGATGATAGCAATAACGCAAGAAAATATTGTATTCTGGAGGAGGATGGAAATGCACGGCCAAGGTCATCAAATTCGAGTAAGTCAAAATGTTAAGTTCTAATTTTACTTTCACACGCAAAGATTCAACTTTATTAGTAGGCAAAACAAGAAACATGATGAACATCTGCAATACTTTCTTATTGCTTGCTGTCTTGGCAATGATATAACACCATTTGCTTGGAAAATTAAGACAACTCTATATGGGAAACCGGTGAATGCAAGCAGCAAATTGTACAGAACAGTAGGGCAGATTATTTCAGAACTACAGTTGCCATCATACTGGTGTCAAACCGACAACACCTGCATACACATAACACCACAGGAAACAGGAAAAGGAAGGTTCAAACAAGTAATTAAATGAAGATCTAACAGATGAATATCTATATGCCTGCATTAAAGTAATTTGCTATTAGCATTGAAATTCTAGATAAGCATGAAGGACGTACATGGTTTGGATAAAAAAATAACCTCCTTAAGTTCTAGTTCTACATTAAATGAAGGATACAATCATACAATGACTCAAAAAGGTTCCTATAGCAATTATTCAATTATGGACTAATGGATGTATAGACTTCTGTTTGACAATCTACCGTCACTTTCTTGAGCCTACAGATTCCAATGGGGTGCGTTTAAACATTAAGGTATTCTCAACTGTTATAAAAGCAACACTTACTAATGATAAACAAGTTTTCATGGTTCAAGCATTAGACAAAATCAACTTGCTACAAATTTTGGAACCTCGAGAAAGAATTCAAACGATCATCGTGACTTCAGTAGATGACCATACTATATTGTTGATTCAAGCACAAACTTGAAAATATATATTTAAAACTGGAGACATTAATAGGCAAAAATCTGGTTTTATCATATAAGGTTAAGTAAAAGTGCAACCATGATAGTAATAATAATAATAATAAATAATAATAACAATAATAATGTTCAGTTGGTTCACGATTATCCTGACAGTATCTGAAGAACTATAAAGATTGACGCTGCATGAAACATGATAATATGCTTGTCATCCTACCAACAAAATCCTGAATCTGTCTTCTCTAATACATGAATAAACCATAATACTCTGAATCCTTTTCTCTATCTAAACATCAGATTTCTTAGTTCGGTTCCTACATTCTCTCTCCCAGCTCCACTTCAAAATACCTTCCGTAGCCTGTTGAATTTTTTTTCCTTTTTTGGGGGAAGCCCAGGCATTGCACCAATATGGACTAATAGCATTTACTCCTTTTTCAAATTGTCGCACAAAAAACTTTTTGATCTACCAGTATATAGAGATTTCGCTAATGAAAAGGCTTTCAACGCCGCCCAATATCCCTTCCTTTTCCAAATATTTTTACGAATACGCGTTTTTGATATGGAAGTACGTTTTTTGGGAACTGCGGCAACTGCCATCAAACAATAAAGACATTACTCATTATGTACTCGCTCTTTATGCCTGAACAAGTGTACAGGATGCAAACGAGCACATACACAAAATCACAAACAAAAAAAATATTACACATGGCACAAGCATTCAAACAGACACAAAGCTAAAACTTTTATATTTATGTATATTTCATTTTTAATTATTACCTTTCGTCAATTGATTCTTCATTACTAAAGATTTGCTTCCCTTAGATTTGATTGCTGAAAAACCTAATTTCTCAATCGATTTCAATCGAGAGGGTGACAGAAGAAGAAACAGCTGTTGGAAGGGTTTCTGGAGCAGAAGTGAATGGTGACACATTCAATTTGTTGAATTCAGATAATCCTGGTCTAAGTTTAGCAAAAATACCTATATTTGGCTAGAATTACTTGAAGTAGGTCAATGATAATTTCTCTTAGGGCAAAAGATAAACTAGGATTCATAAATGGAAAGTGTGAAAGGCCTGATACTAATTCTTCATTGTTTAATGAATGGATGTGTGCTAACTGTATGGTAGTTTCATGGATTCACAATTCAATTCTGAAGGAATTAGTTGAGGCCTTCTTATACCAGTGCTAGGGCATCAGCTTGGAGAGAGTAATGGGCCTTTGCTATATCAAATCAAGAGAGATATAAGTGATTTTAGCCAGGGAAATATGAGTGTAATTGTGTATTTTACAAAAGCTGAAGAAGTTATAGGACAATATATCATGCTTATGGCAGCTTCCTACTTGTAGTTGTGGTGTGGCTACGATTATAGCTGATCTTGATAACGAAGACAGGTCGATTCAATTTCTTATGGGGCTTAGTGAGTACTATGACCATGTTAAGAATCAGATATTGCTGATGGACCGTTTCCCTAGTGTAAACAAAGTCTACACCATGATCTTGAGGGTTGCGAAGCAGAGGGAAGTCCATCACTCTTTGATTGTTTTAAGTGAGACTACTGTTGTAATTTTAGCACGAGGAGGCACTGGGTATAGGAGGAACAGTTATAAAGATGGGAAGCCTATGTTCAGGAAGAAAGAGTTTATAAGAAAGGAAGATAGGTATTGTGAACATTGCAAGACAGGAGGGCATACCAAGGATACATGTTTCAAACTCCATGGTTACCCTAAATGGTAACAAGAACTGAAGTAGAAGAAGGCAAAATCTCAAGCTAATGTTGCAATGCAGATTGATGATACACCCATCTTGAATGTTATGGAAGCTGGAATGATGGGATTTCCTAGTTCATTCAACAAGAAAACAATCAAAGGAAAATCAGTTCAGTGCACAAATTCTGTTGATGCAGCTATTGCAAATGCAGTTAGCTTTGCAAGTAATTTGTTCAATTCTCATCATTTTAACATGCACAATAGAGTTGTTTGTGATTGGATAGTTGACACAGCGGCTACTGATCATATGACCCCAAACATGACCTTGTTTGATCCAATAATCAAATTACCTAGGCCCAAACCAGTTCATTTACTAGATGGCTCCTGTAAACTGGTCACATATAGGAAAAATAAAATTGAGCCATAGAATTACCTCATACAATGTTCTTTATATACCAAGTTTTAAATGCAATTTGATTTTAGTAAATGCCTTAACCAAAACAAACCATTCTGTCAATTCACTTCCAAATCATTGTATTTTGCTGGAGTTGCAGAGTAAAGAAACTATTGCCATTGGAAGTGTACAAGATGGTTTGTAACACTTAAACAATCATTCTTTTACAACAAATAAACCTTGTAATGCTTTCACAGCTTGTAAGGACCATTATATACCCCTTTCTTTGTTATGGCATTCTAGGTTAGGACATGTTTCAAATAAGTGTTTGAAACAGATACATGATATACCTGATGTGAATGTAGATAGAGAAATGTGTCCTATATATCTTTTATCAAAACAACAAAGATTGGCTTTTCCCATTAGCAAGACCACATCAAGTGAATTGTTTGAGTTAGTACATATAGACCTGCGGGGACCTTACAGAGTTACTTCCATAATAGGAGCTATATACATGGTATCAATTGTTGAGGATTTTAGTAGGTAAACATGGACCTATATGATAGCTGCTAAGTCTCAAGTTTTTAGTGTTATCACTCATTTCATTCAATTAATAGAAAATCAGTTTCAAAGGAACATTAAGAAAATCAGAAGTGATAATGTGACAGAATGTAAATAAAGAGTGTACAAATCTGTTCAATACACCAAAAGTCGTGTCCTTACACACCCCAACAAAATGAGGTAGTAGAAAGAAAGCAGAAGTCTTTGTTTTAAATAGCTAGATCCATTATGTTCCAAGCCAAATTACCCAAAACCTTCTAGTTTGAATCATTATTAGCAGCTACTCATATGGTAAATGGAATACCAACAAAAACCTTGGCTTGGAAATCACCTTATAAGGTTTTATTTGGTAAACAACCAAATTTGGGGTATTTCAAGGTCATAGGCTCTCTATGCTATGCAACAAATATTAAATTTACCCTCTAAGCATAAGTTTGATATGAGACCAATACCCTCTATTCAACTAGGCTATGCGCCACAACATAAGGCATATAGGTCATATGATTCATGTTCCAAATGCTTGTTCAATTCCACGGATGTAATTTTTCATGAGAATAAATTCCTTTTTTACAACAGATCTTGAGAATACTTTGTTATTTTCTTTGCCCAATCGTATTCATTCTCAAGATGAACAATATTTCTCCATCATACTCATAACAGATCACATTATACATCCAACTCATGACACAACTACATCTAAGTCCTAATCACATTCCGCAAACTTCTACACCTCATTTACAAGACAACAATTCTATTACCCCATCAACATCCCTGGATCACAATACACCTTTATTACAAACAAATCCAACTCAAACAAGTTCAGTTTTACCAATTAGAAGAAGTAAAAGGCACATAAGTAAACATGCATGGATGAGGGATTTTTTAGCAAATGTAAATGACAATGGCAATATTTCTTCTACTGTTGCCGCCGATGCACCTCTCCTAACTATTGCCCATATATTCTGGAATAATCTTTTTAAGAGGGACAATTTTACATATTTCTACCAAATCCTTCTATTGCAATTCACTCAGGTACTTCTCATTTTCCTCACCTATTACTGATATAATTTTTTATAACACCTTAGCCTTTCATGCTAATGTGTCAAAAATTCATGAACCTACATCTTATTATCATGCTATGCAAAATGAAATACACGCATGAGAAGCAAATCAAACTTGGACATTGACAGATTAACCTCTAGGTAACAAGCCAATAAGGTGTAAGCGGGTATACAGAGTTAATATTTACCCAATGGAGAGGTAGATAGGTATAAGGTCAGGCTAGTGGCAAAGGGGTATAACCAATTGCTTGGGTTAGGTTATACTGAGACCTTTTCTCCTGTAGCTAAATTAGTCACATTAAGGCTGTTCTAGCTATTGCTACCTCCAAAAACTGGTCAGTCCATCAATTGGACATTAACAATGCTTAACTTCATGGTCAACTTGATGAGGAGATTCAAAAAAGTTAATATGGTTGAATTAGGTTGGAAGACAAATGCAATAAGGAGTTTGCTACAAAACTCAAATTTTATGGTTTTACACAATCATCTCATGATTACTACCTTTTCACCAAAGGTTCAAGATCCGAGTTTCTTGCCCTCTTGGTTTATGTAGATGATGTTTTGTTGACAGGAGTCACAGACTCTTTGATTTTGCAAGTCAAATCTTTTCTTCATAAAGAATTTACTATTAAAGCTTTGGGATTTGCTAAGTTTTTTGGATGGTTTTAACCCAAACCAAATTTGTGAAAGACCTCATTTCTGATGCTGGTTTAGATACAATCACCCTCCTCTTACACCCCTCATTCAAGGTACCAAACTTACACTAGATATGGGCCTATGTTAACAAAACCCCGACCAGTGCAGAAGATTGGTAGGTAGGCTTTTATACCTTAGCCTTACTAGACCTAATATCACCTTCTCAGTCCAACAATTAAGTCAATTCATGCAGCAACGTGAATATCACCTTAAAGCAGCTATGCATGTGTTAAAGTACTTGAAAGGTTGTCCATTTAAAGGTTTATTTTTTCTTTCTCATAATGATTTCTCCTTGACTGCTTATTGTGATGCTAATTGGGCTACCTGTGCTACCATAAGAAAGTCTATATCAAGCTAATGCATTTTCTTAGGGAATTCCTTGGTTTCTCGAAAGTCAAAGAAACAATCCACAATTAGTAGATCTTCAGCTGAAGAAGAGGATAGGAGTATGGCAGTCACTTTTGGTGAGTTATAGTGGATTTCCTATATTCTACAAGATCTTTAGGTATCTACTTCACTTCCCATTTCCTTGCATTGTGATAACCAAGCCGCTTTACACATTGCCAACAACCCTGTATTCCATCAGCACACCAAGCATATCATATTGTCCAGAATCAATTGCTTGCAGACTTTATACTTCCACAACACATCTCCACCAAACAACAGTTGGCACAGTTGGTTGATTTCTCACCAACACCATCTTGAGGAGGGGTGTAAAGTATATTTATGTAACAGCTTAGCTATTTTACTCGTACAATTGTCAATATATGATTAGTCTCGGGGATATAAAGTCAAGATTAGCGGTTACTTTACTCTTTTAGTGAATATAGTCTAAAAAGCTTTTCTAAGCTCATTACATTGTAATTCCCAATCTATCAATGACACTTTCTCAGAGATTATTCTCTCATCTTTCATCTTTAATATTCATACAAAGTTGTTCAAACTTTAGGTATGCATCTGAGGAAATCAGCACACAACTTTTAAGATTTTAATTAGCAAGCTTTGTACATGTTTCTCGATCATGGGATATAATCAAGGAACAAATAAGCAAAAAGATGTCATCCAGCAACCAAACATATGCAAAAATATGGAAATGTGTGTATCAAAAAAAGAAGCATCTATTCTTTAACTTACCACAAGCCAATCTTCCACCTGCATTGCCAGTGGTCAAACTAAGTTCATGCCCACCTACACATCATATATAGGAAGGAGAAATAGATTAAAGACATGAAGAATGCATTGGCCATAAAGTAAAGTTATAGATACCACATTGCAATAGTGATATGAGGAGAATTTTCTAACTATCTAGAAATAATACCATTATGAGCTTCTATTGCTAAAGATATGCCTTTATTTTTGCATTACTACTGTTATATGACAGTAAATATAGCAAGTTATCACTACTGTTATATGATAGAAAAATCGCAAGTTTATGAGCATTTAAAAGTTAGTTTCACCTCCATGTCCAACACTCCTCCAGTCCTTCCCACAACAGCCAATTCACTTTATTTCTAATAAACATAAAGCTGTACCATAATTATGAACAACTTTCCATGCAAGTGCAAGACAAAATGCAAGCCAAGTTTAAGATATTGATAGTAAGCATATTTCAACAGGTATGATATTGTCATTGCCCAGTGAACCTCATGATGCAACGAGTACCTACTGCTTACTGCCCCACTGCTACAATAAATACGAAGTATCAAAGGAAGAAATTACCCTTTCCAAGGTCATCTTCAAGCTCATGGACAACAAGTGCTCTTCCGACTACTGCATTTGGACCACTCAATGGTATCTGCATATTTTCCATCAAAACTCAAAAAACTGAGTAATTGCATGATGCTAAATTCATAAGGTCTAAATAAAGAGCATAAAACATGCGCACAGCAACATAAACCCAATCCAAAAAGCTTTTAGTTTTTGTTTGGGACTTTAGGAACATTAAAAAAAATAGAAACTCAGGTTTCAGCTGACAAAGATTACCTGGTTATCCACAATTGTTGCTTCTGCCACCCCTGTATTAACAACATTTGCACAAAATGATTTATTAATTGGTTCAAGCAAGCATGCAAAGACCAAATGAAATTTCACAAAGGTATTACCATCAGCGTTAGCAACTATGTTTCCCAGGTCACCCGCATGACGGATTTCATCTTCAGGAGCACCATGTGTCTTGTTGTTCGGATTGAAATGAGCTCCTATTATTTGAATCAAAAAAGAAAATTAAAAATATGAGGGAAAAAAAAAAAAAACAGCACTAGAATTATCCCACATTAACTCACGTTACAAAATCCAGAACTCACAAAACTGAAGCCTTTCAGTATTTTCAAGTCTTACCTGTAGAAATGCATCCATTTGTTGTGTCACCATACTCATGCTACACCAGATAGTGATTAGAAAGAGAAATTAGCACATGAAAAGTATATCAAATTTCAAATACATAACAATAATTGCTAAAGCCAAAAATGCTCACTAGGTGGAATCCATGAGGCCCTGGAGTAAGGCCAGTGACACGAACATTCACTGTTGTGGGACCTGTTGAAAATACATTGCAATTTGCAAATAATCAATGAATTACCATGATAGCTCAATTTTCTTGCCAACAGAATTTTATAACAAGAAAATTTTCTTCTCAAGACATTAACCTCCACTTAATTGAACTCAACACGGTTCTCTCTATTTAGGCAGTTCTTTGAGCTTATCATATGGAGGCAATGAAACAGTTGATGCCGCTCCATCATTAATTCGTTAAAATTTCAAATTATGGTACCAAAATCTTTACAGAATACGATACTTTTATCATAAATTATTAAACAAAACATCAGAAACTAGAAAACAGATATCTGCAAGCCAACTGCACTTCTTCTTAAGTTATTGAAATAGATTTAATGAGCAAATGAAAATTTCTGATTCTTCAAAAGCAAACATATCAAAAGGAAATCAAAGGAGCAAAATTATATTCTTCGCAAGTCAACAAATTCTGTAGAAATCACTCCTAATGAACCAAAAAAAAACATTAAACCCGTCAGAGCAAACAGAAAACCGAACACACCAATTACTCTTGTTCCCTCGTTTTCTCATCAGACAAAACTGAGAACACAAAAAGAAAATCAACCTTAAAAATAGTAATCTAAAAGGAGAGATGACAGACCATCGTCTTCCTGGGTCAAAGTGACAACGCCTTCAACATTGGAGGTACCCTTAAGGACAGCGACGGCCTTTTTGGTAGCAGCAACGACAGCAAGGGGTTTTTTTGGGGCGGCGGCGGTGGTAAGAGAAAGAGGTAGCGATTGACGAGGAAGTTTGAGAGAAACACCATGGAATGAGGAATGCAGAGGTGAAGAGTGGGAAAGGATAGGGTTTGGGAATGGATAGAGGAGAGGATGAGAGGATGGAGAGGCTGCAAGGATTGTATGAGCAGCCATGGCTGCTACAGCAGCTGCTGCTTGCATTTTTTCCCCTTTAGAAAATGAGAGAGAGAAAAGAAATGATAATGTGAGTGAGAGCTTCTAGCGGTGGCTACTGGCTATTATTGTAACTTATTGGATAGTGTCTAAGGCATCAGATATAGAATTGTGGGAAAATTTTACCTCCGACCAGGTACATGGACCGTTCCGAGAGCAAATTAAGGAAGATAAAATTTTTTATTAAAACGAAAATATTTTTAATCGTACAGAGAAGATACAATGGAAATATTAAAAAAAAAAATATTTACCGTTATTAATTGGTCATGAGAATGGCAATAGACCCTTCTATACAAGTAATTTCTTAGAATTGTAATATATACATTAAAAATTTGGATTTATTATTGGTTTGGTCATAAACTTGGCAATAGAGGCGTCTACAGAAGTAATTTCTTAGAATTATACTGTATACGTTATTTGGATTTGTTATGAGATAAAGATGTATTTTAGAAAAAAAAAAAAACATTTGTTGGTGATTTTTTTTTTCTTTTAAAAAATATAATACTATACACTACGTAACAAAATTTTTGTAAGTATTATTATAAAAAATAATATCATATACATCATATATGACTATAATAACTTGATTTTCATAATTATAATCAGAGTTACGAAGCTTTAAAAATCCATTTTACACCATAATTTCTCACAAGTTTTATTTTCTTTTACTTTAAAATTTACTAATGAAAATTTCCTTTTATATTTAAAAGTGCATTACTTATTTCTAAACAAAAAATAAAATTGTGATTTTTCAAAATAAAATTAGCAAACCATTGATAAAGAGTATAATATAAGTACATCATAATATTCCCATAATAGGAATAAAAAATATAAATATATACAATTGAAAACTTTATTCAAGAGCGGCTTGATAGGACTTTGTGTAACACAGACTGGCGTTGTGCCTTTCCAGAAGCTTCTGTTATATCTTTGCCTCGCTTGGCTTCTGACCATATCCCCCTGTTGCTTGGTACTAAAGGGGTTTCTCCTTTTTCTGTTAATAAACCTTTTCAGTTTGAAGCCGTTTGGGCTACTAGGGAGGATTTTACAACTGTGGTAGCTTCTGCTTGGAGGTTGCCTCATTCTTCTATTTCCGAGGCTCTTGCTAATTTGCAGGAACATGCTTGTCGTTAGAATAAGAAGGTTTTTGGTAACATTCATTTTAATGAGAAGACTTTATTACATCACATTAAGGGGGTTTAGACGGCTCTGAAATGACATGTCTCCTCTTATTTACTAGAGCTGGAGTAAGATCTGTTGTCGCAGTATAGTTTGATCTTGCGCCAGGAGGAGGTTTTCTGGTTCTAAAAATCTCGTTCTTCTTGGCTTAAAGATGGTGATCGTTGTACTAAGTATTATCATACTGTCACTCGGGTTCATCAGAAAAAGAGTAAAATTGAGTGCCTGAAGAATGAAGATGGGGTGTGGATTTCGGATCCGTTACAGCTAAAGAATTTGGTTTGTTCCTTTTATGAGAATTTGTTCTCGGTTGATGCTAAGTTCTCTTCCTCTTCTCTCTCAAACATTATTTTTACTTGTTTGTTGGTGGATGCTGTCGGGTTTATGATGAGGACAGTTTCTAGGGAGGAGGTATGGGAGCTTTGTCTAGTATGGGTTCTTTTAAAGCCCTTGGACCTGATGGATTTCAACTTTTATTTTTTAAGAAATATTGGGATGTTGTGGTGATGAGGTGGTTCCGTTTGTTTATCATACCTTTTCTTCTGGTGTGATGGATTTGCATATGGCTCAAGGTTTTATTGTTCTTATTCCTAAGGTGGTTGCACCAAAGGTGATTTCCCAGTTTCGCTCGATTATTCTTTGTAAAGTTTTGTACAAAGTTTTTATGAAGGTTCTTGCTCTTCGATTGCGGCCCTTTATTGATGGTTTGATAGGTCCATATTAGAGCAGTTTTATACCTGACCAATCGACTGTTGATAATATTATTATTACTCAGGAGCTCCTTCATTCTTTTTACTGGTTTAAGTGTAAAAGGGGTCATTTTGCTTTGAAAGTTGATATAAAGAAGGCTTATGATAGAGTTCACTGGGATTATCTGCGGTTTATTTTGCAGTCTTTTGGCTTTTTGAGTCTTTGGGTTTTCTTAATTATGAGTGCCCTTTCTCAGTCCTCTTTGGCAGTTTTATGGAATAGGAGCCCTTATGCTTTTTTCTCGCCTATTCGCAGCGTGCGGCAGGGGGACCCTCTTTCTCCCTATCTTTTTGTGTTATGCATAAAGGGTCTCTCTTCATTGATTGAGAAGCAGGTTAGGAGGAAGAAGTGGGTTTCAATTTATGCTTCTCGGGGGGGTTCGCCCATAAGCCACTTACTTTTTGTTGATGATTTAATTATTTTTGGGAAAGCGACAGTGCACCAGGCTAATGTGGTTTCTGATATGATGGCTAGTTTTTGTGATTGCAATGGTCAGCATGCTAATTTGGCAAAATCCCGTATCTATTTCTCTAAATCAATTTCCCGTGCTACGAAGCATAAGCTTTCAGCAGGTGTTAGCTGTTGCTATTACCTCGGACTTGGGTAAGTATTTGGGTGTTCTTCTATTGCACGGTCGCTCTTTTATGGCCCATTATCAGTCTCTGATTCAGAAGGTGGAGCTGCGTTTGGCTAATTGGTAGTCACGTTTGCTTAGTCCTGTAGGTAAAAAAGTTCTTATTAAGTCTTCTATCTCTTCTTTGCTTGTTTATTCAATGCAAACTGTGTGGTTGCCTTCTTCTATTTGTGTCAGGTTGGATCGCTCAGCCCATAATTTTTATTAGCATTCTTTGGATGACTGTCGCAAGATGCACTTCATAGGTTGACACTGACTTATTAAGCCTAAGAAGTTGGGTGGTTTGGGTTTTCGGAGTGCTCAGCTATTGAATGTGGCTTTGCTTGGTAAGTTGGGTTGGAAAATGTTTACACGTGACTCAGCTTTGTGGGTACAAGTGGTCTATAAAGTATTGCCAAGGGCGTTCTTTTCATCCTAGGTTGAAGAACTCTGATTTTAGTACATGGAAAGGTATTATAAGAAGTTTCTTGCAATTACAACCTCTTTCCTTTTGGTGATGGTCTACAAATTAGCCTGTGGTATGATTTTTGGTTGCTTGGGGGTCCTTTGATGCATGTTTTGGATTCTATTACAAGGGATGAGGAACATTTTAGGGTGGCTACTCTCATTCGGAATGGTTCTTGTGATTTTTCGAGTTTACAGACAACTTTTCCTAGTGTGATTAAGTGTTATATTCAAGCGATTCCTCTCCCTGTGACAGTAGTTATGGCTGACTCTCATATTTGGAGGTTTTCATCTAATGGTAATTTTACAATTAAAGCAGCTTATTCTTCTCCATTTTTTTTCGAGTCTCCTATGGATTCTATTGCTTTGCCTTTTGCCTGGATTTAGAAGATTGATAGTTTGCCTAAGTTGAGGCATTTTTTATGGTTGATTCTTCATTCTCGTCTTCCAACTAATTCTTTGCGGTATGTTCGAGGTTTGTCTTCCTCTAATTTGTGCGGTCGTTTAGGTATGTCGAAAGAATCCCTTTTGCATCTTTTGCGTGATTGTGTTGTGATGCAGGGATGGTGGCAGCAATGGGTCTTGCCTTCAACTTTCTTTGGTATGTATGATTTGACTATGCAGCTGTGGAGTAACTTGTCTTGCAATGTTCCAGGTCCTTTTGGTATTTCCTGGCATCTTTAGTTTCTAGCCTCTATTTGGTAGGCTTAAAAGGCGAGGAATTTATTTGTTTTTCAAAATGAGTCCCTTGCTATTTTTGATTTAAATCGGTGTGTGTTTAAAGTTGCCATGGATATTACTAATTCTTCTCATGCTGCCACCGTTAAGGTTTGCATGCCGATTAATGTTGCTTGCGTTGCTCCGCCGGAGGGTTAGGTCAAATTAAACTGTGATGGTAGTTGTCTTTCTAATCCTGGTCTTTCTAGTGGAGGTGGTTTATTTGGGGGCTTCAGGGGAAAATGGTTGGGGGATTTTTCCATTAATATTGGGCACTCTATGATTTTGGTAGGAGAGTTGACTGCTATTAGGACTGGCCTTGTGCTTGCTTGGGATTGTGGTTTTAGAAGATTATTGTGGAATCCGATAGTTTGGAGGCGGTTTGTTTAGTCCATTCAGCGTTGCCGTCTTCTCATCCATTGGCAGTCCTCGTTCTGGATATAAAGAATTTATTGGTTCGTGATTGGGAGTGTTCTCTGCATCATGTTTTTCGCCAAGCAAATTTTACTACTGATCATTTGGCCAGGTTAGGTCATTCTAACCCTTCCACTTTGTTTGTTTGGGATTCCTGCTCGGCGCTTTAGATTTAATTCTTTGTACCGATACTTGTGGTATTAGCTTTCTAAGGTAGTTTCTGTGTAGCTCATTTATTTCACCAAAAAAAAAAAAAAGTTATAACTTTTAGCCTAGCAGTAATCACTTGATTTAATAATTAGTATCAGAACCAAGGTTGTGTATTTGATTTATAGTCCAAGCAATTGTTGAGGGTAGATCGTTGGCCAAGGTTGTGGTAGCAATTGTCTATGGCAAAGGCCTAAGTGGGGTCGAATCATAATTGAAATGTGGCACTTGAACTGATGCGGTTAAGTATAAAAAGTTACAAATTGATTAACAATTATAGCTTTTGACTTAGTGGTAAACGCTCAATCCAATAAAGCAAATACTCCCTTTGTTCTGTTTGGATAGAGAAAACTAACTTTTCACACAGATTAAGAAGTTAGTTTAACAATAATTTTTGTCAATTTCTTTCCTTATTTGCCCTCAAATCAGCATGAACTCCCTCACAACTCTTTATGTAAGGCCACACATGTAGGACAGAGAATTTTGGTACATTTAATAAGGGATTAAAGATTTCATTTAGTTTTAGGCGGTAATTAAGCAAAGAAAAATTGAAAATGAAAAGTTCAAAGTGATTGAAAACATGTTTGGCAGTAGAAATCAAAAATTTTGAAAAATAAATTTTGCTCCAAAACTAATTTGAAATTGCAAATGAAAATTTGGGTGTAATTTTTTAACGTTTGGAGCAAATCCTTATTTTTTTGAGAATAAAGAGTCTCCTCAAATTCTACAAACTTGCCTTATATAAGTAGAGAATATCTCACAACTAAAATGAATCTATCTAGAGGTTCAATATGAACCCACCAAATTAATTTGATCTTAACCTGGTCCCAGCAAAATCGCATGCAACTAAAGAAGATGTGTCATATTTAAAAACTTATGCATAGATCTTAACTTTGTTCCCATGAAGAAGAATAAGATTTTGCAGATAATCCAATCGTATAACCATCAAATAGTGTTCCACAAATGACAAGAAGAGGAAACAATGAAAAAATATTTCTCAAGAAGTAAAAAATTATGTTCGTAAAATATTGCTTGCTGATATGAAAAAGGGTGTGGGATATGTGCGTAGTATTAAACAAGTTTGTAGACACATTTTCTATTTCTGTGAAGTCAATATCCAAAATTTGACACAATGCTAAGGATAAGTTAAAAGATAATGTTGGAGTCAAATGTCCTTGGAATACAGACAAGCAACGAGTTGAAATCCCTCCTAAAAGTATAAAACAAATCCCTTTGACAAGCAACGAGTTGTTCTCTTTCTCATGAACTAGGCCATTTATTATCATGTGTGAATAGACTCATAAAAAAGGGCAACATCAAAGCACACTCTAATGTAATCAAGCCACTTCTGAAGGATAAGAACAAGAGCAACAAAGTTCAATTTAGCCTTTCAATGCTCGATACAAGTACAATTGACAATAAAATTTCATTCCTCAACATGGAAAATGTTATTTACATTGATGAAAAATGGTTTTACATATGCAAAGAAACATAAAAATTTTATTTTGCAAATAATGAGAATGACCCTTTACGCAAATGCAAAAGCAAGCGCTTCATTCCTAAAATTATATTTCTAGCAGCAGTTGCTAGACCTAGGTTTGAAACAAATGGACGACTCATTTTCAATGGTAAAAAAATTAGAATTTGGCCTTTTGTTAACAAAGAGCCAGCTAGAAGGAATAGTAAAAACTGGGTAGTAGGAAAAATGGAAATAAAGCTAATTAGGTCAATCACCAAAGATATAATCAGAAACATCTTAATTTGGCAAGTGTTGCTTGCAATCAAAGAAAAATCGCCACAGATGGGTTCAAACACCATTTTAATCCAACAAGACAATGCCAAACCACATAAAGATGTGACAGATACTGAATTTGCACATGAAACATTTCAATTATGTTTAAACATAAATTTGCTTTGCCAACCACCAAATAGTCCTAATTTAAATATTCTGGACCTTAGTTTTTTTCGAGCTATTGACTCAATAAAACACAGAGAGGCTTCTACAAGCATTGATCAATTACTAGATGCAGTCACAAAAGCTTATCATATTTTCCCTCCACTTGAAATGAATAAAGTTTTTCTAACTTTAGAGACTTGTATGGTGGAGATCCTAAGGTGTCAGGGTGGCAACAATTACAAAATCAAACACATGTCCAAAAACAACTTAATTAGAAATGGCAAGTTGCTTATTGTGATCGAGGTAAATACTATCATTGTAAAGGAAGCGGCATAAACAATACAACATCCTCTTGCAAATATGTTTACATATTGATGATTAGTGTCCTAATACTAGGTTATATGTTCACAATTTCATTATTAGTGTCCCAATTCTTAAGTTTATGCATGTGGTTCTCATTAATACATGTTCACATTTAGTTTCACATTTGTGATTCAGTATTAATATATGTTCATAGTTGTTTCTCCAAGTTTGTGCTTAATTACTTTTATTTGCTCACGGTTTTATGAGTAGTCTACCAATTAATGGATGAGAAGTTCTTAACACCTGGATATCTTTGTTCAAAAATGGACCCAAAATAATATTGTCATATGAAAACCCTAGAGCGCGTGTACTACACACGTTTTCTTAGCTCTAATAAGGGACATAATTATAACAAAGGATAAAACTTGAGATACATAAATGGTTTTCCGTAAAATTGAGGAGGACAAGGTTTTTTTTTATTATGAAAGTACATGGGGCAAAATACGCATTCAACTTTTTTTTTTTTTTATTGGAAGATATGCAATTTATAAACTACTTGTTTTATATATGATCTTCATCTTTTGAAGTTTGGTAGTGTTATTTCTTTCTCCATCGAATTCAATGATTGAAATTCTTTATATTCGTCATAAGCAATTAGTTTGTGGATAATCAAGACATGCATGGAAAAGTTTAAAGAGTTTACTTATTCAACCGCTTCAAATAAGGCGAAATATATAATTTAACCCTAAATGTTGGCAAAAAAAATTTATTAACACCTAAACTTTAAAATCAATTTTCTGTCATTCTAAATTTCATTTTTTATAATAATCTCATACCTCGTTACAATAAAAACAATAATTTTAAAAGCTCTTGACTTTTATGTGAAAAATATTGATTTGATATGTGGATAATACAATTTTTGTAACAATAAATTTTATATTTTTTTAATTAACCAATAAATGTTCACTCAATCTAATTTTATAAGTTGATATGTTCAATGAGTCAAATAAAGTGTTTAACATATGTAATTTTATAAATTGAAGTGTTCAATAAAATAAAGTAAAAATTGAAGGCACTATAAAGTCTTTTCATAAAAAGTATAAGGTGAATTTATGTATTAAGTATCTCAAAACATCATTCATATATCATTAGGATTTCTTATAAGATTAATGTATTATGTTCTAATGTTTAGTTATGATAGTTTTGTTTTATGTTTGCTCTGTAGTGAAAGGGTCTCGTCCTAAGCTATTTGTACTGATTTGAATTTAATTATTGAATCATAATAAATTTCTTTTTTAATTTAAGCGTCTAGATTTATTATTAGTGTTAGGTGTGCTTCTAGATACATGGTTTATGTTTAATTACATAGTCAAAATTTAAAATGCTAATATTATAAAGGAAATATATTTAATTATTAAATTATTTAATTTAATAGCGTGGTTTGTTTTTTATTGCATTTGTTTTAATTTAAAGGTCATGGTTTAGGGGTCAAACATCTTTTTAGAGTCAAAGAAGGAAGGATTATTAATAATCTATCAACATGTTAGTCCCAAAAATTAATAACAATAAAAAATAATAGTGGGCTAATAAAAACTTTAATAAAATCAAAATTACAATGGCTCGTTTAATGTTTTATACTTTGGAGTGAGAAGATCCAATATACACTGTCTTAATCTTTCTCTACATATAAAATAAATATTCCTTGAATTACATAAGATATTATCAATTTGATGCCATGAAAATTTAAAGTGTACAGGCTTTCAACATCAGAGCTAATCAAACTAAATTGAAACAAGAAATTAAACCCAACAAGCCAACCTATAAAGGTTTCTTTGGTTTGGATTAGAAGGTAAGCCAATAAATCTGTTCATACACTTGCCAGAGAGGCTTGTTCTTTTGCTTGCTTTCAAATTTGGGGTATAATCCCTGTTAACGTAGAAGCACTTTCTTTACTCGATGCTGAAGGTTAATGAATAAAGGTTCTATTTCTCAAAAAAGAAAAAAGAAAACGCACAATTTAGAAGTTGTTTTTTTGGGTTGAATGCCGGATGCTAAATTTAAATGAACAATTTATTGAACTGAATGATGGGTGAGTGGTATTAAGAGTTTATTGATGAATGATTAAGATTGTTTGCTAAATGAGATATTTGAATAATTTGAATAAATATATTTTTTTACATATTTGATCTTCTGTATTTTTACATATTATATATTTTTATGTAATAATAAAATTGACATTACATTATATAAGATAAAACCAAACATTAAATTTAATTTATTATTCAATTATTTAGTATAATATGATTGTAAATCATATAAATGTATATTATTCATATATAATATAAATTTAGTTTATTGATGAATATTACTCCCTCCGTTTTTTTATGTAGGAAATGTTTTCATTTTGGATTTTTTTTTATACAGAAAATTTTATCTAATTTGGTAATTTTGAAAACTATGTCAATGTGAAAAGTCTATTTTATCATTGTTTTAGTTCTTTTGAAACTTTTAGCGTGTGAAATTCTCAAGTTAGTGGCAGATAAAGATATAGATAAGTATTTAATGTGAACAAATTTTGGAGAATGAATTTTTTATAGGAATTTCTGTTGAAAAAAAGAAAGTGCACATATGGGTCATATGAACACTGATTAAAATGGGTTTGAATAGAAAAATGCCACGAAATTTTCAAGTTGATCGCATTGAAAATAATTCTTACGGACCGAATATTTAAAAAATTGTGTAATATTTAAAGTAGGTTTGCAATAACTAAAGACAGTTGGTGTAACATCCCTTCCCGGTCCACCCGTTAACTCAAATGAACCGAGCTGAGACGCTACAATCTGGTTGAACCTATGTCCTTTCATGCTAATATCATGTTGTATGCTGATTATGATGTCAAGCTGTTGCTTTTTACATTAGGAAAATATAGATATGTACTTAATATTTTTACAAGACATGATACTAATTTTCAAAATGAAATGGGCCCAACTGTGTGCCCTGTACATGCCATGATAAGGATAGACAGAATCAAAATATCCAAATGAGTAGCTACCCTGAAGACTGAGTCTTCCACAGATGAACTGCAGCAGTTGTAAGCTGATTCTCTACGGTCCAGTCTCGAAACCTACGAGTTAAATAAATAACTCGCTGAGCAAATAATGCTCAGTGGATATCTCAATTTAATAAGAAATAAAACAATAAGTGAGATCTGTGGTAGAAGACAAATTTGTAGCCTAATGTGTTAGCTAACCATAGAAGGCAGAATCACCTAAATTGGAGTTATATATTGAGATCTGTGACCAAAATAGTATAACTTGTGCAGGCTGGAACCCAACAGCAGGGCAGACTGACAGTTGCTACTTGAGCTCAATGTTTGACTACCTTACCAACGTAATTAAGAGATGTGGTAGAAGACAAATTTGTAGCCCAATGTGTTAGCTAACCATAGAATGTAGAATCACCTAAATTGGAGTTATAAATTGAGAGATATGACCAAAATAGTATAAACTGGGCAGGCTGGAAACCAACAGCAGGGCAGACTGGCAGTTGCTACTTGAGCTCAATATGTGACTACCTTGCCAACGTAATTAAGAGATGTGATAGAAGAAAACTTTGTACCTTAAGATGTTAGCTAACCATAGAATTTAGAATAACCTAAATTGGACGTATACAGAAAGAGTTATGATAGGATTTGTGAAACATGTACAGGCTGTCTGACAGATTTCAAGAACACATTAGAAATGATGTTGGAATGCATATGTAGATTCATTCACCCGAAAATTATTACTGCATTTTACCTTCTAAGTGAACTTAATTCAAAATAAGAATTTCCTTAATCTGAATGGTAAAATTTAGTTACATAAATATTAGTAAGAATTGCATCGCGGGTGCAATAGCTAGAGTATTTCCATGCAAGTTACTTTATACATTATCAATGGTATGCATTATTCCTCATTAGATATTTTCTAAATAATTCTTGTATTATCACAATACACATAATATGCTCCATTAAGGTTAGGCAGAAACCACGTAGATAAGACTATGTCGCGACATAGGATAGCAGATCTGCGCCCCATACAGTTTGGTACTCCAGCTATAGGCTGTTGAGTGGATATGATTTATATACGGGCCATAACAGCCCAGCCATACAGTATTCATCCAGTTTCATATAGTTCATACAGTTTTTCTTATCACTTTGGTTTCACTATAACCTTATGGAGCCATGCAGTTATGTCATTTTCATGTGATTTAAACACTAAATTCAACCTAGAACTCTATCCAAGTAAGTAGCCCTTCTTGATTTTCATACTTTTGTGATATTTTAGATGATTTCTAAGAGTTATTATGTATAGGAGAGGGGAACTCAAAGTTGGAAGAAAAGGAAGCTAAGAAGAGGATTTAAAGCTCTTTTGGTTGAAGGTTTGATATCTCTTTTAGTTTTTCACATTTTCTTGCATGAAAACTTGTGTAGTGTGTTGATAATGAAAACATATATTGCTGAATGTTGAATTAGAGGTCTGTAAATGGTGATAAAGCATGGGATGAATTGAATGAATGAAGTAGATATTGATTTCATGCTGAACCCAGTTTGTTGGACCATTGACCAGTAACTTCACCCTGATTTTGACTCTGTTTAACGATGGAATTAGGAAGTGGTATAAAGAGTTATTTGTTCCTCTATGTTTTATCTGTCCATGAGTTTTTGAATCACCTAATTTGGAGTTATAAATTGAGAGATATGACCAAAATAGTACAGACTGTGCAGGCTGGAAATCAACAGTCTGGACGGACTGGAAAGAAAGGAAGGAGATGAAGAGAAAGATGAAAGGAGATGAAGAGGAAGATGAAGATGAAGAAGACGTTGAAGATGAAGATGAAGAAAATGAAGAAGGCAAACTGAAATGGAAGTCTCGTGTAGTCCAAATTTATCTTTGATTGTGTGTTAAAAATTACCAAATAGTACCTATATTTTCCATATGTTACATTTTAATACCTAAACTTTATATTTTAGTGCAAGTAAGTCCTACTCCTTATACTTTGATCTTTTTGTTTCATTCAAGTAAGTCCACTTCTTTTACTTATTTAAGTTACATCCCATTCTACCCCACTCTGGATTTAAATGGCTCGAACCGGGTTCTTGTTCGGCCCAACTCGACTCGACTCTATGCAACGATTCGATTCAGTAGGATGTTACAGTTCTACCCTTCTAAATAAAAAACTTCGTCCCGAAGTTTACCTGTTGTGAACAAATGCGGATACTGTTGTCGCATGATTTCTTCAGATTCCCAAGTTGCTTCTTCTGTTTTATGATTCTTCCAAAGAACTTTGACCAATGCTATTTTCTTGTTTCGCAATTCTTTAATTTCTCTGGCTAGGATCTGAACTGGTTCTTCTTCATAAGTGAGATCTGGTTGAATTTCAATCTCTTCTGCTGATAACACGTGTGATGGGTCGGATCTGTATCTCCTTAACATTGATACATGAAAGACATTATGAATTCGATCTAATGTCGAAGGTAACGCTAGGCGATAGGCTAATGGTCCTACACGTTCCAGAATCTCGTATGGACCAATGAACCTAGGACTAAGCTTACCCTTTCTTCCAAACCTTAGGATCTTTTTCCATGGTGACACTTTTAGAAATACTTTATCACCGACCGTATACTCAATGTCCTTTCTCTTTAAATCAGCATAGGACTTCTGTCGATCACTTGCTTCCTTCAGCCGTTTTCTGATGATTTCCACTTTCTCTTCTGTTTCTCTAACCAAATCTGGACCCAAAATCTTCTTCTCACTAAGTTCTGTCCAACACACAGGTGTCCTGCATTTTCTGCCATACAACGCTTCATATGGTGCCATCTTGATGCTCGATTGATAGCTGTTGTTGTAGGCAAATTCCATGAGATGTACATATCTGTCCCAACTGCCTTCAAATTCTATAACACATGATCTCATCATGTCTTCCAGGATTTGAATTACTCTCTCTGACTGGCCATCTGTCTGAGGATGAAAGGCACTGCTGAAATGTAGTTTCGTTCCTAATGCGTCTTGCAGTTTACCCCAGAACTTCGATGTAAACCTTGGATCACGATCCGATATAATGGATGATGGAACTCCATGTAGTCGAACGATTTCTCTAACATAGATTTCTGCTAACTTGTCCAGAGAATAGTCCATCCTGACTGGTAGAAAGTGCGCAGACTTGGTTAATCTGTCAACAATTACCCATACTGCATCATGCTTCCGCTGCGTCTGAGGTAATCCAGTAACAAAATCCATCGTGATCTGATCCCATTTCCATGTTGGAATTGTTATTGGATGAAGCAACCCAGCTGGCAATTGATGTTCTGCTTTTACTTGTTGACATGTCAAACATCTTGTTACGAAGTTTCCAATGTCTTTCTTCATGCCTGGCCACCAATAGCCTTTCTTCAAATCTTGATACATCTTAGTACTGCCTGGATGCATTGTATATGGACTGTTGTGAGCTTCATGCAGAGTCTTCTGTCTGATTTCCCCTTGTGGTACAACAACTCTGTCTTCATAGAACAATACTCCACTGTTATCCAATTTGAATTTCCCACCATGGTCTTCCTGTACTTGTTTAACCCATAGTGCTATGTGCTCATCTTTCTTCTGTGCTTCTGCAACTTCCTGAACCCAAGATGGTTGTACTTGCATTTGTGCTAGAATAGCTCCCTGCTGTTGCAACTCCCTGTTGATTCTCATTGCTCTCAAAGCATACAATGGTTTTCGACTAAGGGCATCAGCTACCACATTAGCTTTACCCGGATGGTAATTAATGACATAATCATAATTAGCCAGAATCTGCATCCACTTCCGTTGTCTTGAATTCAGGTCTTTCTGTGTCGGTAAATACTTTAAACTCTGATGATCAGTGTAAATGTAACACTTTTCACCGTATAGATAATGCCTCCATACTTTGAACGCTAGAATAATGGCTGCCAGTTCTAAATCATGGGTTGGATAATTCAATTCATGTGGCTTCAATTGTCTGGAGACATAAGCTACCACTTTACTGTCTTGCATGAGTACACATCCTAACCCAGTATGAGAGGCATCACGGTAAATCTCAAATTCTTTACCTGACACTGGTTGGGTCAACACTGGTGCTTCAGTCAACTTTTTCTTCAAAGTTTCAAAACTCTGCTGACACCTATCATCCCATTGGAATACAACCTCTTTCTTCAATAATCTTGTTAAAGGTGATGCAATGATGGAGAATCTCTTTACGAACTTTCTGTAATAGCCGGCTAAACCCAGAAAACTTCGAACTTCTGTAACATTCCTGGGTGGTCTCCAATCAATAATAGCTTCAATCTTCTTAGGATCCACTCTGATACCCTCTGATGACACCACATGTCCTAAGAAAGAAACTTCTTCCAGCCAAAACTCACACTTACTGAGCTTGGCATACAGCTGTTTATCCCTCAGTGTCTGAAGTACAATCCGCAAATGTTTATCATGTTCAACCCTGTCTCTGGAGTAGACCAAAATGTCATCTATAAACACCACCACGAACTGATCTAGATATGAATGAAACACGTGGTTCATAAGATCCATGAAAACCGCTAGTGCATTAGTGAGACCGAATGGCATTACTAAAAATTCATAGTGACCATATTGGGTCCTGAATGCCGTCTTGGAGATATCTTCTTCCTTTATCCGCAACTGATGGTATCCCGACCTGAGATCGATCTTAGAAAACATGCCTGCACCCTTTAGCTGATCAAACAAATCGTCGATTCGAGGCAATGGATACTTATTCTTGATTGTCAGCTTGTTCAGCTGTCTATAATCAATACACAGTCTGAGTGATCCATCTTCCTTCTTTACGAATAACACTGGTGCTCCCCAAGGTGATACACTGGGGCGAATAAAGCCTTTGTCTAATAACTCCTGTAGCTGAAGCTTTAACTCTTTTAGCTCTACTGGTGCCATTCTGTAAGGTGCAATTGATACTGGTGCTGCTCCAGGATAGACATCTATGGTAAACTCCACTTCCCTCCTTGGTGGTAACCCTAGTAACTCTTCTGGAAATACGTCTGGATAATCACATACTGTTGGTATGTCTTGCACTTTTAACTTTTCTTTCTCTGCTTTCAATGCACAAACTAAGTATGCTTCACAACCCTTCTGAATTAATCTCTTTGCTGCCATGGCTGATATCACATTACCCAGAAAATCTCGTCGCTTCCCGACGACTGTAATCTCTTCCCCTGCTGCTGTATATAATGTCACCCTTTTCTTTGCACAATCAACTATAGCCTGATGTCTAGATAGCCAATCCATACCCAGAATAACATCAAATTCTCTGAATGGTAACTCCATAAGATCTCCTGGAAACTCCTTTCCATGAATAACAATTGGACACCCTTTGACTACTATATGAGTTTTTACTATATCTCCTAATGGATTAGTAACCAAAATACCCTGACTCACATGCTCAATTGCTAACCCTTTAACCCAGTGTTTAGGTACGCTAATGTATGAATGTGATGATCCAGGATCAATTAAAGCATAAACTGTATGATCAAATAAAGAAAACGCACCAACTATGACATCTGGAGCTTCCTCATCTTCCTTGGCTCGCATAGCATAGACCCTGGCTGGAACTCTGGTATCAGGTCTGTCCACAGTCTCTGACTGCTGTCTCTGCCCTCCGGAGCTCTCACCTCTACTCCGACCTCTACCTCTGCCTGCTATGAACTGTGTAGAAACTTCTGCCCTCTTAGGACAGTCCCTCCTCTGATGGTCTGATGCTCCACATATCATGCATCTACCTGTCACCATCCAACAATCTCCACCATGCCGTCTGCCACAATGCTCACAAGGTGGAAAAGTATAACCATCGGACCCTGTGCCTCTACTGGTGCCTCTACTAGCTCCTCTGCCTGAACCTCGACCACCACCGGCAGAACTAGCCACAACTGATGCCGCTGGCGCATGAGCACCCCTAGCTGTGCCGTGGCTAAAAGGATGCCTAGGACCAGCTGAAGTACTACCACCTCTGAATCTCTTGCTCTCCGACTGATATGTACTGGGTGCACTCTGAGTCTGATCTCTCTTCTGCTGAGACCGCTGGCATCTGGTACGCTGACTGGCCTGAATTCGCTCTATCTCCTGAGCTGCCTCTACCAAAGCTGAGAACTCTCTGAATCTGGAAGCTACCACTCCCATCTGAATCTCATCGTTCAGGCCCTCCTGAAACTTTTTACACCTCTCTGCCTCTGTAGCCACTATCCGGTCACCATACCTGCTGAGTCTGGTGAATTCTCTTTCGTATTCTGCAACTGACATTCTGTTCTGTCTCAGGTATAAGAATTCCTTCCTTCTAGCATCAAGATAAGCCTCTGTGATGAACTTTTTCTTGAATTCATCCAAAAAGAATTGCCAGGTACGCTGCTCTGCTGGTACTCTCTGTTGAACAGTAGTCCACCATGTGTATGCCTCCTCTATCAGTAATGACGTGGCACAAATCAACTTGTCCTCTAGTGTACACTGTAATTGCTCCAGGACTCTTAAAGTACCATCTAACCAATCCTCAGCTGTTTCGGGATTGTCGTCCTTGCTAGCTCTGAATTCTTTTGCACCATATTTTCTAAGCTTTTCTAGTGGGGACTTTCTTTCTCTATCTACTACTACTGATGCCTGAGGTACCACCCTTGCAATCTGTCTAAACGTATCTGCAAGTTGCTTTAACAGCACCTCTTGACCTGGTGCTACTGGAGCCTCACCCTCCACAGCTCTGGAGGCGTGTGACTCGCTTTCACCTTCCTGTGACATCCTCCTATAAAAATAACAACTGCTTAGTTCATCAGGGTAGTCATGGCATGTACACTATAATGACATATGCATTTAAGCCCGAGGAACTAAACTAGTGCTCTGATACCAAAATTTGTAACATCCCTTCCCGGTCCACCCGTTAACTCAAATGAACCGAGCTGAGACGCTACAATCTGGTTGAACCTATGTCCTTTCATGCTAATATCATGTTGTATGCTGATTATGATGTCAAGCTGTTGCTTTTTACATTAGGAAAATATAGATATGTACTTAATATTTTTACAAGACATGATACTAATTTTCAAAATGAAATGGGCCCAACTGTGTGCCCTGTACATGCCATGATAAGGATAGACAGAATCAAAATATCCAAATGAGTAGCTACCCTGAAGACTGAGTCTTCCACAGATGAACTGCAGCAGTTGTAAGCTAATTCTCTACGGTCCAGTCTCGAAACCTACGAGTTAAATAAATAACTCGCTGAGCAAATAATGCTCAGTGGATATCTCAATTTAATAAGAAATAAAACAATAAACATATAAGCACACATATCATTATACTTTCATGATTTTACCTGCTGTTCATGATGCTGTATAAATTTTGCAACTTTTATTAACCATCGTATACTTTATAAATAATAAATCACATAACTGCATGGCTCCATAAGGTTATAGTGAAACCAAAGTGATAAGAAAAACTGTATGAACTATATGAAACTGGATGAATACTGTATGGCTGGGCTGTTATGGCCCGTATATAAATCATATCCACTCAACAGCCTGTAGCTGGAGTACCAAACTGTATGGGGCGCAGATCTGCTATCCTATGTCGCGACATAGTCTTATCTACGTGGTTATTCTAAATTCTATGGTTAGCTAACATCTTAAGGTACAAAGTTTTCTTCTATCACATCTCTTAATTACGTTGGCAAGGTAGTCACATATTGAGCTCAAGTAGCAACTGCCAGTCTGCCCTGCTGTTGGTTTCCAGCCTGCCCAGTTTATACTATTTTGGTCATATCTCTCAATTTATAACTCCAATTTAGGTGATTATACATTCTATGGTTAGCTAACACATTAGGCTACAAATTTGTCTTCTACCACATCTCTTAATTACGTTGGTAAGGTAGTCAAACATTGAGCTCAAGTAGCAACTATCAGTTTGCCCTGCTGTTGGGTTCCAGCCTGCACAAGTTATACTATTTTGGTCACAGATCTCAATATATAACTCCAATTTAGGTGATTCTACCTTCTATGGTTAGCTAACACATTAGGCTACAAATTTGTCTTCTACCACATCTCTTAATTACGTTGGTAAGGTAGGCAAATATTTACCAAAATGAGCAACTTCCAGTCCGTCCAGACTGTTGATTTCCAGCCTGCACAGTCTGTACTATTTTGGTCATATCTCTCAATTTATAACTCCAAATTAGGTGATTCAAAAACTCATGGACAGATACAACATAGAGGAACAAATAACTCTTCTATAACACTTCCTAATTCCATCTTTAAACAGAGTCAAAATCAGGGTGAAGTTACTGGTCAATGGTCCAACAAACTGGGTTCAGCATGAAATCAATATCTACTTCATTCATTCAATTCATCCCATGCTTTATCACCATTTACAGACCTCTAATTCAACATTCAGCAATATATGTTTTCATTATCAACACACTACACAAGTTTTCATGCAAGAAAATGTGAAAAACTAAAAGAGATATCAAACCTTCAACCAAAAGAGCTTTAAATCCTCTTCTTAGCTTCCTTTTCTTCCAACTTTGAGTTCCCCTCTCCTATACATAATAACTCTTAGAAATCATCTAAAATATCACAAAAGTATGAAAATCAAGAAGGGCTACTTACTTGGATAGAGTTCTAGGTTGAATTTAGTGTTTAAATCACATGAAAATGGATGGAGAAAGGAAGGAGATGAAGAGAAAGATGAAAGGAGATGAAGAGGAAGATGAAGATGAAGAAGACGTTGAAGATGAAGATGAAGAAAATGAAGAAGGCAAACTGAAATGGAAGTCTCGTGTAGTCCAAATTTATCTTTGATTGTGTGTTAAAAATTACCAAATAGTACCTATATTTTCCATATGTTATATTTTAATACCTAAACTTTATATTTTAGTGCAAGTAAGTCCTACTCCTTATACTTTGATCTTTTTGTTTCATTCAAGTAAGTCCACTTCTTTTACTTATTTAAGTTACATCCCATTCTACCCCACTCTGGATTTAAATGGCTCGAACCGGGTTCTTGTTCGGCCCAACTCGACTCGACTCTATGCAACGATTCGATTCAGTAGGATGTTACAGTTGGAAAGTTAAATAACCATAAATTTTCATATTTCCATACAATTTTCCCAAATAAATGATAAAAAACGAGTTTCTCTCCACAAGTCAGAGCATAAACTTCATTTGTGCAACTGTTTGTATTCACTTCATTCTAACAAAGTACACAAGTTAGAACATAAATGAAACACCCCGTAATTTTATTTTCAAAACTTTTGAATTTTTATTAAATAAAAAATCCAAATTTTTGACGGTATGGGCCGTAAATAGTGAACAATCTTAATTTGAGTTCAAGTTTTGCAAATTGGGCCCAAGCCCAAATATATTGTCGAAAATTTTGAATTGAGAACAGTTAAGTTTTCGAGTAATAATATGAAACTCTAACAATTAATCTATTATGTATATATATAAATTAATTTTCCTAAAAATCAAATATGATTACTAATTATATATTTTTTTTATTTAGTTAGTGGAAGAAATGTTACGGAACCTAATTAAAATAACCAAAATAAACCGAACCGGACCCGAAAATCAAATTGATTTGTCGAAAACCAGCTTGAATTTTCTAAAAACCAAGTGAAAACCCTGCAAATCGAGCAAAAATCGAGCCAAATCATTGAATCAGACCAAATCAGTTCGAATCAAGCGGAATGATCTAGAAATCGACTTAGTCCCTTTTTTCTTCCTCTCTTGTTCTTCTTCTTCTGGGAGGTGCGCGACAGCCCCGTTCTCGCTGGTTCACTGCGATCTCCGGCCACCGGCCATGGAATTCGACACATGAGCACTACATCTTGATCCTCTCGTCGAAATGAACTCCTCTGTGGCTTTGGTTCGCGCGATAAGGGCTGGAATTGAGAGAGATCGCGACTGGGAGGCTGGCCACCGCGTGATGGAGTTATCCGGCGAAATCTCGTCAATTCCGTCGACTTCAAGTGCTGGGAGTGGTCTCAAACGACTCCTCTCATCCACACGAACATTTCCCCTCCGAGAAATTGACTATCTGATGAGAAATGGCGAAACCACCATTAATGGCGGCGCCAAGCTACTGTCGGGGCTATTTCAGCTAGATGGAGGACCGACCTCGCACAACCTACATCAAAAACGGACTCCTCGATGAAATTTGAGTGGGGTGGCGTGAAGAATGGTCAATTCTGGGCGGTTCCAACTTTTCCAGCCACCATGGACGGCAGCGACGGCGGCGGTCTGGCGAGCCTCCGGTGATGCACCAAGGGACAAAATGTTCTTCTCTTCGCGAGGAACGTGGAATCGTCGCCCAAATTTCAATCGGTATGCCCTAAGACTCAATTCTCAATTTTTGTATAAATTCTGAATTAGTAGATCAATAAATCATTACCATTATTATTCATTTAATTATTCAATTATTTATTTATTTTCATTATCATTGTTTATTATTATTATTTATTTTATCGTTGTTGTTTATTGTTAATATTATTTATTTAATTATTTAATTGCATTTGAGAATGGATGTCTAATTGTGCATTGCATTACGATGTTTAATTGATTAATATGCTTGCATTTAATTGCAATACTTGATTAATTGTGTTGTGATATTGCTGTGCTTTGTTTGTGTGGAATTGGGATGAAGTGGGTCACCATGGGTTTGTGAGGACGGTCGATAAAGCATGGATCCTGATTATGATGAATTATGAAATTAGACCATCGGCCGGGAAAATGGGAGATCGGCGCCCCCGTGTGCACCTACTGTTGTGATCTGTATGATATGGAAAACCACAGGTTGGCTTCTTTATTGGGTGCACTTGATAATCTAGATTTGATCGCAGCCCGTAGGGTGACCTCCTGTTGTGAGTGCCTGATGATCTAGATTTGATGGAGACGACCGGGTTGCCTCCTGTTGGTATGGAAAAGAAAAGAGAGAATGGAAAAACAATGAGAGGGCTGGTCAAGTAAGGATTAGACCGGTCGGCCAGAATGGGGGATCGGCTCCCTGGTGCACACGTGAGAGGATGGGCCATGTGGGAGGACGGCTCATCGGGGGTTTCGGTGACGCCACGGACCAATTTCCATGTGATGTGATTATATGAAGATGTTAATGATTGTAAGTGCTGGTGATGTGCCATTTGTGTGACTGGCTGCGTGAGCATATAACTAGTCGGATGACTAGATTGATATGTTTACACATTTGTGTGACTGCGTGTGTTGTGCAATAATTATTACTCCTTAGAAAACTCACATGTCTTGTTTAATTTTTTCAGGAAGTAAGTTTCTCTTTAATTCGGTTTAAGTTATGTTTCTTCGCCGCAGGGCTATAAAGAAGTTTTCCTAGCTCCATAATTATTTTGCTATGTAACTATATGTATAAGAAGCTATGTATATCAAACAGTTAGTGACTCCGCAGTTGTAGAATTTGCGTACAATTAGTCGTGTATTACCATAGACGATATAATTATGTGAGCCCATATTAAAAATGTGATGTATTGTTAATTGGACCCGAACTGTGGAATGTTATAGCTGATAAATTTAAGGCCGAGATTTAATAAAATTTTGAGGTTTATTTTCCTATAAATATGGGCTGAATGTTTAAAATTATATTGAGATAGTAAATTTTTAGTGTTTCAAGCTTACTACGGGCCTTGGGGGCCTTAAGCTTACCTGGACCCTAGTGTCGGTCCGGCCCATGGAATCGGGTCGTGACAATAAAGTTCATTTTTGCAACTGTTTGTATTCACTTCATTCTAACAAAATATTTAAAACCTCATTGAAGATTGAAACATAATTTAATACATACATTGATATTAGAGAATGAATAAATGAGATATTAAAAGTAAAATAGGAAAAAAATGACAAAAAAAATTGTTAAAGTACTTTCTTAATCTTGATGAAAAATTAATTGTTCCTATATAAAAAGAACGAAAGGATTATAAATTAATTATGTAAAAGTTAAAAATAGTTTACACTAATTTAATAAATCACTATAAAATATAAAGTTAAAATACATCACCCCTAATTCACTGTACAATGAAATATAAAGTTAGTATATCCCCTCTTTTTTTTATTATTAATGATTACTATTCAACCGTAAAAATGAGATGCCTCTGTTGATTAGAAGCCTACACTACTAGACTTTGCAGTTTATCTGCTCCTTGTTGAACCATAAATTACAAGTTAAATTATATCCAATATAAAATCCTTTAGCAACTAACATGCTATCAATACAAATTTCTTTCAGTGATGAATATTTTTGTCTTGGTCAAAAAAAAGTTATACAACATACCGAATAGGCTAAGAAAGTTTAATCAGCTGCTTGTCTAAAAGTACAAAACATACAAACTTATTCAAGATTTTTTTTTTTTTTTTTTTTTTTGGTTAAATGGAGGGCAAAGCTGAAACAAATTTATAAACACATCCGAGCAAGACTTTTAATTTTATAGATAATCAAAATATCCCTATTAAATATTTTTAAGAATTTTAATTTTATTAGTTAAAAAATAAAAGTAATTTAATTTGATAGATTATATTGGTTTATTTAAATTTAAATTCTATCAATTATTAAATAGAATATAAAAATTATTAAAATAACATACAAAATTAATATAATTGGTTTATTAATTTTCTATTTAAAATTTAACTATATTGATTGAACATAAATAAATAATTATTAAAATAAAATAAGAAAAAAACAGTTAAAATTAATGTAATGTGGAAATAATTAATAAATTGGATAACTTCATGTTTCAGTTCTTTCTTCCAAAAGAGTCATCGGAATGTATAATATTGAAAAATAGAGAAATGCACTTCAAAACAAGGCTTCATTTTCTATAATTCTCCGCAGAAAAACAAGACCCATAACTTCGATCAAACTCCTAACTTCATGAAGCTTCTTCCCTAGTAATCCTTCTCCCTCTCATCTTCCATTCTTCATGGACTCAACGAGCTCCAACCGGCCCTCCATGCGGGTCTTGACCCGCCCACCTGCCCCTGCACCCGCACCAATACCCACTTCTACTCCAGATGCTCAACCATCTTCTCAATCACAGCCTCGCTCTCTAGAAGGCGTAGTAGTTGTTGGATTTATTTCGCGGAGCCCCGACTGCTGTTCTCAGCTCATTAACCGTGTTCTTGACTCCAACACATTTGGGTCGGGTAACATCGACAAACTACTGTTTATTGATAAAGACGAACTGAGAGATTGGTTCAACTGGAGGAGAATAAGTTATTACCATGAAGAGGATAAAGGAATCTTGTTCTTGCAGTTTTGTTCAACCCGGTGCCCAGCTGTTCATGGGTCTTCCGGTACGGGTTCCGGGTTTGACTCCGCTTTAGAAGAGCGGGAGTTTGAGGAGCTTCAGGGGTTGCTTTTCATGTTCTCTGTAAGTTCATCTCTTAGTTTTGGTTATTGATTACTTATTACTTTTTTTTAAGCAATTGCTGTTTTGTTGTTTAAATTTCATTTGAGATTAGTTAGCTATATGTTGACAGTGGCTTTTTGTGGAATATTGATATATGCTTAATTCATTTTAATCATTTACAAAACAAGGGTAGAATTGTATGGATATAGTCTATATTAGATTTGTTTAATTAGGTGATGGAAATGTTTTGCTTCATGTTATAGTACATATGTTTGGCTCTGTTAACAAAATATATAAACTAATATCCTCTGTTAGATAGTTAACTAGCATTTTATATGATGGGATGGGACAAAATTTCACCAAAATATTGCAAAATATTGCAAAAATTTAGAAATCCTTGAATCGAATATTTTTGTACTTGAAGTTTTTGTTTAAGGTTTTAATGCAAGTTTGATAATATGGGTTATATATCTGATAAATGACTCAATTAGCAATGCAGGTGTGCCATGTAATTATTTATATTCAGGAGATGTCACGCTTCGACCCTCATATTTTGAAAAAGTTTAGGGTGTTACAAGCATCCAAGCATGCATTAGCTCCATATCTAAGATCCAGGACTGCCCTACCATTGCCATCTAGGTCTCATTCTTCTTCATCTTCCTCTAGGCCAACCCCTTCTACCAGTTCCTCTCCAGGGAGAAGTGGTGGAGTCATGAGTCATAATGCTTCTGCTATCTCTCTCATGTCAGGTTTAGGTTCCTACACATCGTTGTTTCCTGGACATTGTACTCCAGTCATACTCTTTGTCTTTGTTGATGATTTTTTTGATATACCTAATCCTAATTCTAACACTGAGGAATCAAAAGATGTCTCCTCACTTAATCAGTCTTCTAGTTTGACTAGTGTATCTAGACCGAGCTTACCTACTAAGAGTTCTGGTTCAGTTGTTGTGCTAGCACGCCCTGTTAGTAAATCTGAAGGTGGTTTCAGGAAGAAACTGCAGTCATCTCTTGAAGCACAGATTCGTTTTCTCATTAAGAAGTGCCGAACGCTCTCAGGTTCTGAAAGTGGTCATGCTGGTTCTAGAAGTGGAGGTGGTTCAAGTTCTACACCTTTGTTTTCACTTGACGCATCAAGGGCGGTTGTGCTGCTTGACAGGTTGATAAATCAGAAAGGAGAAGCTCTAGAGTTTGCTACCGACCTTGTGGAAGATGTTTTGAGTGGAAAAGCAACCTCAGATTCACTTTTACTTGAAAGCCATGGTCAGAATGCAAACAAGGAGGACATCTTATCCATAAAGGAGTTCATTTATAGACAGTCTGATATTCTGAGAGGTAAAGGGGGGCTGGTCACTGGCAGTAACAGTGGTCCAGCAGCTGGTGTAGGTATGGTTGCTGTTGCTGCAGCTGCTGCTGCAGCCTCAGCTGCATCTGGAAAGACATATACTACTCCTGAACTTCCGAGTTTGGAAACATGGTTGTCATCAAGCCAACTTATTCTACTTGGAATTCTCTCCGCCAAACGTGGGAGTGTAGATGAAACTGAAGCTGGTAAAAGGAAACCTCGACAACGAAACTTTGGTCCAACCCAAGTTGAAGGGTTTGCTGCACGAGGTATGGACCCTGTAGATGTTGCAGTTTCTTTGTTGGATAGTGGCAGAGGACTGAACACAAAATTTTCGACTTTATGGTGTGAAAGGACCCTTTCAACTGCCAAGGATGTTTATCTGAAGGACTTACCTGCTTGTTATCCCACATCAGAGCACAAGGCCCATTTAGAAAAGGCTTTAAGTGCTTTCCACTCAATGGTCAGAGGATCTGCAGTCCCGCTTTTTGCAAAAATGCTGGAGGATGAATGCATGTCCATTTGGAAATCTGGTAGACAACTATGTGATGCTATTAGTTTGACAGGAAAACCATGTATGCACCAGAGACATGATATTGGTAGTGATAAGCAAGAGTCACCTACAGGAGCCCCAGTGAAGCCCCATTCAAGTGGATATTTTTTCCTTCATGCTTGTGCCTGTGGTCGCACACGTCAGTTACGCCCGGATCCTTTTGACTTTGACGCAGCAAATGTTACTTCTAATTGCTTTCAAGACTGTGACAAACTACTTCCTGCAGTCCAATTACCTGAGCAAAGCAATGCTGGACCTGTGCAGTCAACCTCTTGGAGTTTGATTCGTGTTGGGGGGGCAAGGTATTATGAACCGTCTAAGGGCTTGCTACAGAGTGGATTTTCTGCCTCACAAAAGTTTCTCTTGAAATGGACAATAGTTTTGGAGAAACCAGTGAACTCAAATGGTTTGCCTGCCAAAACTAAAAGACAAAATTCTGTGAGGCAAAGTACAGATCCCCAGGTTGAAATTGATGCTGAGATAGATAGAAAGAAAGTTGGTTCCACTCAGTTGTACTCAGGAGATCTACAGTCTGGGGTTGAAAATCAAAGGAAACTCTCGGAATACAGCAAGATTGATGATAAAAAAGTTAGTTTTGGTAGAATGATACCAAATTTAACGATGAGAAAACCTTTTTCTGAGGTAGTTGCTGGATCATCAACTGCTGATTCAGGATTTCCCCCACTCCAGCAAACAAAACAGCCATCATCAGGGTCAGAGAGAGGTTTCAAACAAAATAACATAAGAGATAGGAACATAGAACAGGTTATGAATGTTGATCAAGGATCTCAAAAGTTTGAGGATATCTTACCTGGTCGTGAAAGCTTAAATGTAATGTCTAGCAGTGGTGGTGCACATGATGACCCTTATGTGCAAATTGGGAGTAATGTAGTTCCTGTGAGCATTAATGGTGGTGAAATGGTTAAACTGGATCCCAATTTGAAACATTCAGTTGTTTATGTTGGTCTTGAGCATGAGTGTCCGCATGGCCACCGTTTTTTGTTAAGTCTGGATCACCTTGATGAGCTAGGATCCCCATATTCTTTTCCTAAAGATTCTCAAGTCCCTTCTGTGGAAACATCAGACCATAATCTGGCAAATACTTCAAACGTGGGTAAGAATGGTGGTCATGGCAGAGCTCATAGGAGCTCAAAGGGTGCACATGTTGCTGCCATGAGTAAGGTTCGCAATGTGGATAAGTCAAAAGAAAAAAGGGTGAACAGTGGTCTATATGTTGATGCGTTGACACCATTCTCCAGAGCAGGGAAGGAATGGAATCAAACATCTACAAACGAACCAACATATATAGATTCTGTAAAAAATCTTGAAGCAGGTTTCCATTCTATTAGCCTCGATGATGGTGGAAGTGCTTTCTCCATGTTGAATAGAAATTTACCAGTATACATGAACTGTCCATACTGCAAGCATTCCAAGAACAAGAAGGATCTACAAAAGATTAAGTTTGCTGGTACAGTATCGCAGTTGCAAAGGATTTTTTTGGTATGTAATGCTGCTGCTTATATCCTTCTCATTTATTTTATTCAATTTCCTTAAACTTACAGAATTATTTTTTCAATTTGGGTTATCTTGTATCCAGAACCTGAAATTTGTTTCAGTCCATAGGAGGATTGATATTTGCAATGAAATAGGAGTGCTGGTCCTTTTTATGCTTGTTTAACCTTATGGAATTTGAAAGCTCCATACTTTCTGTAGGTGGTCTGTTGAAAATATTTAGCTTATTGCATAAATATTGTTAAACAAATAGGTGCTTCATATTGTTTCTAATGGAGAAGTGTTGGATGCTTTATAAATATGGACTGTGATGCATGGAAATGCATGATGCGATTTGAGGGATTGGTTGTCTTGGATTATACGAGCTGAAATTCTGTGTTCTTGTTGTTGCCAAAACAGTTGGCTATTGGTACAGTCAACTCCTTTTCTAGCTATATGAATCTGCTAGAATGATTCAAATGATTCACTGTCTTTGGTGCTTGAAGAGTTAAAACAATTGACAAGCTGAATATCTGCTCGGAATATTAGAGTTGTTATCCTTAAGCTAAACCAGTGGTAAAATATTCCTGAGGTTGAGCATGTAGTCAAAAGTTTTTTTTAAGAAACTATAATTTCTGCTTTCCATAAACTTTTTTTTTTTGGGTTTGTTACAATTAATAGTCATGAGAAGTCCTCGCTTTAGTTTGACTAAGAATACAATTCGTAGCTTGTAGAATGATCAGTCATACACGAGGTAATTAAAAGTGATATGTGCACTTCAGCACTAATGGCTGATGGAGCCTAGGCAAGTATAGGAGGAAGACTAAGCAAAGTGAGGTGCATACTTTTTGAATAGAATGTACTGACTTATATTGGAAGCTTTGTAAAGAATATTTAGAAGAGAGTTCAAGAATTAGTCATAGATGCTTGAAATCAACCCAATCACTTTTGCAAAGGTAAGAATATGATTTTTCCAATATGCTTACTTTTGTCTTGTCCTCTGAGCATTTCTTTTTATTTCGTTTTCCTATTTTATATTTCATAGAATTCTTCAAGACTGTTCAGGTACTCTATTGATATAGGGAAACAATTGGCTGCTCCTATTTTCCTATTTCATACATTATGCACAAATTTTTGCATGTAAACACTCTTCCTGGGTGTGTGCTAAGTGATGCATCTCAGCCAGGGACTTGGAGGTGCATCAGCATTGGGGTTTTGTGCCTTAGATTTATGTTGAGCAACACTGTTCATACATACAATATTCGCATGCTGAGAGATCTCTAATGCTATTAGATCATGAATTGAAGTTAGAATGAACTAATTAACTTTGTATTGTCAATTTTGATATGGTTTAGCGCAGTCATAATTTAACTTCTTTTGGGGGTTCAAGTGATGGAAACTGAAAGACTTTGTTTTTGTATCTTGGTGAAGATTTTAAAATACTTTGAATTATCAAATGCCTAATTTATGGAATCTAATTGTAGGTCACACCTCCATTTCCAGTTGTATTAGCAACATGCCCTGTTGTACAATTTGAGGTACGTCTTTTTTTATTTAAGATTTTAACTATGTAAGCATGAAATTTTATGTTTTTCTACCTGAAGAACTGCACATATATTACATTGTGGTCAGTGTAGATGTGTCAATCTGCCATGGCGATAATGGTTACAGTTAATGCATCATTGTTGTGGTGATTCACCATTAAGGTTGTATATGCTACATTACTTTTGATGTTTAAAACCATGATCGATGTCATATGTAGATGTCTTTATGGACTTCCTGGTTTATGTTGATGCCAATGAAGAAGTCTTTGAATAGCATTTAAGATTTCATTCTTTCATCTTTTTATTCTTGTCTTTGCTTGACAGTTTTTTCTTTCCAATTATCATTTTTGGCATTGATACATTATTTTTTTTGTAAATCTGATGATACCGGTCGCTTTTGCTGTATAGTTTCCTAATGTTTTGGTAATCTTTTGCTCTAAAGGCGTCATGCTTGCCGCCATCAATTGCAGACCGTGAACAAAAGTTGCAGTTTAGTCTTGGATGTCGAGTGGTCCTACCGCCAGAAAGTTTCCTTACGCTAAGACTACCATTTGTGTATGGTGTGCAACTAGAGGATGGGAAGACACTTCCTCTTAATGCTTTAGAACATCAACCAGAAATGACTGCTTGGATTATTAAGGGCACAACATTGCTGGTCATTTCTAAGGGAAGCAGTCTCAATGAGGAAACTCTGACATAGTCAAGAATTCTGAACTCTGAAATTTGGCCATGATGGTGATCCATGCCTCTTTGAGTTCATAGAAGCAGATTTCTGTGTCCAGCTTTTCCTTGACTAAGGTGAGGTTTAGCAAAACTTCATTCTATAGATAGACGTTTTTTCCTTTCAGTTTGGTATTAAAGTAATTAGGATATAGTTTATCATGTGTGCTTTTCTCTTGTTTGGATTTCTTTTCTTTAACTATTTTTGTGCTTCTTCCTATGCTCGTCTCCTCATTGAAAGGATTTTGCATGAGTTCTTTTAATCTGAGCAAAAATTTGTTTCATCTAAAGCTTTGATGACCTGGAAAGTTATTGACATAAGAATATTCTTGTTATTGAAGAAGATGGTATATATACAGATTCATGGCAAATATGAATTTCCTTAGCCGGTCCCAAATGGTTGGGATTTTAGCTTTCTTGAGTTAAGTGGAGGCTCTATGTCAAATTAGAAACTCAATGTTGATACGTGTTTTGCAGCTCAAGATTCTAAGGGGTTGTTGTGAGAGTCATAAAATTGTATTTGGTGATCAAGCTGTGACCAGAGAGTGGAGATGTTGGGAGGATTCTGCTGTTTCCAGGTACACTTCTCTCATATTTCATTCTCAATCAGGATTCTCTATAATTTATTTTTCCTATTGTTGGCTACTTTTTAATTATGTATAATTTGGACCTCTAGGTGGCGGTTTGTTTCTAATGGAGACTCCTATTGCCATGGTATGTGACGCTGTGTGTGCTCAGAGTGCTGATGGATGACTAGATTTTTTTTTTTTGATCAGCAAAATAAATAATTTTATTAGAAATCCAGGAAAAACTTATCAAACTTCAGCAATAATCCCAAGTCAATAGACTTCCCCGATACATCCAACCTAGCTAGAGAATGATAAGTGAAAAAACCTGGTCCATGGTACATCTAAACAAAGAAAACAAGTTACAAAATAGAAGCCTATTCTTGAATAAGAACAAAGAAGTCTTTTGCAATGAATCCATTTTACATATTGAGAAGATATAACCTGGTCCATTTTACTAGATTAATATGCACCACCACTTAGAATGATGTCTTGCGAATTCATTAGAGTTTGGTTTAATAGTCACCACCATTTCGTGAGTTTGAGATGCTACCGACCTCGTTGATGGTAGAGTCCCGATTATGTGCATTATTGTTGGTGCAATTTTAACAATAAGCTTTATCTGAAAAAACAAATCACTCCATCCCACTTTATTTAATGCCTTATGATTTTTGGCAGAATTTTAGTGTTTGGGTGTTCTTGTATAATCAATTAGGAATATTTCTCACCTTCTGATCTTGCTTGTGCTCTCTAGGGACGAGGTAGAATAAGTTTTACACAGGCACAGCATTGGTTTATTTTGGAACTTTCTTTCTTTTATGTTCTTTTCCCCTGTTTCAGTTGTTCTTTTATTTTATCTTCCCCATTGCCCTTTTGGTATGCCAAATGTCTGTTCGCAAGGTGTTGCGATGTGTAAGTCGAGGTCCCAGTCCTGTGGAGACCTAAAATAGCTAAAATAGAACAAGTGATGCCATATAACACCTAGCTTCCTAGGACTTCGAACTTGAATTTAGATGCTATTTGTGTTTCTCCAATTATGAAGTCGTGAAAAATAAGAAAATAAATGATCGAAATGGCAGATAATTGCTGTTCTTTCTGCTGAATGAAAGAGAATAATTGCTTGGAAGAATATGAAAAGCTATTGATGGTTTGGTTATGTATTATGATAAAGTTATTCTAGATGACCTGTGTAAGAGTGCTTAGCTGCTCTAATAGGGTATTTTTTCATTATTTTACTTTTGACAGTTATACTCTCTAATAGCATGCCGGTGAAATGAGCAATGTACAATGTGGAGTTCTGGGCAATACATTACTGTAGCCCCAGATCAATATACTGGAGGAGACTTAGAAATTCTGGTTGATTGACTAGCGTGACTGGCCACTCTTGATGTATCATTGTTAAAGGTTGAAGCTTGTAGTGTTACGGTTTGTCTTTCTCCTTTGGTACATTTTTGTGGTTTATCCACAATGATCATATAAGGCACATAGGACCCAAGTTGTTTAAGAAATTTTATTTTGCATAAGTCAAAGCATTGGGGGAGGCTGTTTTACTTTTCTTTTTCTATCCATTTTTTTGCTTACATCTTTTATCACTTGCTCTTTGTTACATTTGACTCGGATCTATCACTATTGATGCTTTTCTTGAAATCTTCCATTTCAAAAAGTCAGCAATTTTATCGCCCTCTGGTATAACACGGATGATTTTTAGGCATGTGCTTGAATCCAGCCTTGCGATCACAAGTACCCCTAAGGTGTTCATAGCCATGGAAATTGGTTGCATAGGCGAGGATGGAACTCAATTGGTGATCCTATTTCCAATGAGGTTCGCTGTTCAAGTTTGCCATGGTTGAAAAAGATCCCAATAATAATACAAGGGTTCCTTTACAAGGACCTTAATATTTACAATCCTTAAACTGTTGTTTTCATCGTCAATACTTGCATGGATAGACCATCTGCTATTCGTTGAAGTGACTGGAGATATTGCAGTAGAAGTAGAGTTTCATAGATGCAGAATCCCAGTTGTTTTGTTCTTACTGATTCAAAGAAATGATAAATATCATGAGATAGGCAAAAGTCTCCACCTACAACCTGCAATTTAAAGAGACAATTAATTTATATGTGGTCTTGTTAATTACATACATGTTAGGGTGTGCACAAAACTGGGGGAATCTTGAGCCTCCAACCCGACCCGTTTTCAAAAACTATTCTGAGAAAAATCGATATTATTTAATATTCTTGTTCCGAAAGTAATTATGGAATGATTTTGTTTCTTTGATTAAAATCGATTCATACTGATTCAAGTCTTGTCCCATAAAATAAATCAGGTAGTTTCGTCTCATTTTATCTTTAAAATTTTAATTGTCTTTTTTTTTTTATGAATTTCAAATTATATCCATAAACAACTTTTCATCATTTTTATTTTTAGTTTTTTTATGGTACCAATTACAAGGAAATAATAATAATAAAAAAAATAATAGTATGTGTTTTTTTAAATATGAAATAATCAATTAATTAAACGTATTTTTTAATATAGGTTTTTCCTTTAGTATATGTTAAGTAAATCCTTTTAAATAAGTTTTTTCTATTAAACAAAAATGGAAAGACTAATCAATACAAGTAAAATATAAACTTCAATTAATTTGATTACTAGATTATTGATTATTTTTAATGCTATCATTATTTATTTTTCAAGTGATATTCATGATTAATTAAGTAAATATCAAATCAAATCAGCTTAAAAATAACAGTAACAAAAACAACGATGAATTAAAATTCATACAATATATATAAAGTCAAATTATATATAATTTTTGCATTATTTTGTTTTATTATATTTAATATTTTTATTAACTAAAAAGTAACTACTTAAAAATTTTCTAATATATATTAACTTTAGTAGTAGGTCATCAATGATTGAAATTAATTATTTGATTTTTTTTAATTCACTTATATAGATGAATTTTGTTAATATAGTAATTTTATCTTTTTTTATTAAAAATAATTTAATCCTAATTGATTTCCGACCCGACCTCATCTATTCCATCCAATTCTTTAAACTCAAATTTCCATCCCGTTCCGTCTTAAACATTAGATGGAATTGACAACTCCATGTTTTATGTTCGGATGTTTTGGAATGCAACTGAGGCGAAGACGCCGGCAAGTCTATCTCAGAACTCACGAGATTGAGCTCTTGAAGGACATGGATATAATGATAAAAAAATGTAGAGAACCATTCATAATCGCCACATTAATAGCTTCATTCAATTTTGTTTAACTCACTAATTAAAATGATTTAATTGTATGAACGTATAGGTTATTTTGAGTGATAAATTGGATAAAATATGAAAAGTAGAAAAAATAAAAATAAAAGAAAAACTAGCTTCAAGCGTTATTCGGGAACAATTGTTTAAGTAGCTTTTAGCGTTTTGACAAGGCTAAACACTATTATTTATAGTATTCGATAACATAACGTTTGAATTAACTTTTAAAGTTAAGATAACGTTTTATAAAAAGTTAATCGATATAACGTTTAGTTTAATGTTTTATGAAAAGTTACTCAAACAACTAACAACTAAACACTACTAAAACAACTAACAGCTATCAAAACGATTAATTTTGTTCGAATAGATGCTAAGTAGTCCAATGATCAAGTGTCAACCGGATAGACGATTAAATTTTTAAATCTTGACACCTAATTTCCATTTGAATATCTCCATTATTAACTATCCATTTTGTTTAACAATATTATAAAATTTCTTTAAACGAGAAAAATGTTGATCAATACTTATAAAATAAATTAGAAGATCATCTATATAAGCAATTGAAAATTCTTGGTTGTCGTTAAAAATGTCATTTATAATATTTTGAAATTTGGGGCATTTTTTAATCTAAATAGCATAACATTTTATTCATAGTGTCCGAAAGGAACATTAAATCTAATTCTATATTTATCTAACTCATATATTTGAATTTGCCAAAATCCTTATTTCATATCAAATTTAATTTGAAAAAATAATTGCACTATGTAATCTTTTTAATAAATTTCTTTTGTTATGTATTGGGTATTTTATTAATAGTAATACTTTATTTAATGATTTATAATTAATAACTAATCTAGTCATTCATCTTTCTGTTTTTGCAGCATTTTGGACATAAAAAGTTGTGCAACTTCAAGGAGATTTAATAATAATTATTTAAAAAGAGAGGTCCTTATGTCAATTTAATTATAATTTAAGGGTCAATTTTACTTTTTTTTCCATATCACAATTGCAAATAACAGTAATTTGTGCCTAGTATACGAGCCTACTCATATATCAAGCCAATCTAACAAATGCATTTAAGATAAACGAAGATATCAATAACCAATAATTCACGAGCAAAAGAAGGCAAAAGAGTTCTATACAATAATAAAATTTTGAAATAATAATTATTCCTAGTGTACGGGTGGTTCATACATGAGGAATAAGCAAGTAATTTCCAATAATTGATATATGAAAAGAACAATTTACAATTCGTCCTAAAGTAATAATTCTATTTTCAATTAAATCCAATTATATTCCATACAGGTCCTAATAATACTCTCACTTTTGGATAAAATATGAAAAATTGAAAAAATAAAAATAAAAGAAGAACTAGCTTAAGTAGTACAATGATCAAGTATCCTACAGGATAGACGATCAAGATTTTAAATCTTGGCACCTAATTCCATTTGAATATCTCCATTATTAAAAATTCATTTCGTATAACGATATCATAAAATTTCTTTCAACGAGAAAAATGTCATCGATACTTATAAAATAAATTAAAAGATCACTTATATAAACAATTGAAAATTCTTAATAGTAATTAAAAATATCATTTATAATATTTTGAAATTTTGAAGATAAATTTTCTAATCCAAATGGTATAACATTCTATTTATAATACCGAAAAGAACATTATATATATATATATAACACATTGAATTTGCCAAAATCCTTATTTCATATCAAATTTAGTTTGAGAAAATAGTTGCATTATGTATCCTTTTAATAAATTTTTTTTGTTAGGCATTGGATGTTTTATTATTGATTGCAATATTTTATTTAACGGTTTATAATTGATAACTAATCTAGATGCTCATCTTTCTATCTCTGCAGCACTTGGTACATAAAAATTTGTACAACTTCAATTAATATTTAAAAACAGAGGTGTTTATATATTAATTTGACTATAATTTAAGTGCTAATTTTACTCTTTTTTTTTATTATTTTGTATTACAAAGGAGAATAACACTTATCTATACATAATATATGAGCTCATTCATACATCAAACCAATCTAATGAAGGCATGTAAAATAAACTATTCATGAGGGAAAAAAAAGGACAAAAGAGTTCAACACAGTAACAAAATTTTGAAATAATAGTTATGCTTGGTGCACGATGCTTCCATACACGAAGTGGTAAGTAGCTAATTTCCTATAATTGATATGTGAAAAGAACAATTTACAATTCATCCTAAAGTAACAATTCTATTTCAATTAAATCCAATTGTATTCAATACAGGTCCTAACAATACTCTCATATTTTCGGAAACGTTCATAGTCGTTTCCCCTATAAAAATACCCCTTCTTAGTGCACAGTTATATTCAAAATGTTGTTTCTTCTTAGTGTATAGTTATATTCAAAATATTGTTTCCCTGTATCGTTCCTATGTTTCCATGTTTCTGCGTTTTCATTTCCATCAATATAAAATTTCATCCATCAGATGCCCTTAATTTGCTTTTGTTGTTGTATAACCAAAACAGAAGTTCTAGTGTCGAGATCACTGGACGCAAAAAAGTCTCCAACAATACCTAACTCTGGAAGTTCACTCCATTCTGATAGACCATCTGTTTGAGAAGACACACTGCCATAACGTCTTCCCATTATGAAAAGATCATAGTCATTTGCAATGGAACGAATAACTAATAATGTTTCTGGTCCATCCTTCACTACATGTTCTTTAAATACTATAGATTGTTTGCTAGTAGTAATTCGCTTCATATCCTCCAATGCTACATCATCCAGAATTTCATCCTCAGATTCTATTATTCTCTCTGTATCACCTTCTTTATTAGCTTTGAAATGGAGGATTGTTAGGTTTACATTTGGATTATTATTAGCCATCCGTTTGGCTAAACTCAAGGCTTCGCGGTCATCATTGCCTCCGATGAATATCAAACAAAGAGAGAGAACTGATTCTGGTGCCCTTAAGGCTTGTCGTCCAAGCCTGCCACGATCAAAAAAGATTCCTACAGAGCAAGGGGCTTTCTCGAGGACCTTAAAGTTGAGAGCCCTTAAATTTGGATCCTCGCATTCAATTTGTCCATGGAGAGACCATTTTAGATGGAGCGGCATTAGTATAAGGGATGTGAGTTTATCAAGAGCAAGGGTGCATATGTCCTCATACATTAGCTCCGGTGAAGATATTGCTGTAAAGGTCTGGACTGAGACAGAATCCCAATGCTTTTTCTCATATTGACCGAAAGCATGGATGATAGTTTGAGAGAAAGAGTTAGAAGTTGGCTTTTGCTTTGAGTGGGATACTAGGACAGGAGTTGATTTACCAACAAGCTTGATTAGGTGAAGTACATTAACATTTATAGGAGTTTCTTTGCTGGGGTTTGATGCGTCGAGCAGTCTTGAGACACAAAGTACATTATCAGGTCTGTGAATGCAAGCCAGAACTCGGAGCTCAGAGCGAGGCTTTAAACTCACGATATTCCTCGGCTTATAGCCAACATATTTTCTTGATGGGTTGTACAGGCATTTAATAAGGATTGGATAAACAGTTGCACTAAAAAGAATGTATAAAGCTTCAAGGGCAAAAAGTTCTTCACTTATTACCTTAGTTTCCTTGAAAATAATGCATCCACATAGCTCCACAATGCCTTTGTAATTCATAATGAGAGAAAGTGCAAAAGAATCGATTAATGGCATCCCTGAAAGCAATGGAGGTGCCAAACACGCCAGGAATTTGAAACCATAGGTCATGAATATGAGAGAGATGTACGTTTTCAACCTGGGAAATTCATTTACAATAAGAGTTAAATCTGCCTTCATCATTGATGTAGTAATCAAGATTCGTGAAAGGACTCCCCAAGTAAAGGGTGAGAACTTTTCTACCAAAGCAGAACCTAGTGGAGCTCCAGCAGGCACAACCAAACCAAAGATAAAAGGACCCATGAATTTATATAATCCAAAATTATGGAAATACACTTCAGAACCTAAGGCTAGTGCCAAAATGATGTTAACGTAGTTCATGTCAATAGGCTTCCCTTCCGGAGTCTTTCTAATCACCCAAAACATTGCAGGTCGGACTATGAATATCAGAACAAGGACAAAGGCAATAATTGGTAGAACACTTGTTGCAAGACTAGTCATTGTGGAAGACCTTATTACTTCTAGAATAACTGCGGTAAATATGCCCAATATGTCTGCAACTAGTGCTGAGGATAGTCCTAATCGGCCGAGTTCTGAATTTGAGATTTTCAATTGATCGCCAATAAGATAGGCAGTGACTGGATAGTTTGTAAGAGATGTCATTATCATAGAAGTCCAACTTCCTTTGAGTTCCTTTTTGTGTGTTGTCAATTCTTGGTGAGCTACACCAAAAATCACAGGGATCATTACAGATGAAATTCCGACGGACAAGGCATCCTTTCCTGTATTAAGAATCATTCCCGCATCCATCTTCACTGCACTTAGGAACAAGAACATGCTAAACCCTAATAGTGCAAATGAACGTATTATATCTTGGCTGTCAGGAGGAAAGATCACTTTCCTCATTATGTTATATCTCCCAAGAAATGTCGGGCCAAGAATTATACCACCCTGTTTCACGAAAATCAATACAGTTGTTAAACCTAAAAACAAAGAAAAAAGGAAAAACAATCAACTTAAATAAGAGAAAGAGAGGCAGGGAATCTAGTATACATACAATCATGCTGGAGACAAATGTGGAGGCTCCAAAATGCTTGAGAAAATAATGGATTACGTAGTTGAAGATGAAAATGACAGCCATCTGCAACTCCAAAAGGGGTATTGTGTATGTTAGCATATTTGCCGGATCATTTATGTGTGCGCAAATGCCATGAGAATTAGTCTTTGGGGGTATCAGAAAGCAAGTGAAAGTCGTATTAGGATAGTTTTTCATAACATCAAAGTCCAGAAAAGACATGATTGATTAATTTCAGATTCGATCTGAAAAAAAAAAGAAGAATAAAGAAAGAGAAAATACTAATAAACAAATTCTAGATGATTTTGAGAAAACTGGTCTAGATGAATAGATGTGGATTATCTAATGTTTGAAGAAACACAATCTATCATGTTCGTACAATCTCAATCCTTGAATTCAAAATGAACAATCGTTCACCTGAAATCCAATGTTGAGATTGTATCAAACACAAAAGATTATGCTTGCTTAAACATGAGATGATCTTAACGTAAAGATTATCTTAATCCTTAATGTGTGTGTATATATAATGTTTCCTGTTACTCTATTGTAATGAATTAATTAGAGCCAACAATTTCCAACCACATATATTAGGGTATGCATTAATCATAGATTGTTGGCAATAATAGAAAAAATTTGTTGTATAAACAAAAAATTTCCTATAATAACCCAACAAACTTATATCTTTAGTGAGTTTTCAAAATCCATTTACTTTCTTTGGGTGATAATACTATTAATAAGCTTCTACAACAATAAATTATTAATAGATATACGTGCCTTTTGGGTTATTGTTTTAAATCTAATAAAGCTCTTTTTCTATTTAGAGCAACTCACTTTTAAGTGTGTGGTTCTAGCTATTACAAAAGAAAATTCTAACAAACGTGTATGCACAAATAAAACTAAAATTTAAAATAGTATAAATTGTTGTATTCTTTCAAGTGGTAAATGATTTTGTTATTAAAATGTTAAATAAATTTATATTTATTTATAATTAAAAATCAATAATAAGCTCAAAAATTTTAAATACATAGTTAACGTTTTCCTCTAGTTTGAAATAATAATTAACAACGAAATAATTGATCATGGAAAATGAATTATCCCATGATGATTAAAAATATTTGTACATGTAAATAATTTCTTTATTAAGAATTTAAAAATGAATTCAGAATAAATATTAAATATTAAAATATTAATATTACATTTCATATTTGTAATCATTCTGGGTCTTAACGGACTTCGATATTTTTTAAACTATTGTAAAACAGTAAAAATCTGAAACGGTCAATTTGGGATTCTGACGGAGGTCAGTATACCTACGAGTGTACATAACCGAAGCTCAACACAAGCTACTTGGTCCTTATCAAGGACGGCCACGTGTCAGTAATACATCTTTAGAGGTGAATGATGAGCTGGATGTACAGTATGCTTGGTCCCCAATAATGAATGTCACCGGAAACTGGATATACAGGTCTTTCATGGCCTCAAAAGCTTAATATAAGTCTGGTCGTTTCCATTTCAAGAAATTCTCATCAGATCAACACTGCCTGAGGATTAACCAACCAAAATGCCGCCGGTCAATTTTCGGATAGCTGTCGGTCTTCCCCATGAAGATATTACGCATCCTGGTGCGATTAAGGCTGCATTAGCGGAGTTCATCAGTACGGCCATTTTTGTTTTCGCCGGAGAAGGTTCTGGTATGGCCTTTAACAAACTGACGGATGATGGGAGTAGCACACCGGCTGGAATTATTATGGCTTCATTAGCACATGCATTTGGTCTTTTTATTGGAGTAGCTACCGCAGCTAATATCTCCGGCGGCCACGTGAACCCTGCTGTCACTTTTGGTGCTTTTGTTGGTGGTAATATCACTCTCCTTCGTGGCATTCTCTATTGGATTGCTCAGCTCCTTGGTTCCACTGTTGCTTGCTTGTTGCTTAAGTTTTCAACTCATGGCATGGTGAGTAACTACCTGTCTAGACTTAGTTTTTATAGTTGTATTACCATAAACAAATATAGTGCTTTTTTTCATAACAGAAAGACAGTAATTTACTAGTGGCTCGATACTTTTCGTCATAAGTGAGGTCAAGGGTTTCCTCCTATTAGTTTCACAAGCATATTATTTTTTTGAGCAGATTATGAATTATTTTAAAGTATTTTTAACAAAAATTGCAGACAACATCGGCATTTGCATTATCCTCCGGGGTGAATGTGTGGAACGCACTAGTGTTCGAGATAGTAATGACCTTCGGTCTAGTATACACAGTATATGCAACAGCCATTGATCCTAGAAAGGGTCAACTGGGGACTATTGCGCCCATAGCCATTGGTTTCATTGTCGGAGCCAACGTTTTAGCCGGCGGAGCATTCGAAGGAGCATCAATGAACCCAGCCGTGTCATTTGGACCTGCTTTGGTTAGTTGGGACTGGACTCATCATTGGGTTTACTGGGCAGGACCTTTGATTGGAGGTGGACTAGCCGGACTTATCTACGAAACAATTTTCATTTCTCGCACTCATGAACCAGTACCAAGTCCAGAATTCTGAAGGAAAATATTGGAGTATGAATTGATTGGTTGTGGTTCTTTCATTTCCAATTTTTCCATTTTGTGTTATGTGGGATTTCATTGTTGTCGTTGGAATTCATTTTTTTTTACTATTCTCAGTTGGATCATGGTTTAATTTATGTGTGATTATCTTATTTTTCTTACGGTTGGATAATTCCCATGATCATGTATCTTATTGAGATGGTTCTATTACCCCTGTCACGTATGTTCCTCTCCTGTGATTCTTTTCATGATTTTACGAGTGCCTTTGATTTTGTTCTATCCCTAATTTGTTTTCTTGTGACAAATATCTGATGCCTGCAGAACCCGAGTTCAAAAAGAATTGCTATCAATTTATACTTAATTTAGTTTTGGAATTTGATATCATCATCTATAGACATTACAATTTAAAATATTCATTAATCATGCACTTAAATTTTTTAATTACTAAGTCAGAATTTTAACTATAAATACATAATCAAGATATATATATATATATATATATATATATATATATATATATATATATATATATATAAAGCATGCTTGACATTAATTTTCAATATAAGATAATATGAATCGAGCATAATAAAAGTAAAGAGGATTTATATAGCAAAGCATTTAGGCATTTCTCATATCCATGTTGAATGTGACAATACAATAGAGGTTCAGCTTATTAACGGGGAAGACGTCTTCTGGAGGAGTGCAGCAACTGGTTTGGGCAATCAAAAACCTCATTAAGAGAGAGAGACTAACTTTAGTGCTAATTATCTTTCAAAGTTTGCTAGAAATTATCCCTTGGAGGCCCATGTGTTGTTAGAGCCTCCTGGTGGGATAGCTTTATGGCTCACCCATGATGCTAGTGGGGTAGCTCACTCAAGATTATGTTTGCAATCCTCTGAGCTCTCCTCTCCTTTTTTTTTTTTTTTATTTTGATGTATATCTAAACATAAAAAATTTACAATGAAGTGTTTGAATTATTAAAAAGTTGCAATCAAGTACATTTCACCAATTCTTTTACCAGAAAATTAATGATATTTTATTCAATAAATAATATCAACCACAAATATCAATTCAATTCATCTTTTTTTTTTTAATTTTATTTTATTATCTAATATTTGTTCTTTTAAAAAAGTTCAAAAAAATTCCTTTCATTTTTTAAATTCCAAAACAATATAAAAAAAGAACAGAAAGTAAGACAAAAAAAGGTAATAATCTAGAAAAACAAATAAAATAAAGACCAGTGAAAAAAGAAAAATAGTTCATCTTGATTTTTTAGCGAGAAATTTCATACACTTAGTTGGAGAAAAATTATTAATTTCAATACTTAATTGTAAATTTCTTTTCTATTAAGAAACATAAAATGATATTATATACTTATATATATATATATATATATATATATATATATATATATATATATATATATATAAAAGGCATACCTTATCACTTTTGTATAAGGATAAAACTTGCATTAAGAGGATGAGAGCAAAAAGCCTTAAGCTTCTAATATGGTAAAGTGCAAACCATATTAGCCAATCAACTACACTCCTGCAAAGTCAAAATTAAAAAGAAAATGAAAACCTCTGCCGTTGACAGGAAGTTGCAATTTGGTATTACTTGCAGATTGGCAACCTGGTCCCCTGCCCAAACCAACCTACAACTACTAGTCGCCCCTATAGCTATCTACTATCTGTTGGCATGCTCCTCTACTTCATCTTCACGTTCCAATTGGATGGATGAATGGATAAACCATATTGGCTTAACAACCATTTTTGAAAATAGGAGTTAAAATTGAAGCTCTGCAGAAATTTCAGATTAATAAAGTTTTCTATGCAAACTTGAAACTGAAAATGGTTGAAAATGACAAATAAAATTCATTCCAAAAGCCTTTGAAAAGAAAATTTATGTGAAGATTTCGGCTTTGTTTCCAAGCCCAAAAACGCAATTCAACAGGAAATAAAAGGTCCAGAAGACTGGTAGGTTTCTTTGGATTGTCAAAACTAGAAGAAGCTTTTATGCAAATGCAATTATTATTTGATTTTTTGGCCCTGCAAAGCCATGTGGATTGTCAAATGGGAGTCCTGGTATGGATTGTGGCATGTTCTGGCAATATTATTATTTTGTGGTGTTTCGCTTTTGGATGATTAGATGGCTAACTCAGACAGTGACCTTCCTTGTCTTTCACATGGTTGTGGTATGGCTCTGAAAAAAGATCTAACGTGGGTACTAAACGCAGCATTAATTTGGCCTTTGCAAACCCTATAAAATTGCAATTTATTTCATATAACGGCCCAATTTTAAGATTCATTACTGGTGTGCAGTTAATTGTAGTTCAATCACAAATGCCATTTATATTAGTGGTCATATGTAATTTTAAATATTTGAACAACAATCTTTTTTATTTTTTTTTATTTTTATATCAGCAAAGAAGAACTTTTTATTGAAGAATTAAATAGAAAATAAAGACATCTTCAGTAAAAATTTAACTAACCAGCTTATTATATTCAAACTATCAAACTTTCTCCAATATACCCTATTATGTCTTAGAAAGTTAAATAAAAACCTGAACCAACACTCAATAGATAACTCAGACACAAGAGTTCAATGGATATTATAGAATATATATTTAATTATTCCTATCCAAACTTTCAATATCATGGATTATCATCAGATTTCAGCCTCTCAACTACACATTCTTCGTTAATAAAAATAAGTTATCAAGTTACATATTAAGAGTTCACACCTCGATTTATTCTCTATTACAATACCACATATAACGAGTATTTATCAAGAATCGTTCATTTCATCATCAACATAATTAGTAATATTTCTTAACTTCTCATTAACATTATTCATGCATAAGTAATTATCATTTTGCCCTACTTATACAATATAAATTTATATATATATATATATATATATATATATATATATATATATATATATATATATATATATATATATATATATATATAAAATAACAATTGCATATCTTAATTTAATTATTAATTGGACATATATAATCTTCAACCGCCGCCGCACAACCAGGGGAGCACTTCAGCACCACTCACGGAGGCAGGGGGACTGGAGGACGGTTGCCCCCTGGCTTCTACAAAATTTTGGCTCCGTCGTTGCTCAGCACATATTCTAAATATTGGCATGTCACCCTCAATGATTCATGATAAAGTATAAAGAAAAGCCAAAATACATAATTTGAAACTTAATTCCTCTATAGCGGCGCACTTAAATTATAATAGATAAATTGCTTAAACTTCACCACAAAATACCTAACTTCTTAATGAACCAAACCGAGTAAAAGAATCAAGTGATTCTAATACCGTTTGCATGCCCTCCAAAAGTTACTCCAAGCTCGATTGCCTTAACAATATATTAAAACTGTGGTCTTAGTATTAGCTCTACAGGTTTAAATGATGGGATCTTTCATGACTCCTGTCAAGTAGCTTACTCCAGGTTGTGCTCTTAGAAGGTGTTCCTAGGCATGGCCACGGTTCCGGAACCGGCGGTTCCGGTTCCAGAAAAATTGGAATTGGAATCGAACCGAAAAGGTCCGATTCCGGTTCCTGTTCCGGTTCCGATCTGGTTACAAAACCGACAGTTCCGATCGGTTTTCCGGCGAATCGCATAATTTTAAATTTTAAATTTTGAAGACCGGTTTAAAAAAAAATTATTTGAACATAAAAAATTAAAAAATACACCTAAAAAATAAAAAAATACTTCAATTAAATTTATTTTTTTAAAGACTTGAACTGTTGAACATAATTATTTTTTTTAAAAAAAATTTCAACTGATTTTTTTTTTTAAAAGTTTGAACATAATTTAAAAAAAAAAATGGGCTTGAACTTATTATTTTTTTTTTGTTTAAAAAAAAATTAAGTTGCCTACGTATCCTCTTGGGGTTTAGAGGAATCAAAGCCCACATAGTTCTTAGTTACCTTATACCAATTTCATCCCTTTTACCTTAATCGCTATTTGCACCACCGGTTGATGTTCCCGTTGAGGACCCATCGTATAAATCATATAAATCTTCATTTTCTTTTGGATTTTCTTGGGCTCTTAGTTCGGCCTTGGTCCAATCATCCACGCATGCTTGTGCGTCTAATGAATCGGGTGTCATACGAGATCGTGTTTCATCAAGTATGTTTCCTTCTTGACTAAAAGCTTGTTCAACCACAACAGTGAAGATCGGAGCTGCTAAAATTTGTTTTGCAAGTAAAGAAAGAATTGGAAAAGTATTTGCGTGACGACTCCACCAATCTAAAATTGGAAAATCAGTATCTGCATAATCATCACCAAACTTAAAAGAAGTTGTTAGATAATTATCAAATTCAGAAATAGAACTGGATTCCCTTGTTCTTTTTTGTTTTTGTAGTAAAACTTGTTGAGCAACACCAACACTACTTACCCTTTGTGTTGGAAATTGTTGAATATTAGATTGAGAAGAAGTAGAAGTAGAAGTAGATGAACTAGAAACTTGAACAAATTCATTATATAATTGCATAATATTTTGTTTAACTTCATGCATTACTACATTTATATTAACATTATCTTCTACATCAAGATTTAATACTTCATAATAAATAGTCAAATAATCACATAAAACATCCATTCTACATCTAGGATCAAATGCAATAGCAACAAGATAAATGAGTGGTATATTTTTAAAATAAGATAACCATTTTTTTCATTGAAAAAATATAATCTTTTAATAAATCATCATTTTGAAATTCTTGGAGTGAAGTAACAATATTAATACACATAGGTAAAAATAAATGAGATGTGGGATAATAAACCCCACTAAATTTATAGGTAGCATCATTAAAAATTTTTTAAATATCTAAAATTTTTGCACAAATCTCCCAATTTTGTGGATATAAATTAATATCCTCAATATTATTAGTAACAAAAAAGCATAATAATTCTTTATAAGAAAAAGACTCGTTTAGTAATTCATATGTTGAATTCCAACGAGTTGGGACATCCCTTGGAAAATGTTTTGGTCTTTTATTATTTTCTTTACAAAATTTAGCCCAACTTTTCATCACTTGGGGATGTGTCCATAAATATGAAATAACTTTTTTAATCGGAGAAATAAAAGATTCAAGAATTTTTAAACCATCTTGTACACATAAATTTAAAACATGGCATGCACATTTTATATGAAAAAATTTTCCACCAATATTTGGTTCACAAATTTTTTTAAGTTCAATAATTGATCTAGTATTTGCAGAAGCATTATCAAATGAAATTGAAAAATTTTTTTTTGTCAACTTATATTCATCTAAAATTGAAACAATTACTCTATAAATATTATTTGTAGTATGTTTATCATCAAAAACACGAAAACCAATAATTCTTTTTTGAATTTTTCAATCATCATCAATCCAATGATATGTAATACCCATATAAGAATGTATTTGCCAATGATCACTCCAAACATCACAACAAATTGAAACACGAATTTTCATTTGAGAAAATAAAAGCTCTAACTCTTTTTTTTCCTTTATTATATAAAGAAATAATAGTTCGTTTTACAGTATTTCTTGGTACTCTTTTAGCAGAAGGATTTAAAGTTTTTTGACAATAATTATTAAAACCTACTTTTTCACCAAAACTAAAAGATAAATGTTCCATAGAAATCATTTTTGCTAATTCTTCTTTTTGTATTTTTTCAGAATATTTAAATAAAGAAAGGTTAGAAGCGTACCCGGAAATTTGTGTTTGAGACCGATCAACTCCTATTTTTGTTGGATGTTTTGTCTCCAAATGCTTCCAAAATGATCCATAGCCGCCCGCTTGTTTAAATTTATAAGATTTTCCACAATAATTGCAAATTACATCGTACATTTTCTCACCTTTGAATTTTTTTGTGAAATAAATGGCGAATATGTCGGAACTTTGTCTTGCTCTTGCAACAATTTGCGCTCGTTGCTCTTGCTCTTGCTCTTCATCTTCTTGTAATTGCTCATTAAATTCGGATTCTTGAGTTGGAATTTGCAAATTTTCATTTGGATAATCCTCAAAATTAAATTGGTCGGGAATCATATCATAGATGTTGTTTGTAGGGATAGATGATTCTCCAATCTTTCCCTTGCCCTTACCCGAATTTAAGTTTCCTCCACTTGCCATTATATGATAATAAAATATAATTTGGAAAATTGAATAAAAAAAATTAGAGAGAATAATTACTTAATAAGAGAGATTGTAGAGTAGAGAAGAATAAATGAATAATATAGAGTAGAGTGTAGTATATTGTAGAGAGAGTAAGTAGAGAGTGTAGTATATTGTAGAGAGAGTAAATAGAGAGAGTTGAGATTTTTTTGTAATGAATTTGTAAATAAAATGAGGTATTTATAATAAATCCAAAAATTCATTTTTCCAAAAATACCCTTGAAACTAGCCGTTATGTAGCCGTTTATGACTGTTGGGAGGGGTAATTAAGAGATTTCACAATAAAATTAAAAAAAAAAAAAAAACCAGGTCTGACAGTTTACAACGGCTAAAACCCCCGGTTCCAACCGGCAGTTCTAACCGGCCGGAGAACCGGCGGTTCCAGTCCGGTTCCGACCGGTTCTCTGGAACCGCCGGTTCTGGTTCCTAATTTTCTAGAACCGGAATTTTCCGGTTTCGGTTCTCACCGGTTCCAGTTACGGTTCCGGGCCGGTTCGAACCGACAGTTCCGGTTCCCGGAACCGTAATATGGCCATGCCTAGGTGTTCCTCCACCTTTTGTAACCAAAAAAAAAAAAAAAAACATCAGTATGGAAAGTTAAACTCCCTAACACACAAAATAGCTAAATTGAAGTTCCGAATTTCATTCCGAACTCGATTAAACAAAAATATAAATATAAAATTTATAAGAAAAACTTCATAAATCATTAACTTTTTTTTTTATTAGCAAGTTCAATTATTTTTTATTAATATTATTGTTCAAGAAAAACTTAACAATACCAAGAGCTACACAAAAGCCATCAGATCTCCCTAATACACTATATCCTAATCTTGGCATTGTTAAGTAAAAAAAATCTAAACGAAAATACTTACAGATACTTCCATACAATCAGAAGAAAGAGTACCTAGCCAACTCTTCTTGAGTTAAATTCACGTAACAAAAGGTATAGGCGTATCAATCCATTAGCAAACAAGATTTGTTACAAGGATTACCAAAGACCATGACCAGAGTATGATGAAACTAGAAAAGGATCCATAAGCCAATCATTATAATCATAAGGGATAGAAGGAAGCTTAGCTTTCAACATTTTAAAGCTACGCATCTTGATTGTTTCAAATAACTCAACAGAATTAATCACTTCTGCATTGAAAAATATTTTTATTTCTTTTGATCCATAATGACCAGGAGGCTATAAAAAAAATAGAAGACCGAGCAAATTCGTCCCGCCATCTAAGTTGAATATAGGTAAACGGCAAAACAGCTTGCACGCCCCACCACTGAATGAATCGTTAACTTTTAAATTGGCTCATTAAACCTTTAACTAATAAAATTATATATATATTTTTTGAAAGAGTAGTGAAATTATATCTATTGAATACTTAAATTTGTAAAATCACACTTATTAAATATAATTTGACATAATTTTTAATGATTGGATCTATGTTCAACATGTGTAAGAGTTTTTGCATCTAGCACAAAACAAACTATAATGCATATAGTCTCTACAATTAGTGCAAACTACTAAATAATGATTTTCATATTATTTAATTATCTAATAAGTGTTAAATAATTATAATTTTATTAGTTGAAATATTCAATAAATATAATTTTATAAGTTAAAAATTATAGTTGATAAGGTAAAAGTTTTATCTTCTAAAATCAAATTAGTTCACAACACAATTCAGTACACCCTCCATTCTAATTTAATAGCAACAAATAGACATTTTACTTTGTTTCACTTTAAGCACTCATTTAGGAATTTGAAACTATATTAATTATTTTTTTTCAACTTTACCCATATTTATTAGGTGTAATTTATTTTTATATTTACATTGAAAAATGACAATTTAGACACATTGTAACATGTTTTTTTTAGAAAATAAATGAATTTCAATCATTTTCTTAATCATTGTGAAAAGACCAAATGTTGCTATTAAAGTGCAACGGAAGGAGTAATGTCCTGGCTCACTTATCCACATGATAACTGATTATCATTTAATTTCAATGCTTAATATTACTTTTTTAGCTTCCTTGTGTTTAATTACTTCATTTTTCATACAATATAAAATGACAGTGAAAGCTATATGTCACTAATGCTACCTAATCTCCTCATTTCAATTCTTATTTTACTTATAATATAATTTTTCTTTAATAGCAACTTGCTTGTGAATGCCAATGGTATACCATGTCAACTCCTGTCGACATATGGTACGTTAATCTATGGATAATATTGTCAAATGTCTTGTCCGCATGCTTCCCAGATCATAAATTAAGATTTACTTCAAAATTTAGCAATTTAATTATTTTCGGTTAAGTGTTAGTTTTAATGTAAATCCAGGCATAAGTTTGTTGATCCTCACTTTCACTAAAATTACTCCACTTCGGTAATAATGTCAACTCTCTTTTCTTATTAATCAGGATTCAATTTCGGCATTTTGCTAGTAAACGTTAAGAGATATTAATAATATTTTCAGATTTACCAAATCAATATATGAGAGTGTACGAGGAGATTGCATATGCCCAAGTCCCTTGTATACTGTTATAATGGGTCTGTTCGGTGAGATTAACTGTTTTTGTTAACCTGTTTGAGTAAATTTTCATAAAACGCTAAAAGTTGAACATTATATGTGTTAAGTTTTTATAAAATATTGCCTTAATCTCTCAAAGTTAATTCAAATGTAATATTACCGAACACTATAAAAAATAGTGTATAAAATGCATTAGCCATTTTTGGATATTTCCACGAGGTGTCTTGACCAGTGTGTCCGTTTTAACGGTACATGATAAACCTAACTAATCCCGGTTCACCCTTAGAGGCAAAGGAGTTGGCTCGAGGAAATTTGCATTGCGGAGTATTAAACCTATGACATAAGCCATAGTAATCAATCCCGCAAGTAATCTTTATAATTGAGCTATTCCGTTTGAATTAATAGTGTATTATGTGGGAATAGGACAGAGATAATGTGATTTCCGATAGCACCTTTAACGAAATTTAAATATCTTAAAACGATTTTAGTAATTACTAATTAGAAAATTATATATTATTAGTTTTTTTTTTTATACATGGGAAACTCAATGGGCCGAAACAATATAGTGGGCTACACAGCAGGGGACAACCCTCCCTTTTAAATAACATTCACCGAATTGGCGATAACCTTTGTGGTGGAGAGGACTTAAACTCGAGACCTCTCACTTCTTACATCTTCTACGAGAGGTAAGAAGATCAATCAATTATATATTATTAGTTGATTAGATATAATTTATTAAAATTATTTTTTTAAATAAATACATATAGATAATTAAGCATTTTGAAATTTTAAGTTTTATCTTTTTTTAAATTTATTTTTTACATTTGTATAATTTGATTGGATATATATTTTTAAAAATAAAATTTTAAATAGAATAACAAGTATAAAATGAGCAATGACATAAAAAAAATTAAATCGTTATATTCACATTAATCTCATATAAAATTTTCTTTTAACATTATAAAAATATAAATAATTAATTTTATTAATTAAGTAACTTATTTATTTGTTTAAATTTGCAACCAAGAAGAGTAGAGAAACAGAAGACTAGGATAAATTCATTAAGTGACCAATATTGGATTCTAGTATGATTTGCTTTGTAATTTCAATTTATTGACTTGGCTTTGGTCATTTTTTTTTGTCTATCAACATTAAATTCTGTTAAATCATAGCCTTTCCGGTCGAAGAATGGAATGATTTTTGAGATTCAAATTTGGTAATTTTTTTAAATGTAATTTGTTTGTTGTTATGTGTAAGTTCTAAAGAGTTTTTTTCTTAATAATAATTTTTTATTTTTTTATTTTCTTTTTGGTTATTGAATCAATTTGTAACTATTATCACTTTGATTTAGGAAGAGGTTTGTATCTCCCTTGCAATGACCTTTTGATGATTAAACATTTTTAATTTCTTGATATTTTTTCTTTTACATACTAAATCTATTTGACTTGAAGGAGAATATTATTTGGGAAAATGGGAAAAAACTATAATTATATGTTTCTGTTTTGGATCACTTTTGGGGGTTTCAACGATCTGTATATATGTGCATATATTCATTTTTCTAATGTACTAGCTAAGTAATACCGCCTCTATAACCAAAATGATTATCACTATCATTCTAACTCATATTATTTTAAACAATTCAGCTCACCTTTTCATTTTTTTTTCTTTTACCTAGCACTAAAAAATATTTTTTTTTATTTTTTTTAGTACAATTGTATATCGATATTGATTTGAGGTTGGGAGGTAAGGGATTGGAGCATCTATTAGGTTTCAAGAATTTGCATTTATAAATTAGGGGCTGAAGGATTAGGTATACAGATAGAGTTGAACTTTATTTTGAAATCATTTTACTGTATCAAAATAGAATTAAGTATATAAAAGTAGTATTACTAGCAGCTTTTAGGACAAAGTGTAACATAAATTAACCGCTGAATATATTTTAATCTAAGTAAGATTATACTTTAATATTATATAAATAAAAAAAATTAAACGAATAAGAATAACGAGTACAACACAAGTCATAAAAAGACTAGTAAATAAATAAATAAGTAAAAATTTTAATTCTCAAACTTCAGATGTCATTAATTATAAAAATTACTAGACTGTGACGGAATGATAAAATTCAGCTGGATAAAATATTTTATATTGCGACTATGAAATAATTTTAGATTAAAATTAAAATTGAATTGTCATCTTCATAGATTTGAGTAATCAAGTAATTAGTCATCCATAGCAAAAGACTTGCATACAGGTTTTAAGAATACGTCACCTTAATTGATTAATTATTAAGGTAAGTTTGATAATGAGCTCCTAATTAATCAAATTCTTCTCATTCTTTAGAGACACATAATGAGCTAAACAGATACAGATGTCAAAATTTCAAATCCTTGATTCAAAAGAGCCCCAGTGATCCACAGCTTCAAGTTTGGCAAGTTCATGTCCTTGTCACTTTCTTTAACCTGTTTTAAAAATTGCATAACTAATCAATTAATTCAAGAACAAAAAACACAAAATAAAAGTAATTAAAAAGAAAATGGTGTGATTAAAAAAAATAAATCTCACATTTAAGGTAAATGTTAATACAAGTCTGTCAGGAATTGTGGCCAAGTTTGAGTTTTGAATCTTGAAGCTTGTAAGGGACTCAAGAGTCCTGTAGAGGGAAACAGCAACTCCATTTCCTTTGTTACATACCAATCTCACATAAAACCCTCTTTCTTCCACTTGAAACACATCAATCTAAAGAACCCAAGTGAAGAAATTTAATCAATAAACTAATAAATTAATATCAATGAACATTATACTAATAGTTCAATGGTCGAGTGGAAAACTAATACTACGGGCAATGATGAAGCTAGGGGTCTAGAGGTGGCCCCCTACTCCCTAACAATTTTTTTTTTTAAAGAATTTATCTATAAAATATTAAAATCTTTTATTTTACCTGTTAAAATAGTAAAATTTTTTCAATTTTGCTTTCTTTACCTCTTGACATTTTTTTTAGCCCCTTAATTTTAATTTCTGGCTCCATCATTGACTACGCATTCAAAAATATTAAAATCTTAAGATAATTATTGAGCTAATAGTGTAGTAGTTGAGTGAAAACCTCAAAATATATAAATTTAATTTTCAAATTTTAGCTTAATAACTAAAGCATGAGAAAGTTTTACACTAGATATGTCTAATTAATGAACCTGCATGATGCTCTTCTTGCATATTGCACAATTGTTGTTGGCAATTTGAATCTTCCTCAGGTTTTTGCTTGATCCTTGATATCCTTCAGTTCCTACTAAAGATGCTTCAAGACCAGCAATCTCAGTTCTTAGCTTCTTGGCCTGCATTTGCAGGTCTTTCACATATAATACAGCATCTCCAATAATGGAGGCCTTATCCATCTACACATTTCCAAATACAACATTACAATATATATATAATTTTTTAAATAGAAAACAAGGGAAGGCTTCGTACATCAACCCTTCTCAGACTGTCACATTTTTGTTCAGTAAACTTTCAAATAACTATAGATTGTCAGATTACGTACCTTAGTTATGTTAGGAACTAAGGATCGCAATGCATACAGCTTCTCCTTCATCCTACCCCTCCTTTTTCGTTCCGAGATCAAAGTTCTTGATCGATCATTTTTTGTTTTCCTATTCATGGTCGTCGTCGTCGTGGTTGTTCCTGAAGAATCTTCCTCACCATCATTATCTTCTTCTTCTTCTGCTACTCCCATGACACCCTCATCAAAGTTTGGCATTGTAATACTAGGGAAACAACTATTATAGTTTTGATGACTAGGCGCCGTTGCACTACTGGTACAGGCACCACCAATATCAAACACATCTTGTGTTGGATTTAAAAGTGGATGACCCACCAACAAGCCATTGATAAGATCACAGTCAAAACCAGTAACTTGATCTTCATTCTCTCCTCGAATCAAATCGATGAATTGATCGAAGTTAGCTTCATCAATGAAATCATGCAATTCAAAATCATTATTGATTTGCACTAAAGGGGAGTTAATTCTTGATGCACCACCATTAATCATATGCATATCCATTTTGCTTGAACAAGTGAAAATGATTATTAGAAAATGATAGATGATTAAGGGTGTCGACAGGATTTATAAATTATGGTGTGAAGGGAATCAAATGGAAAGTTCTTGACATTGGAGGGATGTTATTGTTTATTTTTAGTAAGAATTGCTAAAAACAGAGACCCAGAAGAATTTTAAAACATGGTTCGTTCTTTAGTTCCAACAACTTAGAAATCGTAGATTCTTTGGATAAAGAGAATGAGTTGTAATGTCATATAAAGAAATGGGGTCTTCTGATGCTAAATAATATTTATTAGCAGAAATAAGCTAATATCATATTCAAAGGCAATGTGAAAGGAATCAGATCGAAGAGCTTTGACGTATACCCTTTCGTCAATAATCAAACTTCTTTCATAAATTACTCGAGCATTTTTTTTTTTTAATCAGTAGGTGTAATATTAAACCTCAAAGTTCTTATTTTCATAAATTAAAAATGAAAATCAATCGGTTAGCGGTATTTTAAATTTATTTGATTTCACTACACTTCAGTTTTCACATTATATTTTAGTTTTTCAACTTTAAAATAAAATATAATTCTTTTAAATGATAGATTTAAATATTATGTTTAAGTTTTTCAATTTATATTTTGATTTTTTGAAGGAGAGTTAAATGTTAATATCACGGAATTTGCTAATTAAATGATAGATTTAAATATAAAGCTGCTAATTAAATTATTCAAGATCAATTAGACAAATTTAGTTCTTAAATTCGAAAAAAAAAAAAGAAAAGAAAAAAGAAATACTAACAAAGTCAAGGTTCTGATGTTGATGGCAAAGGATGCCTGACGCTGATCGTAAGGTTCTAGAACAATTGGAGTAATACCTAACTGATATTATAATAGGTGCTGCTTATCAAAAAATAACACTCAAAAACAAATTCTATTCCAGTTAATTGACCAAGAAAATGCAATCCCCGCTCAAGTTGCTGCTTCTCTCCTTTCCTTTATTGAAATTCAAAAGAAAGGAAAAAAAAACAATAACAGAATCCAATTAAAGAAAATCCAAACAAGTTACTTTGCCTCAAATCAGTTAAAAAATTAATTACTACTATGAAAATTGATATTTTCTTTGTTAAAATTATTTTTAAGCGGAAAAATCTAATGTTAAGAATATAAATAATTCTTTTAATTTGTAAAAAAAATTAGCAAACTCTCTATTCATTATAATAGTAAGTTCCACTTTTTATTTAATTAAATATTTATAATGCTTATTATTAATATTAATATAATGAATTATATTTCTTAAAAAAAATTTCAGAATAAATCAATTGCAAAATGAATTTATCCTCAAATTTTATTTGATTACAACTCAAATTATATATAATTAAAAAAAAAAACCTTACTAATGGCAAATCTCCTATAATTAATTTCCCTATATTATTATTATTATTATTATTATTATTATTTTACTCAAACTTGAACATTTTCTATAAGACGTGAGAAGATCAATCACACCATATTTAATTAGGTTGTTTCTTTTTTTTTTTTATTAGATATGTTATATTTTTTTTTATTAGAGATGTTATACTCTATACTTTGGAAATTTGATGTATGAATGGCATCTAACTTGTACAATTTGGATAAACTAATTTTATATATATTATCACAAGTCACAATTGACATATAATTAATTGATTTAGGCGAAAGTGGGTGACACAAAAGGAAGCATGGCAGGCAGTCAATTGATAGACGCCAAGCACGTGTCGCTACTCCACGTCACTTTGCTGAAATTTAATAATAGTGTTTGTTTTTTTTTTTTTTTTTTTTTTTAAGAAACAGTAATTCAAGGAAAATTACATAATTACTATTTTTTTCTTCAAATAATAGCATCAAAAGTTGCAAATTATATTTGTGTCATTTACGCAATTACAAATTATTAAGAAATGACACCAATATATTTATACATTTTAAGACACATTGAGAATGGAAGTTACAAATCACGTTGAAATGATAGAGAGGAGAATACAATCTGTCCAAAGCATCAAATATTTATACATTTAAATTTGAATAAAATTCATACTAAACTTAAAATTTTAAATATAATAAATTTTAAAATAATTTAAAACATAAGTTACTTCATATATATATATATATATATATTCTAGTCCTTAAATCCTAACTTTCAAACTAAATATACAAATGTAAGCACAAAATAAAACAAATTTCAAAAGCTGAGTAAGCATTATTCTTAAAAAAAAAAAAAAAAAAAAAAAAAAAAAAAAAAAACAGAGCTTAGTAAGCATTGAATGGCCGCTGAGTCCACCACGTGCATTCTGCCACCGCCACTTAATTAGTTAATGTCATCCTAATTAAAACCACATAATTAATTATATATGTTGAAACCAAATTATTAATCATTGCTTGGATGATGCATAAATCATACATAATATTGCAGCATGGAATATGACTCGACTCCAGCTATTATATACATATATCGATATTACATGCCATTTTCGGGCAAAATTCAGTGATTATGTCATACATCCCAACTTGTGTTTTTTTTTTTTTTTTTTTTTTTTTTTTGGTAATCTCCATACTTCAAAACATGATGAATTAGTCTAGATTAAGAGTGTAAATAAGTCGAGTTGGCTAACAAGCTATTGAAGCTCGATTCGAGAAAATTTTGAAAATGTTCGGCTCAAATGAAATTCAAATTTGAGTTTAATGATATTCAGCTTGAAAACTAATTTAATATTATTAAGCCTTATTAAGCTTTTATATAACATATATAATATGTATTTTAAAAGTTTTCAAGAATTGAGCCTCAAATTTGAAATTTTTCAAGTTGAACTTGTATCTTAAATTGAGCTAGAGCTTAAAATTCTCAGGCTCGTCGAGTTTTGAGCCGAGCTAAATTCTATAGAACTAAATTTCAAGCGTATTTGGCTCAACTCGTTTACAACCCTGGTCTAGAAAACAATCAAACTATTGTTGTTCATTTTTTTAGTATAAAATGAATGTCGATTAACGAATGCCCTCTTAAATATGATAGCAATGGTGGCGCACGAAGTGCAGTTAGTGAAAAATTCTTACATATAACTAACAATGAAATACCAAATGATTAATAATAATTAACACCTCAATTTTGCAACTTAACTTAATGAATATTGAGAAACTGCCTACTTTTTTTTTTATATATATAAATTCATGATGGAGGAATAATTGATTCTTGCTGTGTCTAACAATACTATTGATGTGGGTGGAATTCTAATTTCTAAAAGTTGTGCAGTCTCAACAATTATAATGGATATGAAATCAGATGATCTGGACTTACTTAACAGATTTGGTGGCCCAGAAGGAAAAGGAGGCTCTCACAAAGTCAGATGAATTTAAAAAATGAGCACATGAGAACTCTTTTGTAACTTCTACCATTGTTGTTTATATTTCTAAGGATTCAACGGGTTGTCGTCTTCTTTTAATCAATTGGCTGATCTTGCTTTGCTAGACAGCCGGACATTACGAAAATCTTAAGCTGGAACTGTTGAAGGTTAGACAGCCTTCGAGAAGCTCATGCTCTTAAGGATCTTTCCAAATTTATATACTTGAGATCAATTTTCTTATGGAAACTCATAAGGCTCACTTTCATTTGGAAATAATAAAAAGAATTATGAGTATTGACAATTGGTTTTGTTTAGACAAAATTAGAAGAGATGGAGGTTTGGCCATGTTATGGGATCTGGGATCATCCAGTTTAGGTCAGCGTGGTTCGATACTGAAACAAATTCATTGACAGCTATGTCAATATAGCGGATACAATGATTAGGATGACTGGTTTTGATGGATACCAAAATCGAATAGGCGCAGGAGTTCCTGGAACAATGATTAAATATTAGAACCTGTTTAAATACATGTTTAGCATTAAAAATATATTTTTTTATTTTTTAAAAATAAAAAGTAAAAAATTATAAACTTATTATTTTGACTTAATAAAAAATATAATATAAATATTAAATATAATTATAGCCTTAATTATAATAAAAAAAGGAGTATATATATAATTTTTCTTTTAAACAATAATTATTTTAAATATTTTTTGAATATTTATTAAATAAATAATGGTGGCGACTAATAGCTACGAGAGCCATTGAGTCTGAATCCAATCCAAACCCGTTATAGGTAGTAAATACTATCCAAACCTGTCCCAAACTCATTTATTCATCTCAAACCTGTTAAAATCGAATAGATTTAGATCGGTTAAAATTGTCATCCCTAATTCCAGCTGATGTTGTGGAGGTTGTGCGACTGAATTAGAAAACCTAGTTTTTCAACTGTGTTTTCTCCAATTATGGAAACGAAAACAGTCATAGACGCTTGAAAATGACGCTTTGCTTCTGATTTCTGAGGCTTATGCATCGTGGTGATTGGAGGACTAAGGGTTTTGGTGGGTTGAAGGACACTTGGGTTGGCTGACTGCCTCTGGTTGTGGTTTACCAGCTGAAGTGGATTCATTAAATTTAGTTTGAGGATTATTAATTTATTTTTGACTAAAAATGACATTTTCTTTATTTTTAAAGTTTTCTGATATTTTATTTATTTTAAAATTTAATTTCTGACGCTTATCAAGACGACCAAAAAATCAACTACAATATAATGGGCCGGGTCCCTTCCAGAAATCTATTTGCTGCTAAAAAGCGTGACATGTATTAAATTTAAATTAAAATGAAATTTACGCATAAAATAAATATAGATGAATTAAAGTTTCTCCGAAGTCCGAAGGCTGAGTCTGAAAACATTAGTTAAAACTGTGTATTGAAAACTTTTATCAGACGTTTCATTAATGTGGCTGTTCAAAAAGATTATTTATGATATTTATCAAAAGGATTGTTATTTTCTATTGTTCTTTCTTTTTGTTTAAAAAAAAAAAAAAGTTTTTCATAACAAGTTAAAAAAAAAGGAACTATCATAAAGGAAATTATCAAGACCATTTCTTACAAAAGAAAATCTGAATCCAATCCATTTTATATTTTTATTGAAACAGAAGTTTGTTAACGTAGCAATCATATTTACAAATATTACAAATATTCCAAGGGCAAGAATTGTTTCCCTTTCAAAAGAATGATGGTTAGTCCATTTGAACAATATTTTGTTTTTCTTCGTTATTCTTTTTTATCTATACACAGAGGCCAAAGCAATAATAATAAACTTAAAAAAAAAAAAAAATACAACATATAATTGAAGGGAGAAGCCCTGCATATATCTCCCACAAGGCTGACATTTCCCTTCAAATTTGTTCCACAGATAGATTAGCAGATCAATCTCCTCAAAAAGTTGGTTTCTTTGCGAATCCAACGCATCTTGACAATTCAATAAATAATCAAGAGCTGATGATAATTGAATATGGGATAAATTGAATGCCATTGTTTTGATACTGTTTAGTCATCTCACAATCTCAGCCATCCCAGATGAGCATGAGGAATTGTTGCCTCCTCGCGTCTGTCTCGTATTGTATGACTTGCAGCTTAGGCATTTGTGTGCCACAACATGAAATTGGACTTGAGAGTTTGTGCCGCAATCATTGCACAGAATCCATACCTGTTTAATTTGAACACAATGCTCATTTTGGTGAATATTTATACGACTACCAGCTATTAATTGATCGATGGGATTTTGTGTTAAGCTTGGTTACTTACCATCTTGTTTCGATATATTTCAGGCATTGGAGTTGCAGCGATCTGGCATTGAAGTTTTGAACAATGGGTTATTGAAACAAGCACGAAAAAAAAAAAAAAAAACATGAATATGCAGTATAAAATATAAATTACCTCTTGATCCAGTTTTCTCCACAATTTGGACATGTTGCATATAGATTTTGAGCAAACTGGGCATGAGTACCTGCAAAATTTTTGAGTTATTCATGAACCATCCCATTGGCTGACTTTTGACAAATGAGGCAAAATAAAATAATAATAATAAAAAAAAAGCAACATAAAAAAATGGAACTTAAAGCTAAAATCCCATAAACCGGAAATTTCTTTTGTGTACAGCGCTTACCGGCAATGTTGCTCCATCTCTCTCACACATTCCAAATGTATCGTATGCCCACATGGTAACACAGTAATATCTTTCATAGTGTCAAACAGAAACTGCACATTGGAGAAGAGATCATTAAGCATCAAACAGCTAATTTTTTCAATAAATCAAAATTGTATTCTGTTAATGCTTTTATTTACCTCAAAACAAACAGGACAATTGTGGTGCATTGCTCTTTCCACACAACGGTGAGCATCTTTCATTAACTTCGAATAGCAACATCCTGAACAGAAATTGTAAAATCACTCCAAATATTCAAGAGGGGGAAAAAAAAAGAGTATAAGATTCCAATGAACCAGTTGGCTCATATCCCACTTACCGCATTTTTCACAATGGAAAAAATTGTCCTTGCCACCAGTTCTGTGGAAAGCCAATTCAAAGAAAATGGTTAAGTTCAAAGGTTCAGCAGTTTAGGGATTGCATTCACAAGGACAGGACATTACTTCAATGATTAGAATAGTAAGCATACAACTGTATAGAAGAAAGAAAAAACAGCTGAAAGTAGATAACATAACAGAAAACATATATCTGAGAGTCTTGCCTGCAAATTCCACATTCATCACAATGGTATTGATTCTTGGCTACCTGAAGCACCAATCAGTTTGATTATCAGTAAAACTTTCCAACTTGGCAAGCCATAACCCAAAAACATAACCATTGAGAAATAAGGAAGAAAATTACATCATCGTCAAAGAATTTGCACTTTGCACAGAAATATTTGCCCATGCAAACCCCACAGTTAACGCAATTCCGTTGAACCTGATTCAATAGAAAACAAGAATATTAAAGAACTCAAAATACAATTATCAATAGTCGTGATACAATTTTTATGTTATGACACTCACATCTTGTTCTGTGCCACAGAGGGAGCAAATGACCTGAAAATTTTATACAATTAGAGAAGTAAATCAATTAACAATACTGAATGCCGAAAATGACCAAAAGAGAACTATATGACCTTCAAATTAGACCTGACCCCAAACATATGCACATCAACTCAATAAAACATCTTGTGAGTTTTGCAGATATTGAAAAAGAATGTGATGCTTTTTATCACAAAATGTTGAACTTTTGCGTGAAATGTTTCTCAAAAAGGCCTAACAGGACATCTGCTTGTTTTGTCTCCAGTATTCCAAAATATTATCCAATTTACTTTCCCTATAGAATTGTGTACTTAAATAAAGAGACAGGCAAGATTCTTGAGACCACCAATCACAAAAGCACATTAACTTGAGAGATGAAATGCACGTGCAAATAGGAAATACCTCAAACGTGGAAGATTCAATTCACAACCACAAGACCAATACTTTTTTTTTGATCTTTTCATACTTTGATTTTGCAAATGGCTAAAAAATGAGTACCAACGGTTTATTATAGTTTATTATCTTCTTTCAAATCACAATCATCAAGATTATCCACCACAGTCTCACTTGAATACATATTTTTAAAAAATCCAAACAATTTCTATATTAATAATAGGAGAAAAAAAAAACGGATATTAGAACTTATTAACTGAAATAGAAAGGGAGAGACCTTTGTAACTTCATGGCGAGGAATATCATGACGATCAAGAGGATTAGTTTCCAATGCATTCTGTTAAGTACAAAAAGAAAAATCAGTTTTTTAAAACAGAAAAATATTCATCAATTAAGCAACTGAAGAATATTTATTTTGGGAAACCCTTCCAAAAATAGTAGAAGAAGACAAATATCATAATTTATTGTACCTTAGCTTCATTATGGCAATGCCTGCAATCAAAGATCTCATTACAACAAGGTGCTCTAATCTTGCATCTTCTCCTGTAATGAGAACACCTAAAAAAACCCGCCACAACAACAAAGCCAAAGGACACAGATTCAATTATCTTTAAAAAATCAACAAACATGGACGAAATTGAAAAAAATCTGAAGGCAAATATAAGGCATACCCATAATTCCTAGATCCAATCTCAATTAAAGATTCATTATTATCTACAAACTCTGTCCCCATTCTCTTCAAAATCCAAAATCTTCACCAAAACCCAGATAATAAAGATTTAAAAAACTGAAGCAAAAACCCAAATAGAGATTACAAACCACCACCAAGAAGACAAGTTAAAGAGGTAAAGAGTTTTGAGTATTTATATATGTATAGTTACTGATATTAACAAAAGGGGATGAGTCAGATACACGGAGGAAAATTTCGTCTTACCCGAGAATTAATGGGCAACGTGCTTTTAATGGATTTGGATAAGGAAGCTTTTATCATGAAATCCTAAAAAGGTTTCTTTTTTCTTTTCTTTTTTTTTTTTTTTTCCTTTTTCGTTGGATGAGCTGTTGATGTTGATTCTTCGATTCTCAGAGGCTGCGAGCTAAGACTGAGTTGGCAAATCTAATTCTTGCGTATTACTATAATTACTATTTACTATTACTATGAAGGGCTGAAGCGGGAAACAACCTGCCAAAAAAATAAAAGAAAAAGGGTGCGGGGGAGTGGTGGTGGTGGTGTTGGTGGTGATTGTTGTAAATGACAATCGTGGAGGACAAGATTTTTTTAACGTAACCGTTTTAACTGTAAAGCGGCATATTGGAGAAGGGAGGATAAGGTTTGAGATAAAATATTGGATTTTAAAGGTCACGCACTTGTCGGGCGGTTATATCACACGCTCTTGAAACTTTTATTTTTCCCTAATAGCTTAGAGGCATACGTGATATAAGGTATCTGGGGTACTTAGTATGTTATCATCATAATAATAATAATAATAATAATAATAATAATAATAGATAATCAATTCAAATATGAATGAATTATTTTTTAATTTATTCATACAACTTGGTCAACTAGATGGGGAAAAATTTTTGTTTTCACATCTGAGTTTTGGCTAAAATTTTCGTTTAGACAGATTTAATTCAATCAGTTTATATTTCTATTGAATCGAACTTAATAATATTTTATAATAACAAAAATTTTAAGACTATGTTCAAAATAACCAATAATAAGTTGATTGGATAGTAAACTGTCTTAATTCTCATGAGGGTGAAATATAAATTCGATATTCAGAAAATGTATTTGATAAGAGACCAAAAAACTTCATATTCTACTATCTAAAGAGAGATTATACCTCTTAATTTTACTGTAAAAAAATTATGCTCAAAATGAAAATATAAACCATCTTTATGAAAAAAAATTATAAATATCATGAACTAAAAGAATTAAAACAACAAAATTAATGTTTTATACTTTCTTTTTTCTTTAATCAACATTGGCGCCAATTTTTTTTTGGTAATTTTTAAAGTCAAGAAAGCAATTGAGAGGACCTTTTCTAACTATTTCTATATTTTAAAAGTTGTTGCATATCCTTTTTGAAATGGGATAAAATTATTCTTCCACAAAAGATATGACAAGGATTAGAAAATAAAGGAAAAAAGATTTTTTTTTTAAAAAAAAAGTAATTTTCCTTTTGTGGGGTATCACTAATTTATTATTATAGTTTGAAGAGAAAATTTTTAAAAAATTAAATATTACTTTTTTCTCTTCATATTTTCCTTCTTTTTTAATATGGAAATGACATTTCTTGTTTTTTTAATAAAAAGCTTTGAATATAAATTTATTGTCAATTATTACTATAATTTTTTTTTAAATATTAAAAAAGAAAATTTAAATTTATTATCGGGACATAATCCACCTACCGCTGCACCATCATTTAGCTTATCCTATCACTACACTATCCTTTGGCATCTGTGGATGTTAGTATAAGAATCAGACTAATACTAGTATACTAGTAGACTAGCACAAAGAATAAAATAGAAAGGGAATTCATTGAACCTTCAGAATGGGGAGAATGAGTTTTTTTTTTTTTTTTTTTTTTTTTCTTCCGGGGGGAAGGGAGACTCAAGAATGAGCATTACATGCGGGGAAAACGCGTGACAGATAAATATAATCCCGCCAATTGGATTTTCGTTAAACAGCTGCGCCCTTTGGTCTGCCATTCATTTAGAATCTATTTTCCATTAAAAAACTCATTAGAATCTGAGTACTTGCTGACTAGGACGCATCACAACTATCATGACGGCATGACCAATTGTATTGTCTTGTCCGTGTGTGGCCTTGTATATATAAAACGTGGCAGTTTTTAAATGTTTAGAGGTTAGAATCGAAAGTGCAACGGGGAACTTGTGGAGCAGGAGTTCCTGCCTAGTCAGCTTTATCTATTTATTATAGCAACTCCCAATCTCCGATGTGACCATGGCTTTTGGTTTATATGACGTGAGATGTTATCAATGATATAGCTACACGCTATTTGTGAATATTGAATTTAAAAAAAAGCTCTCTAACATATTTTAATTAAAATTGAATTTTAATTAAAATTGAATTTTATGATGATGTGTACTATTTTTTTAAAATTATATCTAATTAAAATAAAAGAAAATAAATTGAGATTGAAAAAATTTTAGCGTGATAGAAGATAGTGGAAAAAGAAAATAAATTAATAGTAAAAAAAAATTAAATAGCTGAGTCACATTATCTGACAGACTTTTTCAAAATAAAAAATGTGGTTCATAGTGTCCACTTTTTTTTAACATCTCACTTTAACAGATTGAATAAACAGTAATATTGAAAAAAATATTATTATTTAACTGATTTGACAATTAGATAACATACAATTCACAATCCTGCTAGAGTTGCTCTTAGTAGGTTTTACTGTGGATGATTAGGACAAGCGGATAAGACTTCAATTGCTACCGATATTTGCAGACGCACTAAACCGATTACTCCACATGTAGGCATGACCACCAGTGTTTTTAAAACAGGACCAGAGACATAACCGGTGTTATTATTGAGTCATGGTTAGATCAAGTCGATTCGAGTCAACTCAGTTGAATCGAATTTTGACTTTTATTTTGAGTTTATGATTATTTAGCAATACTCAAATAAAATTTATCAATACTAAATTAGTATGTTGGCTTATAATTTTATACCACAATTCATAAAACTTTAAAACTAAAAAAATAAAAATATGTTTTTTATTTTTATTTTAATGATTATTATTAATAAAATTAAGAAGTATATTGATGCACAATCTTAGAACAAAACAATAATAATAGTATAATTAAATTGTAAAATTATTTTTCAAATCATTATTATATATATATATATATATAATATTCTTAATTATGATATATTAATTTAATATTAAATTTTCTATTATCATTTTTCAAAGTAATTACTACTTTTTTTATTAAATAAATAGAAAAATAAATTTAAAAATAAAATAGTTTACTTTTCATAAAAATGAAAATAATTAATATTAGTTATATTATTAATATTTAAAAAAATTAAAAATTTATTAATTAACTAAAAAGATAACTATTATAAAAATCTATTGTATTTATTGAAGCCATAAATGAGTTTATTATGTCTTTTTTCCAAAAAAAATTAGTATGTATCTTTTTGTTGATTTTTAAGTTTTTCTAGGAAACTCTACGTACTATTTTAAATTATCTGTACAAGTAGCTAGGTAACTTTATACATATGCATGTGATTGTAATTATTATGGATGGAGACAATTTGGGTAAAAAAAAAAATTAAAAGGCAAAAAAAGTCAAAAACCTGGTTTGATTAGTTCAAACCAACTTTATCCAGTTTTTACACCTGCTGGGTTTATATATAAAACCAGACCGATCGACTTTCAGTTCGCGATTGAATCGATCCGACTGGCCGGTCCGGTCCGATTTGAAAAAAATTGATGACCACAATTCTAGAATTCGATTTTCATTTAAAATTATCGGTTTCGGTTTTAAAGAATATAAAATCAGAATTGAACCGTTTTTAAACAGATTGAAAGATGATTGTAAAATCATCTGTTCCAATTCAGTTCTGATTTAAAACCAGAATTAGAAGTTAAAAAAAGTCACAACATAATTTTTTTTATTCCAAAAAATACTTTCAAATTGCTTTGTAAAAGGAGAAAAATGTCTATTTACTTTATTTGAGAGTTTAAAAAAATAAATATTTTATAATTTGTATGTAAAAAATATACATCATAAAGTGTAAAAGATTTAAATTAAAAATACTTAAATGAGGAGCTATTTTTTTTTTTATTTTTCCCTCTTTTTCCACTTATTTACAAGTTATATTTATGTCAATGAATTTTAAGATGATGGTAGAATTACTGCATTTAATGGTGAAAATTAAAATTAATTTTAACAATCAAAAAATCATGTGATCTTTTTTTTTTTTTCCTTTTTTAACGGTTTCAAACCGAAACCACCGATTTTAATTTTAACTATAAAGAACCGCAATCAAACCTTGAATACCCGATTTCAGTTATAGTTTGAAACCTTGAACCATTGATCACGATTTGATTTTGATTTTAACAAATTCGGTTCTAGAACTGTGATCACGTCTAACTCTAGCATAGAATATCTAAGAAATCAAAAGAGAAAATAATTAATATCAAATAAATTAATATCTAAGAAATGACTATAAATTAGCAGCATGTTCCCTCTACTAGTGCTTTTGAGATGGAAATAATTCAGCCTATGGGTTCTTCTATGAATGTGATTAAGGATCAAAGTTCAGCGTTTGTGTCTGCGGAAGACAATGCTATGGTTTTGGATGAGTCTAAGAAAAGGCCAAGGTGACACGGGCTACTCAATCTACCTCTCCCATTGAAGATTCTGCAGATGCTTCTTTGGTTTAAGTGTTTAACAGTTCAACGGTGGAGCCTATTGAGCAGGCCTGTCGAGCACAATGATTTGCATCAATTGGAACTGCCGAAGCTTGGGCAACCTCCGGCAGTTTGCGCTCTGCGGGAGCTTATTAAGAGTAGTAAGCCTGATGTTTTATTTTTAATTGAAACCTTAATTCACAATAGTAGAATAGAGGAGCTATGAGCTCAGTTTCATTTTGATTGTTGCTTTTCAGTTGATAGGTTGGGTAGGTCTGGTGGACTTGCTATTTTTTGGAATAATAAAGATTTAATTCGTGTTGTTGGCAATTCCCAGAATCATATTGATATGCTAGTTTCTTCTTTTCATAATACATGGAGATTAACTGGTTTTTATTGCTTTCTGGAAACCAATCGCCGTAAAGCATGCTGGAAGTTTCTTACAACTTTGTCTAGACGTTACATGTTGCCATGGACTATTATTGGGGACTTTAATAACTTACTGTCTGTTGAAGACAAATGGGGCGGTGCTGATCCTTCCATGGATCTTATTAACGGGTTCAGGGAGACTATTGATCAACGTGGTTTATTTAATCTGCCTCTTTTTGGGGCTTCGTTCACTTAGTTCAGATGCAGAGATGGGGCTATTATTATGAAGGACAAACTAGACAGGTGCATGGTGACGAAGTCTTGGCAGGATATGTTTCTGGATTCTAAGTTATCGGTTGTGGTTGTTGCTGTCTCTTACCATTGTTTGATCAGGTTGGATGTTCAAGTTAGTCAGTGGAGTGCTTTCAAGAGGAGACTCAGACTTGAGAATGCCTGGTTACTGCAAGATGCATTAGCGTCTGTTGTTGAACATAGCTAGTTGAATTCGGCCTCTTTATCCTTATTGCACCTCTACTAGACTTGTAGTCATTCTCTCCAAGAATGGCCCAAGAGCCTTAATTCTAATTTCTCTGGGTGTATTGAAGAGGTATAGAGTCTTGTTTCTGATGCTCATCTGTTACTGATAATTCAGTTTTGCAGGATCAACATTTATTGTCCGAGTTAAATTTGCTTCTGGCTCAAGAGGAGAGCTATTGGAAACAAAGATCTAATACATTTTGGCTGTAATATGGAGATCAAAACTTGAGGTTTTTCCATGCTCAGGCTTCCTATAGACGGAAGAATAACTGGATCTCTGCTCTTCAAGATGAGACTGGCTGCTGGGTTTCGGACCAAGTTGGGATGAGCTCTATTGTTTGTAATTATTTTTATCAGCTTTTTTCAGAAGGTTCAGGTACTTATGATGATGTGTTGAATACTATTGATCCTAGAATTTCTACTGAGAATAATGATATGTTGTTAGCTCATTTTTTCCCCGAATGAGTTTAAAACAGCTATGTTTCAAATGCACCCTAATAAATCCCAAGCCCTGATGGTTTAAACCGGGCTTTTTTCCAAAAATTCTGGTGCCTTATTGGTAACGACATTGTGCATCAGTGTTGTCAATGGTTGAATAATGGATCTTTTCCGGATTCCCTCAATTATACTACCATTATCCTTATTCCTAAAATTGAGAATCTTGGTTGTCTTAAGGATCTTAGACCCATTTCTCTGAGAAATGTGATTTATACATTGATTTCTAAAGTTCTTTCTAATAGATTGAAATGCCTGATGTTATAAGTGCTTTGTAGTCTGCCTTTGTTCAGGGAAGGCTTATTACTGACGATATTTTAATTGCTTTTGAGGTAATTCACCATATGAAGCGGAAAACTAAGGGTTGTAAGGGTGAGGTAGCTCTAAAAATAGATATTAGCAAGGCTTACGATAGAGTTGAGTGGTCTTTTGAGATTGTTGATGTTGAAAATGGGCTTTTTTGTGAGGCTTGGGTTAAGTTAATTATGTTGTGTGTTACCACTGTCCGTTATCATGTTGCTCTCAATGGGGTGGAAGTCAGGCCTATTATTCCACTCGGGCGTCTTAGACAAGGTGATCTGTTGTCCCCTTATTTGTTTATTATTTGTGCTAAGGTTTTATCTTCTTTGTTGAGGAAGGCTGAGGCTTTTGGGATTATTCATAGTTGCCGAGTTAATAGAAGAGAGCCTCCCGTTTCCCATTTATTGTTCGCTGATGATAACTTCTTCTTTTTTCGGGCTACTGTTCCTGAATGTCAGGCTATCAAGCGAATTTTAGAGGTTTATGTGCAAGCGTCTGGGCAAGCCATTAATCTCCAAAAATCAGGAATTTTTTTTAGTGCTAATGTTGCTAATACTTTATGGACTGTTGTTTTCGACTGTTTGCAGGTTCATAACACTCTTAATCATGGGAGGTATTTGGGACTTCCCTCGTTGATCGATCGAAATAAAAAGCAAATCTTTTCTTACCTCAAAGAAAGGCTTTGGAAGCGTCTTATAGGGTGGCAAAGTAAGTTTCTCTCTCAAGTAAGTAAAGAGAGTCTACTCAAGTCTGCTGCTCAGGCTATCCCGACATACTGCATGAGTGTTTTTTAGCTTCCTATTACCCTTTGTCAAGAGTTAGAACGTATGATGAATTCATTCTTGTGGGGTTCAGGGTCAAGAGATAATAAGGGTATTCATTGGTTGTCTTGGAAAAATATGTGTAGTAGTAAATCTATGGGTGGTTTGGGTTTTAGAAATTTGCAATGCTTTAATTTGGCTATGGCAAGCAGGGTTGGCGAATTTTTTTCAATCCAAGTACTCTTCTTAGTCGCATTTACAAAGCTAACTATTTTCCTAGAGGGAGTTTTTTTTTTTTTATGTTGTGGAAGCTAATAATTCCAGTTTTACTTAGAAGAATCTATTGCAGTCAAGTGATATCCTGAAAAAAGGCATTCAATGGAAGGTGGGTAATTGTATTCTATTAATTCATTTAATGACCCTTGGCTACCTAGAGACAGTAATTATTTTGTTGCTTGCTTGGGAACTAGTGTTTCTAGTACTATGAATGTTTGTGATTTTATTGTTGATTCCAAGTGTTGGGACATTGCTAAACTTCAAGGTTTCCTCCCTTAAGAGGAGGTGAAGTGCATTTTATCTATTCCCTTGAGCTCACTGGAGACTGCAGATATTATTATTTAGCACTTTTCCAAATCCAGTTTGTATATAGTGAAATCAGCTTATTATATTGCTCTTTCTCTAATAAGATTGTTCACTTGATTCTTTCACATCTTAAAGCTACTGTCTTCTCCATTTCGGTCAATGGCATTAGCTATGGCTCATTTCGCCCAACTCGTGGAATTAAACAGGGGGATCTGCTTTCTCCTCTCTTGTTTATTTTGGCTTCGGAAGGTTTTTCAAGGGGTCTTAAGAAGTTGGTGTCTCATGGGAAAATTGCTCCTTACAAGACAACTAGAGGAAGTGATATAATTACTCATCTCGCCTTCGCAGATGATCTCCTCATCTTTATTAATGGGGACGTTAAAAGTGCCAAACAGTTTAAAGAATTCCTGCAGCTTTATCAAAGAGCCTCTGGACAATTGGTTAACCTCAACAAAAGCTCTTCCTACTGTTCTTCGAAAAGAACTTCGGCTTACAAGGATTAAATTCAGTCTATTCTTTCTATCACCGGTAAAGATCTCCCATTCATGTACTTGGGAGCTCCATATATAAAGGAATTAATAGAGCTCAGTATTGTTCTTATCTTCTTTAAAAAATTGATGCTAAACTGCAAGGATGGACAAAAAAATTTCTTTCCATTGGGGGCAGACTGCTACTTATTAAACATGTACTGAATTCAATTCTGATACATACGTTGGGAGCTATGTCTCTACCGAAGAGTATTATTGCTATCCTTGAAAAAAAGTTTGCAGATTTCTTCTGGTCTTCGGACTCTATAACTCACAAATATCATTAGCTGAAATATGACAGATTTTCTTTCCCTGTGGAAGAAGGCGGTCTTGGTCTTTTATCACTATCCTCTCTCCAAGAAGCATATTCTATTAAACTGTGGTGGAGATATTGCGAAGGAAAATCTTTATGGGCAAAGCTGCTACGGAAGAAATATTATAGAAAAGATCAAATGAATTTTAAAATTACTGATTCTTGTACCTGGAAAAGAATTTGTCGGATTCAATCAACAGCTAGTACCTTAATTTCTATCGAGGAAGATGGCCCTCGTTGGATTGATAACAACAGGGAGAACTTCAGTTTAAAATTAACATATGATTTTGTGAGACTAAAGAAATCGGCCACTCTCTCTTACCGTTCGATCTGGGATCCAAATATTCCTGCTAAAATCTCAATCTTCACATGGAAAGTCTTGAAATGGGTTGTACCTCTTCCATCTCGATTACAAAAGATGGGAATCCAGCTTGCTTCTTATTGTCCCTTTTGCTATTCAGCTGAGGGTTCATTTAATCACATTTTTTTTAGCTGTTCGACAATCCACCTGATTTGGAAATTCTTTCGAGATTCATTCTGCACTAAACCATTAACAGCAACTTCTCTTCGACAGGAACTAATTTCATGGTGGATTCTTTATGCTCCTAAATCATCACCAGGCATAATAATGAGATTCATTTCCCAAATTATTCTCTACTCAATTTGGTCAGCATACTGCTGTCTCACATGGGGCGAAGGAGATGGTTTTCATATTCCCCATTTGCTGGAACAGATTCGCACCATGATCTACAAATGGGGGGTCGCTCACTCTAAATCCAAATTTGCCAAGTCCATTCCTTTATTTCAGGATTACCTTCCTGAATTCTTCGGCAATAAATTGAAAATTAAGCTGGTATCTTGGGTCAAACCACAAGCTGGATTTTACAAGCTCAACGTTGATACTTCATACTCTTCTTCTTCTTCCGCAGGAGGAGCCATAATTCGAGATCATTTAGGTAACCTCATTGCCGCATACTGCTTCCCAATTCATGCCAAAGACTCTGCAGATGCTGAACTTAAATCCTTATTTTTCAGTCTCAGTTGGTGTCAAAGCTTAAACACCTTCCCCCTTATTGTAGAGAGTGACTCAAAAACTACCATCGACTTCATCACTTCCTCAACTTCAGCCGGAATGCCTCGGTTTGTCATACAGATCAAGAATTTAGTCTCGGGATTCAATGTCTCTTTCTGCCATATCTATCGTGAGGGGAATCAAACAGCTAATTTCTTGGCTCGTTTCAGCAGATTGTACTCAATTAATTGTATTTTTACTACATTTGCTTCTTTGCCTCAGTTACTAAAAGGCATTGTTAATTCTGACATTTTGGACTCTCCATATATAAGATATAAATAATTTTTCCCAAAAAAAAAAAAAATATTGCTCTTTCTGTTTTTAAGATGAAGTAGCAATTAATGCAAAAACAGTCAATTGGAAAGCAATAATCATGTTTCCAATCCTCCAAGTTCTATTGCTTCTAATTCTTTTGGGGATTGGAATTTTTTATTAAAAATTTTTTATGGCGAGCTATTCACAACTTTATTCCTACTAAGCTGAATCTCAGAAAAAGGGGCATTGACCTGGATTGTACTTGTCTTATTGGTGGGGATGATGAAGATTTAATGCATGTTATCTTTCGTTGTCCAAATTCAATTACTTAGCCGAATTTTGCAGCTTAGCTTATTACCTTTGGTAGTTTGGAAATCAGCTACTTAGGGATAACAAATTAACGCTGCTAGCTGTCGTGGTTGCTCATGCTCTACGGGAGCTGACCAATTGGCGTGAGTGCTAGAGTTTAGTCCAACGACATACTGGGTCAGGAAGGACAGTTGGATCGGGTGGTGGCCATAGCTAGATCCACCCTGGGACCAAAAGGGTATTCTACACTGTAGATGGGGCTATTCTAGCATCGGAAGGGAAGGTTGCTTCGGGAGCTATTGTCCGCGATTCATCAGGTTAATTTGTTTGTGGCTACTCCTCTTGGACTCTTGGATATTACTCTCTCAAAGTTGTTGAGGCTATTGCTGTCAGGGATGCTCTTAGCTGGCTCAAGCAGGAACAATTATCTCAAGTTGATTCGGAGATGGATTGTAGGGAGGTTTGGCAAAGTTTAGGGTCCCATAACATTCCTAATAATGAGTATGGTAATATTATTCGCGAGTATCAGGTTCTTTTACATGAAGGCATTGGGTTCAAAGCCAAATGGATTCGTCCGCAAGCTAATATGGTGGCTCATTCTTTAGGTCAAGATGCTTTCTCTTTTGCTTGTCCAACTATCTGGAGGGATCCCCCTCGTTTTCTTTATGATATTTTAGTTTCAGATGTTTCTTTACTAGGTTTTTCACTTAGTATTTGTTGTGCGGTGCCCACTCAATGGGACCCACATTTGAAACAAATAAGAAAACGTGGTAGGACCCACACGTAGTTGAAAATGGAAATAAGGAAATAAGAATTTTCTTCTGGGTAGGTGATCCGTTTTTCGGTGGACGCGTAATTAACGCGTCCACCTCTCCTAATCCCGCGTCCATCCCTCCTATAAATAGGAGATGGCACAACGCTTCATAACACACAGACCAAAAGAGCGAAGAGAGTTTTTTTTTTGAGAGAATTTGAGTTTTAGAATTGGGTTCTAAAACTCGGGTCGAGAGAATAGTGAGGATAATTTGGGAAACACTGTGTGAGTGCCACTATTTTGTATTACTCTCTTTGTAAGCCTACTATTTTTAATAGTGGAAGAATTATTCGGTTTTTGTCCCGTGGACGTAGCCCTAACAGTTAAAGGGTGAACCACGTAAATATCTGTGTCATATTTTTATTTTTCCGCTGTGTTATTTTTCTCGTAATCTTATTGCCGGGACCCAACAAGTGGTATCAGAGCCGAAGGTTTACCAGATCCGTGGATATATTTTAAAAATAAATATACCACGACGACGAGAAAATTACGCCGAGTCCATTAGTGCAGTCCGTTCGAAAAGACGTTGCAGAATCGACTTAGTGATGAATAGTAAAATAGTAACTCAAAGTTGATGGTGAACAGTACTATTGGCGTTACTGTTGCTGAGTCCGTTTCAAATAAGCCCAGCACTATTCACGCATAGTACTATTCACATATACAGTTACTATTCACGCATACAGGTACTGTTTACGTATACTGTTACTATTCAATTATACGGTCACTATTCACGTATACTACTATTCACGTATACGGTTTTGCTGGTGATAATATTCTGCACAAGTTAAAAATGGACGACAGAACAACAGGCACAATGGTTAGACTCAACTCATCAAACTATGCAGTATGGAAGATATTAATGGAAGATCTTCTATGCTGTAAAGATCTGTTTGAAACGATTGAGTTGAAGGGGGTCAGGCCAGCTTCAATAAATGAAAGCGATTGGAAGTCAATTAACAGAAAAGCAGTCGCAACTATTAGGCAGTCTGTTGAAATGAGCGTCATAAATCATATCGCTCATGAGAAAGATGCCTATTCAATTTGGAAGAAGTTGGAGGACATGTACGAGCGGAAGAATGCCCAGAACAAAGCCTTTTTAATTAAAAAGCTTGTAAATCTAAAGTACAAAGATGGCGAAAGTGCTTCAGATCACTTGGGCAAATTTCAAGAAATAGTGAACCAACTGACGACGTCAAAGATAGTGTTTGACGACCAGGTGCAGGCACTATTCTTATTGAGTTCCTTGCCAGACAGTTGGGAGACACTGACTGTTACGCTCAGTAATGTGTCGGAGGGGAATCTGACCTTAACCACAGTCAAGGAAAGCATTCTGAATGAAGAAACCAGACGTAAGGAGAATGCTACGAGTAGCAACTCAGATGCACTCGTTACAGTTACAGAAAGGAGGGGGAGAAGCAGAACAAGATACCCCCAAAATCCAGACAAACGTGACAATTCACGGAGAAGATCCAAGTCAAGAAAAGGTGTCACTTGCTATCATTGTGGCAAGCCCGGTCACATCCAAAGGCATTGTAGAAAGTGGAAGAAGGAACGAGCCAAAGAAAGTGATGAAGAAAAAGACGATACGGAGGTAGCTTCAGTAGCTATTGATGCTGACGCACTTGGTGATGGTAGTGCGCTGATTTCTCATGCTGGTCTTAGTGAGTGTTCCACTAGTCAACAATCTTTATGGATTATTGACTCTGCATGTTCTTATCATATTTCTTCAAATAAGGAATATTTCTCATCACTTACCCTCGGAGATTACGGCCATGTCAAGACTTTGAATGGCACATATGTGGAAAATTGCGGCATTGGAACAGTATGCATCAAAACCAATGCTGGATATGATCTCTGGTTGGAAGATGTGAGATACACTCCTACAGCAAACTTCAATCTGATCTCAGTTCACTGTCTAGATGAATTGGGCTATACAAATCTGTTTGTCAACAGAACGTGGAAGCTTTCCAAAGGCAACTTGGTGTTCGGTCGAGGAAGAAAGTTCAACTCCCTCTACTACACCCAGGCTAAAGTTTGCACAGGAGTAGTGAATGCAGTTGAAGATTCATCTGCTGAGTTATGGCACAAACGACTTGGGCATTTGAGTGAGAAAGGAATGGAGACTCTCACTAAGAAGAAAATGCTATCTTTGAAAGGTTTGCCTCTGAAAATATGCACTGATTGTTTGTCTGGTAAACAACATAGAGTTTCCTTTCAAAGATCTCCTTCTCCATCTAGAAAACCTGGTATTCTAGAATTGGTACACACTGATGTTTGCTCAATGGGTGACAAATCTTTGAGTGGCTGCTTATATTATGTTAGCTTTATTGATGACCATTCTAGAAAGGTGTGGGCTTTCCCAATAAAGTCAAAAGACCAGGTGCTGGATATGTTTAAAGTCTTTCATGTTAGTGTTGAAAGACAAACGGGAAGAAAGCTAAAATGTGTTAGAGCTGATAATGGTGGTGAGTACAGAGGTCCATTTGAGAAGTATTGCTCAGAACACGGCATCAGACTTCAGAAGACAGTTCCCAAAACTCCACAGCAGAATGGAGTTGCAGAGAGAATGAACAGGACCATTGTTGAAAGGGTTCGATGCATGCTCTCTCATGCTAAACTTCCTAAAACCTTTTGGGCTGAAGCAATGAATACTGCAGTTTACTTGATCAACCTTTCACCTTCAACCTCCCTCAAAGGAGATGTTCCAGAAAAGGTGTGGTCAAGGAAAAATATTTCTTACGATCATCTTAGAATATTTGGCTGCAGGGCTTTTGCTCATGTTCCAAAAGATGAAAGATCCAAGCTTGATTCAAAGTCAAAACAATGTATCTTCTTGGGTTATGGAAATGATGATTTTGGGTACAGATTATGGGATCCAGTTGAAAAGAAGCTCATCAGAAGCAGAGATGTAGTATTCCTGGAAGACCAAACCATTGAAGACTTTGAGAAAAATGAAAAGCCAAAGTCTATCAATGAGTTTCCTGTTAGTCTTGATGCAGAACCTCATATAGAACCACAAAATGATGAAGAAGATGATGATGAACCTGTTCAGAATGATGCTGAACCAGCTCCAATAGAAGAACTGCCTCAATTGAGAAGATCTGCGAGAGGCAGGATACCTTCCCAAAGATATTCTCCTAATGAATATGACTTGTTGACTCAAGGGGGAGAACCAGAGAACTACCAGGAGGCAATGGAAGATTGTAAAAAGAATGAGTGGCTGAAAGCCATGCAAGATGAGATGGAGTCCTTACATGAGAACCAGACTTATGAGTTGGTGAAACTGCCTCAAGGTAAGAAAGCATTGAAGAACAAATGGGTGTTCAGGTTGAAGACTGAACAGAACAACTCACAGCCAAGGTACAAGGCGAGACTGGTTGTGAAGGGATTCGGTCAGAAGAAAGGAGTTGACTTTGAAGAAATTTTCTCACCCGTAGTCAAGATGTCTTCTATCAGAGTTGTGCTCGGTTTAGCAGCTAGCCTGAATTTGGAGATCGAGCAACTTGATGTAAAGACTGCTTTCCTCCATGGTGACTTAGAGGAGGAAATTTATATGGAGCAACCAGAAGGGTTCAGAGTCAAAGGCAAAGAACACTTGGTGTGTAAATTGCAGAAAAGCTTGTATGGCCTCAAACAAGCTCCAAGACAATGGTACAAAAAGTTTGACTCTTTCATGGTAAATCACGGGTATGAGAAAACTACTTCTGATCACTGTGTATTTGTGAAAAAGTTCATAGAAGGCGACTTTATTATTCTCTTGTTATATGTGGATGATATGCTTATTGTGGGCCAAGATGCTAAGAAAATTGAGAGCTTGAAAAAGGAACTTGGAAAATCCTTTGCCATGAAGGATTTGGGATCGGCAAAACAGATACTCGGAATGAAGATCTCCAGAGACAGGAAAAAGAGAAAGTTGTGGCTGTCTCAAGAGAAGTACATCGAGAAAGTTCTCAGCAGATTCAATATGAGCAATGCAAAACCAGTTTCTACTCCGCTTGCAGGTCATTTCAAATTAAGTCTTAGTCAATGTCCTTCAAGTGAGAAAGAAAAAGAAGAACTGAAGAAAATTCCTTATGCATCCGCCGTTGGCAGCTTGATGTACGCCATGGTATGCACAAGACCAGATATTGCTCATGCTGTTGGTGTTGTTAGCCGATTTCTTTCAAATCCAGGTAAAGAACACTGGAATGCAGTGAAGTGGATTCTCAGGTATCTTAAGGGCACTTCCAAAATGTGCTTATGTTTTGGTGATAATAGACCTGTGTTAGATGGTTACACAGATGCAGATATGGGTGGTGATGTTGATTCGCGCAAATCAACTTCTGGATATCTGATGACTTTTGCAGGAGCAGCAGTTTCTTGGCAATCAAAATTGCAAAAATGCGTTGCACTCTCATCCACTGAGGCGGAATATATCGCCATTACAGAAGCTAGCAAAGAACTCTTATGGATGAAGAAATTCCTACAAGAATTGGGTGTAGAACAAGAGAAGTACATTCTGCTATGTGATAGTCAAAGCGCGATACATCTCAGCAAGAATTCGACCTTTCATTCAAGGTCAAAGCACATTGATGTGAGGTATCATTGGATACGCGATGCGCTGGAGATGAAGTTATTTCAGATTGAAAAGATTCACACTGATGATAATGGCGCTGATGTGATGACTAAAGCTTTATCTACGGAGAAACTTGTCACTTGCAGAAAGATAGCTGGTATGGCTAACGTCCCCACTTGAGTGTGCAGGGGGAGATTTGTTGTGCGGTGCCCACTCAATGGGACCCACATTTGAAACAAATAAAAAAAAAAAAAAGAAAACGTGGTAGGACCCACACGTAGTTGAAAATGGAAATAAGGAAATAAGAATTTTCTTCTTGGTAGGTGATCCGTTTTTCGGTGGACGCGTAATTAACGCGTCCACCTCTCCTAATCCCGCGTCCATCCCTCCTATAAATAGGAGATGGCACAACGCTTCATAACACACAGACCAAAAGAGCGAAGAGAGTTTTTTTTTTGAGAGAATTTGAGTTTTAGAATTGGGTTCTAAAACTCGGGTCGAGAGAATAGTGAGGATAATTTGGGAAACACTGTGTGAGTGCCACTATTTTGTATTACTCTCTTTGTAAGCCTACTATTTTTAATAGTGGAAGAATTATTCGGTTTTTGTCCCGTGGACGTAGCCCTAACAGTTAAAGGGTGAACCACGTAAATATCTGTGTCATATTTTTATTTTTCCGCTGTGTTATTTTTCTCGTAATCTTATTGCCGGGACCCAACAGTATTAAGATTCTAGGCTCGGGTGTATGGGATAGACCTGTTGGTCTGGGTTAGAGTGGACCTTTCTGCTAAGTTTTTCCTAGCTCTGGCATAGAATCAAACCAATTTTTACTTTTAGATTTGTTGATGCTATGGAAAGTGCAAATTTAACTATTTTCATGCACTTCCACGTGATTTTTCAATAACTAGTATTGGAATCTGTGCGATGCGCAGAGCAATATCAAAAGATGAAACAATTTTTTATAATATCATTCAAAAATAGTAAAATTATATAATAAAATGATAAATTATATCTCATTGAAATATGTTGAAAAATTGTAATGCTAAAATATGTTTTCTTAAGTATCTTGCGAAGCCTTTTATAAGATATGCAATAGCAAAAGTCTTTCGTAAGGTATAGCAAACATTGCATAGTATGACTTATATTAAAAAATGCATACACACTATTAATGTATTTTTAATAATGATAATAATTTTAAGAATTTAACTAATTAAATCAAAATAAGAAATTAAGTATTTTTTTATTGTTTGTTTATGATTTATTATAAATGATTGCTTATTTATTTGAAATATTAATATAGTACCTATTTAGTTTAGTGTGTCCTAAATGTGTAGATATCTTACCTTTTTAAAAATTATTGTATTATGTACATACTCATATCTTATGTACCATGTCCGTGCAACCTAACTCTTGGTATATGAGACAACTTTATACACTAAGTTAATCGACCAATGTTTTTTTTTTTTTTTTTTACCAAATGAAGTGTTTTTTTTTACCAAATGAAGTGTTTTTTTTTAATTTATTTTTGTGTCATTGAATAAGAAATCAATTTTTTTTATTTTATGTTTATAATTTATTATAAATGATTGTTTATTTATTTGAAATATTAACATATTACTTATTTAGTATAGTCTATCCTAAATGTGTGTATGATCTACTTCTTAAAAAAATTATTGTATCCCGTGTATTCTCGTATCTCGTGTTCCATATACATGTAACCTAACTCCTGGTATATGAGACTACTCTATACACCAAGCCAATTGATAAAGGTTTGTTCTTATTACTAATAAAAAATGAAGTGTTTTTTTTTTTAATTATTTTTGTGTCATTGAAATAAGAAATTAAGTATTTTTTTGTTCATGATTTATTAATAAATAATTTTTTATTTATTTGAAATATTAATGTATTACTTATTTAGTGTAGTGTGTTCTAATCATGTAGATGTCCTACTTTTTTTAAAATTATTGTATCTCGTATCCCGTTTCCGTGCAACCTAACTCCTGTTATATGAGACTACTGCACACACCAAGCTAATCAACCAATGTTTTTTTATTACCAATAAAAGACGAAGTATTTTTTTTTAATTTATCTTTGTCTCATTGAAATAACAAATTAAGTTTTTTTTATGTTTATAATTTATTATAAATGATTATTTATTTATTTGAAATATTAATGTATTACTTATTTAGTGCAGTGTTTTCTAAGCGTGTGGATTCCTATTTTTTTAAAATTTTTGTATCCGTCCGTTTCTGTATCTCGTGTCTCATGCCTGTACAACCTAGCTCCTGGTATATGAGACTATTCAATATACCAAGTTAATCAACCAAGATTTTTTTCTTATTACCAATAAAAAATGAAATGGTTTTTATTTATTTTTGTGTCTTTGAAATAAGAAAATTAAGTATTTTTTTTCATGATTTATTAATAAATAATTATTTATTTATTTGAAATATTAATTTATTACTTATTTAGTGTAATGTGTTCTAAGCGTATGGATGTCCTACTTTTTTAAAAATTATCGTATCGCATACGTTCCCGTATCTCGTATCCCATATTCATGCGACCTAGCTCCTAGTATATAAGACTACTTCATACACCAAGCTAATATACCAAGATTTTTTTTATTACCAATAAAAGATAAAATGTTTTTTTTTAATTTGTTTTTGTGACATTGAAATAAAAAATTAAGTATTTTTTATTTTATGTTTATGATTTACTATAAATGATTATTTATTTATTTGAATATTAATGTATTATTTATTTAATGTATTATGTTCCAAGCGTGTGGATATCCTACTTTTTAAAAATTGTTATATCTTGTACGTTTTTGTATCTCGTATCCCGTTTTCATGCAATCTAGCTCCTGGTATATGAGACTACTTTATACACAAGCTAATCAATTAAAATTTTTTTTTTATCACCAATAAAAAATAATGTGTTTTTTTTTAAATTTATTTTTGTGTCATTGGAATAAGAAATTAATTTTTTTTAATTTTATGTTTATTATTTATTATAAATGATTGTTCATTTATTTGAAATATTAATGTGTTTACTTATTTAGTGTAGTGTATCATAAGCATGTGGATATCTTACTTTTTAAAAGTTGTCATATCAATACGTTCTCGTGTCTCATGTCCTGTGTTCGTGCAACCTAGCTTCTAGTATATGAGACTATTGCATACACCAAGTTAATCAATTAAGGTTTTTTTTACCAATAAAAATGAAATATTTTTTTTAATTTTTTTGTGCCGTTGAAATAAGAGATTTAGTGTTTTTTTTATGATTTATTATAAATAATTATTTATTTATTTAAAATATTAATGTATTACTTATTTGGTGTAGTGTGTCCTAAACGTGTAGATGTCATAATGTTTTAAAAATTATTATATATATCATGTATGTTTCCATATTTTGTATTCTGTATCCGTACAACCTAGTTCTTGATATATGAGACTACTTTATATATCAAGCTAATTAAACGAGATTTTTTTATTACCAATAAAAAATGAAATGTTGTTTTTTTAAAATTGCTTTTGTGTAATTGAAATAACAAACTTTTTTTTTAATTTTATATTTATAATTTATAAATAATTATTTATTTATTTGAAATATTAATGTATTACTTATTTAGTATATTATGTCCTAAGCATATGAATATCCTACTTTTCAACAATTATTGTATCCATACATTCTCATATCTCATATCCCTAGTTCATACAACCTAGCTCATGGTATCTAAGACTACTTCATACACCAAACTAATCAACTAAAGTTTTTTTTATTACCAATAAAAATGAAGTGGTTTTTTTTTTAATTTGTTTTTGTATAATTGAAATGAGAAATTAAGTTATTTTTTTATTTTATATTCATGTTTTATTATAAATGATTGTTTATTTATTTGAAATATTAATGTATTATTTATTTAGTGTAGTGTGTCCTAAGTACGTGGATGTTCTACCTTTTTCAAAATTATTGTATCCATACACTAGCTAATCAATCAAGATTTTTTCTTATTACCAATGAAAAATGAAATATTTTTTTAAAAAATTTGTTTTTGTGTCGTTGAAATAAGAAATTAAGTTTTTTTTTTTAATCTTATGTTTATAATTTATTATAAATAATTTTTTATTTATTTAAAATATTAATGTATTACTTATTAAGTATATATTATTATTGGTCTAATTGAGAGAAAGAAAATATTAAAATATAATTGAGTGGGAGATGTTAAAATATAAAAAGTGAAAAATATAAAAAAAAATTAAAAAGTATACATTACTTTTGGTCCCTATTATAAAAAACATAAAGATTTAGTTTGATTGATTTTGTAGAAAACGTTTGTGATAATTAATTGTTGGCCCCTACGGTTCTTTTTTTTATTTTTTAATTTTTAATAATTAAACAAATTTGTTGGTCCCAATTGTTCCTTCTCACGTGTGGCAATTTTAGAGACTTATAATGCAAATTGTAATTTTAGAGATTTATAATTGGCTTTGCTTTTGTATATATATTATATAGATTAGTTGAAGGTGACTGTAAGAAAAAGAAAATTACAGTTTTATCTAATGATTCTTTAAATTATTTTGATCCAAATAAAACCATAGCATATCAAATAATTAAGAGTTCCAAATAGCTTGTAATTTGGTAGTGGTCACAGAACCAGAAAGACAACCAAATCTTGACAGAGTGTGCTAAAATTCATTTTCTTTATTGAATTTTGCTATTAGCCAAACAAACTGATCAACAAAAAGATGAAAAAGAAAAGAAAGAAACAAAAATGAGCAAATATTATGTCGAGTAATGCAGGGAAACCACCTTTTAGATAAAAAGAACAGCCTGCAGCTTCCAGAAGAATTCTTTCACATGTTGAGCAGCAGTATAATAACTGCGGTTTCTCAGACATCACCATTGCAGGACATCCATAGAAAATTTTCATCAGAAACACAAAAATAAAAAATAAAAAGTGATAATGGAAAAGTGATAATGGAAAAGTGATAACAGAGTTGAATTAAAGAAGAAATGAACCGGAACACCAATCACCTTATAAAGTAGGCTGAGAACTTGGCTGGCTTTCCTCTTTGGAAAACCTGATCTACACAGTTGTTCTTCATTGTCAACATGTCTGCCACCAAACCCAAAACCAGGTTCTTCAATTTCGATTTTTTCAAAATACCCTATAAGCACTGTGTTTCCAGTACCAACATTCCCTTATTCCCTGTTTCAATTACAATTTAAAAATTTTGGCCAAATCCATAATTTTCCCTTGAACTTTTCTCAAATTGCATTTGTCTCAACTTTGCAAAGATTGCTTGTGCCCCTTAAGTTACCTTTTTTAAGTTACCTTTTTTATAGCTTGCTGCATGAACTCAAATGCAGATAAGTGTGAACTCTTCAAATTTTGTCCAGCGTGGCAAAAACGACATCGTTTTACATTATCAAATCATTTTAACAACTTTTTTTTTATGGTTAATGAAATCAAAACTAGATACAGGTTTGTATTTTTTTTTTTTTTCAATTTTTATTTTTTTCTTGATTTGATTTTAAATATTGATAGTCTCTAAATTGTGTTATTGGTATTATAGAAGATCTTTTATCTTAGATTTAGCATTAATTTCATCAAAGAAAACTCTTTTTGATTTGAAGTTTTAAATTTGTTTGTGTTTTTGAATTTGAATTTTTTTTTTTTTTTTTTTTTTTTTTTTTATGTTCTCATGTTTCTTTTTTTTCTAAAAATTCCAAAAAAAAAAATAATGGAGTTCAGATTTTTTGTGAGAGAAAGGGATTTCAACAAGATGAAGATTTTTTATTTTTCTCTGTGGGATTTCAGTTTATGGCAAATGAGTTAAGTTTTTTTTTTTTTTTCATTTAATTTTTCATTTTTCTTTCTTTTCTTTCCTATCATTTCTTGTACATGTGTAAACCAACGTGGCAAATACATTGATGACAAATCAACTACTTATAACACGTTAACGCGAGTGTATTTCACACTAAATCTTCAATTTGCTCAGGGTACAAAAACTACAAAAAAAGCAACTTAAGGGCACAAGCAGTCCCCCGCAAAATTGAGGGGGGGCACAAATGACAATTTAAGAATAGTTCGGAAGAAAATTATGCATTCGGGCATTTTAAAACCATGATTTTAAAAATACCAATTGACCAAGTGACTAAATGAAGAAATAAGGAATACCAAATCATTATGGTCTGAAGTTTTCCAATTACCTTTTACCTTTTTCTTGTGTTTTGTTCTCCATCTGCTCAACCTCTTGTTTTATGTTGTCCTTCTGATCATTCTTCTATTGATTGAGGTTTTCACTCCAGTCAGCATGATAATGCTGAAGGCTTGATGAAGTTACAGAGGCCATTACATTGACTTGATAAAGTTACTGCCAATGGAATCCTAGGTAAAGTGCCTATCTCTATCTCTATTTTGCAGTGTAGATAATCAGGTTCATACATAGCTTTCTTGAGCTTTCTCCCTTCAACAAAAATAATGAATATAATTTTCAGTTGGTGGACAAGCAAAACATTGCCCCACAACCCAGCAATCGAATTTTTAATGCTTCACCCAGTCAACAAAACCCCTAAGATTCTATCATAATTTGAAATGAAATAAACAAATGAAATTACGAAGGTTAGGGAAAATATCGAGACAACTTGGCAATGTATTGATATGGGGAAAAAAAAAAAAAAAAACACACCTCTGCTCCTTTTTGCTTCATTTATTTATATACTAAAGTGGTAAAATTTATAATATCACTGCGTTGGTGATGCAGACCAACTAGAATTAATATTTTATCCCAACATATTCTGTCAGCAACCTTGAAAAAATGAAGGTCAATCTCAGTGCATTGCCTTTTCCATACAATAGTGTGCATCGTCGTTTAACTTTGGATGGCAAGATCCTGCAGGAGACATTGCAAAATTCTTCAAATATTATTCTTAAAATAAATAGGAAACTGTCTTGCTTTTCTTTTACAAACACCAGGTAATTGACTTATCTTTCCTCATACCACATTTGTTACAATGGAAGAAATTTTCCCTCCCTCCATTTCTGTAAGAAGGAAATGAATGGGTTAGGGTATTTCAAATAGCAATAGCTTCTGAAGGAATCAATCACTAGGCCATGAAAATATTACTTAATCCAGTGATTTAGACATCACAACTTAGCAACAAATTTGGCGAAACCAGTATGGACAAGGAGTAGTTTAGGAATTTTCTTTCATGAAGAACAGAGGATATCACTATGATGATTATGGGACGTAGAGATGCATGATTACGCTAGGAATGAACTGAGACAATGGTAAAGAAAATGAACATTCTACCTGCAAATTTCACATTCATCACAATGGTATTGATTCTTTGAAACCTGAAAACAGCAATCCAGTAGAATAATCAGTAAACATGGTCTAAATTAGCAGTAATACAAGTCAGATAGATAAACACTGAGAAGCAAGGAAGAAAAGTACATCATTGTCGAACAATTTGCACTTTGCACAAAAGTACTTTCCCATACAAACACCACATCTAATGCAATTCTGCTGAACCTGATTGAATACAACATAAGAAAATTAAGAACCCAGGAGAATTTTAACAGATCACTAAATTATCTTTGACTTGCACCATCTTATTTTATACACTTACATCTTGTTCTGTGCCACAAAGGGAGCAGATAACCTGAAAGACAAAGGAAATAGGACAGAATTAGAAAACAATACAAGACAGCTCGAGGAACAAAATAACCTTCAAATCATCCCTGTCCAATAAAACAGAAGTACAGACAACCATGTTTTTGTACCAGCAGCGCAGATAAGTTCTGCATTTTATGAGAAAACTTAGGCAGAAGGCCAAATTTTATAATGTTCTGCACTGCAAAATGCAATCCATGCAAATAATTAAATTGTATCTAACATTTTTCATTTCCAAGTTTGGATGAGAGGTTTTGTCAATCTACAATCTATCGTTGCCTGACTAACAGGGGAGGAGACATGTGGAACTAAGTGGAGTCACATGACCCCATTTGAAAATTTCAAAATACTCCTTAATCTACATGCATTTTAAGTGTAACCCCATTGAAAGTTTCAAAAGTGATCGCACTGAAATTGTTAAAAATGCATCTAAATTTTAATTAATTACTGATCTTTTACCTTAAAAATTTAAAATATAGAGCGACTTTAAGTGTTGACTCTAGTATAATTCTCAAAAACCCTGTATTTTGTATATTTTAAGTGGTACCTTCATTAAGTTCTAAAGTGCTCCACTAGAATTAATAAGATATCTCTAATAATTGATTTTAAATTTTTTATATAGTGAAAACCAACTAAGAAATTGAATGAGAAACTAATCTTTAAATGAATATTTGATATCTTATATATCAAAAATCGTATAGTTAATAATATTGATAATGACATATTTATGCAACAGAGTCAAAATATAAAATTACGTTAAATATATATATATATATATATATATATTACAACTATTAACTCGAATTTCTTGTATGCTATTTTCGAGCTATCTTACTCACACCAAAACTAAATTTCTTTTCCAAGCAAACTTATGTTTTACATGAAAATGGTATATTTAACAACTATACACATTGAATTTGCTTTTATAAAATATTATAATGTCTTATTATTTTAAGATATTATAATATTACTAAATATTTATTTAATAATATAAAAAATATTTGTGATCCACTACTCAAAATTCTTGGCTTAGCCACTATTGACAAATAACCTTTATCAATAGTCATGGGCTAAAGTAGAAATGGACAGGACACATTCCTAGTTTACCTCCACTCTTTTGAGTTGACCTTCACATTAAGTCCTCTTTTTTTCCCAATCTACTTTGGACATCAATGCTTATTAGCTGCTTCTCAAAGTTTCAAATTCAAACTATTCAAGTATTCATCACAATCTCATCAGACTATTTGAAGTTCCATCATAATTATTCCATTAGATAGACCTTTCATTCAAATTACTATTATTACTACTACTACTTAAAAAGGGTAAAAATTATTAGATTTACCAGAAGTTTGAATAAAACTCAAACCTTTATGACTTCATGGCTTGGTATACAGTGTTTATCACAAAGATTAGTTTCCATTGCATTCTGCCAATAAAAATACAACAATAAAAAATAACTAATATTTAACCAAGAATAAAAATAATTAGCCAAAATAAAATCCATAAACACAGGTTGGGTTGCAGAAGAAAGGATACAGTTGCTGTACCTTGGCTTCATCATGGCGGTGCCAACAATCAAAAGTGCCATTGCAACAAGGTGCTCTAATTTTGCATCTGCTTCTATAATGTGAGCATCTAAATCCACCAGAGAACAGTGCATGATAGTAGCAACAAAACTTTCCATTAGCAAAAAGCCAAGGAACTAGACGGAAATATCAACAAAAAATATGAATTTGAGTATTATCAAAGCTCCCATACCCAAAATCATCAGATACAAACTCTATGGGAGACACATGATCAACAGGTTCGCTAGGATTTGATTGGACCTCAATTTTAGTCTCCATTCTCTTTGACATTTGAACATTCTGCTCTATCTTCCTAGTCAACTCTTGTCTATGATCCACAGATCCAAGCTCCATCGATGATAAACTTGCATCTCCAAATTGACTGAGATCAGAGTGATGCTGAATTTCAGCCCTTGCTCTGGTCTCTTGACAATTGACCTCCTCCATCTTTCTTCTCAATTAGAACATGTAAAAATAAATTGAACAATAATAATCAACATCCAGTACCTATTACAATTGCTGTTTCATTTAACTAGATCATGAAAATGTACCTGATTATTTTGGAGATGAGCACACACAAGAGGAAGATGAAAGGTAGAAGGGACATGTTGATAGGGTTATCTAAATTGTGAAGGGCATATATATATTGCACCATTGAGTAAATGCACTGCCAGACAGCACAGGTTAATCCAAAAATATGAACAATTACAAAAAGTTCGCTAGGTGGGGAATTATCAGTCAAGCGACAATAAAAACAAGTTGACCGGCCCCTTTCCAATGTGATAAGTCCTTCTCTACGAGCCATGTTAACTAGCTCAAGTGTAGAAATAAATAAAGCCACAAATGACAGTACCATGCCCACTAACAGATAACCAAGCTGGTCGAGAAGAGCTGAGACACCCTCTAGAAGCAGGCTCCCCATCAAAAGAATCCATTCTGTTGTTTCCTGTAGAAAAGACATTATAACTAAGATATTTCAAAACAATCATGATGAAAAAAACTTGCAGTTCACGATTGACGGTGCCCAGTTCAATATTGCACTAAGTCTCTCCCTGGGTTGTCATGTTGTCTGTTTTAGGCCATTGGATGCCCATACTGTTTGCTGTTTGTTCTTTGAGAAAGAAGTGCTCTAGGTGAAAGGTGTTAGTCTTACAGACCAAGACCTATACCTCCTTTACTCTCTCTATGATACTTTGGCATCATCAATAATCAAATTAGAAGGAATAGTTGTATTTACTATTCAAGGTCTTACAACACTTGTAGGTGAACTCTCTCCAGTTTCTGGATCAATTTTAGTGCGAGCATTTCTGGGTGTAACAGGACTTTGACCCTGGATCCAGCCTTCATTCAAATCCTGAACAGGAATTATCAAATCCTGAACAGGAATTATTTGAATAATCTCTTGTTGCTGCTCTGATAATTGAAGAGTTGGCTGTGTGCTGCTTTCTTGTTTATGATCTTTCTTGTAGGAGGAGTACTGGCATGTAGCTTTTATTACTACTTCTTCCTCTTTCTGTATCTCTATCTTCCTCTCCTCAACAAGTTTCTTTAATCTTTTCTTCATGGTCTCTGTTAGTACCTTCACATCAATGGTTGCTTTGACTGTTATAGTTTCTTCCCCCTTATTAACTATGACCTCCTCTACTCCTGTAATATGACATATAATTGCCCATTAAAGTGTTATGCTTATTGCTGTATTAATGCAAAAGGTCAATTAATGGAGAAACAAAATTGGAAGTTCAATAATACTGGAGATACAGAAAGGGTCGGAAGGTGTTGAAAGATTAAAATGTTACCTCTGATTCTGCGGATAATTTTACGGATCTTCCTGATGCATCCATCACAATGGAGTGGCACCTTGAATACTGTCATTGTTGCTGAAGCCTATGTCACCAAAAAAAATTGAAATTCAAAGATAAGAATGCAAATATTGATCACAGTATGAATAGATGCCTTTCACATTTCAAATGAATGAAGCAGCCTAGATTACAGAGGAAATAGATAAGGTACAGAAAACTCAACCCTGCATGAGTTTTGGCTCTTAATTGTTGAAATTAAAAAGGATTTTAACTGACATAACAATTTGAGTAAATCCTATTGTTAGTTTATGAAAGATTGAATCTCATTCATACATACATGCATACGTTTTACTTAGCCTACTTGAAAGATTTTTGAGACAATAACAATTAAGCTTTAATCCCAAACTAGTTGCGTTCAGCTAAGTAAAATTTGAGACGGACTTTTGAGACATTACATAAAATTTGATGATACTCTCATTTGAAAGCTCTAAAGAAAGGCAAAGAACAAATAATAGACATTTATACGCGGCGAAGCAAAATATAAAGGACACATAATAATGACTCCAAAAAGTTCAAAATCTGCAATGAGAATACCTTTTCTGGTCCCAACTTCATTATGCTTTCTTCCATCTCAATACCATTAATCCCATTCTCTTGACCGCCACTACCTTTCTTCTTCTTTCCATCATCACTGCCGAACCCACTGCCTTTGACACTTCCATTGCTGTATTTCTCTTTTTCAATTGACAAGATCTCAATAGGTATATTCAGTCTCTTCTTCAGATTCTCATTTAACACCTTTGGGTCCATGGTCCCTTTGATTGTCACTGTTTCCTTCTGTTCATCCTCTGACATCTCTTGCACACCTGAAATGAATTGAATTCTGTCAAGACTTACAGTTCCCTGACCCTCCATCGATGAAACGGATACAATAAGACGCAACTAACAAGGTCATGAATTACCAATTGTGTCTTCGACGATCTTTCTAATCTTCGGGCCGCATCCCTGGCAGTTGTGTCCCAGCTTGACCACAACAATTGTTCTCTCCAAGGACTGTACCCCATTAAAATTTGAAATTAATACTCAATTACTCGCAAACAACAAATAATAAACAAACACGAATACAATCTTCATTAGCTTGAAAACTTTAAATTGGGCATTAATTTCTTAGAGATTAATAAATGGCTATGCAAGTAAAAGGAAGCTGTACTTAAGCTATTAAAAATAGTACCTGTTTCTCAAACGATATCTTGTCATCTCTGTTGCCGTCAGCGGCGGTGTCACAAATCCGGGGCTGAGCAGAGACAATGCTGACATTCTTCTTGATCTTCAGGCGGAGATATTCTTGAATCTCCAAGGAGTTCACTTTACCTTCCACAGTCAACTTGTTTGAATTTACATCTGCTGTCACATTCTCTACACCTGAATTAAAGGAAAAAAATCAAGATAATAAATAAAATAAATCTGAGTAGTTGAAACAAAAAAAAAATAGAGAAAATGAGGAAATATTTGAAAAAATAAATTCTAAAAACAGAGAACATTATGAATTTTTCATAATTTATAAAATAAAAAAATTAATAATAATAATTCAATTTAAATAGTTCAAAATCAATAAATTGCAGGCTGGGATAATTGGAGATGGCAATAACAATAATAATAATAATAATAATAGTAATTATTCAAAAAAATAGGGAAAATGCATGAAATATATACATGAAAATGAAATACCTTTGAAGTTGCGAGCATGAGCGATAATCTGAGAAGAGCATCTTTCACTATTCAACTCAACCTCTAAAACGACGACGGATATGGTACTGATAGTCGTTTCCATCATGACTGATAAATTGAATTAAATTAAGAAGAGAAAAAATTTGAAGCAAACTGAACAGAAATACATAGCTGTGAATCTCTGTTTATTGTAATTGCTTCTGCTAAAATATGGAGAAGACAAGAACAGTAGTCCATTGACTGCTCAAGACTCAAGTCAATCACAAAAAAAAAACAATTCCTCTTTTTCTTTCTTCTCTTTTTTCTAACAGCTGCGTTCTATTAAAGCATGCAGTACAAAATCTTCAATGATTGTACTCTTTCAATCAGTGGCGTTTGACCCTTCCTTTTTCTTAATTTTCTTCTAATATACATGTATTTTTTCAATTCATCCTCTTAACATTCCCAATAACTTTCTTTATTTTAGTTTATTATATATTGATCCTAGAAAATTTTATTCATAAATCCGCCGCTGCTTTCAATATGCGTTTGAAAGCCAATACTTTTTTTTGGTAAATTTAGCGAATATTTTTAATTTTATTAAATATTACCTCGAATTTATTTTTCTTATTAATTATGATTTTCGTACAGAATTCATTAATTTATTTCTTATTTAAATGTTAATTAGACCTACAACACATAAGCTCACATTCACGTGGCCATTTTTTAATTATTCATCTTTATTTTTATAATTTTTAAATTGAAAAATTGCAATATTTGAGACAATATTTTTCTCATTTCACCATAGGCTTGAAAGAATTCGAACGGGCTAAATAATTAACAGACTCTTAATAGACCATCGGTGAGCAACTCGCATCATTAACAATCCCCAAATATGCCAAATAGATTTTTTTCGCTCCCATAATTACATCACTTTACTACATCCAGTCAAACTCTAAATAAAAGATATAATTGACAATAAAAATAAAATACAGAGTATATTCACAAAATTAAAAGTATTTGAGAAATTTGAAAAGAAATTCAAAAAGTAATGTCGGCAAAGTTTATTATTAAATATGACCTTTTCTTTTTCAGTAGCGACGTCATTTAATAGCATGGTGAACTTGGTCACCAAGTTGTTGCTAAGCACTGTAGGTTGCTTGGCCACAACTGCAACAAGTAATCTAACCGCCTAACACTATTCCTTTGAATCACATTTTAAAACCTTTCCATTCTACTACGTACTTTCCTCAAAAACCCTAATAATTGATTTAGAGGCAAGAATGGCTATGGCGATGGAGGAAGATGAAGATCTTTCCAAGAAGTGTTGTGGGATTATAGTTCCACGTCTTGAAAACATCGTATCAACGGTAAACCTAGACTGCAAACTTAGCCTTCAACGCATTATTCTCAAAGCAAGAAATGCAGAATTCAACCCCAATCGTTTCTCTGCTGTTATTATGAGAATTAAAAAACCAGAAAGCACTTCTCTCATTTTTGCATCTGGAAAGCTGGTATGGAACGGTGCCAAGACTGAAGAAGAATAGAAGATGGCTGCGAGAAAGTTTGCAAGAATCATCCAGAAATTAGGGTTTCCGGCCAAATTTAGGGATTTTAAGATCGAGAATATAGTGGCTTCTTGTGATGTTAAGTTTCCTATAAAACTAGAGAGGTTTGCACGCAGTCCACATGAAGGGTATTCTACGTATGAACCGGAACTCTTTCCGGGTCTTGTTTATCGCATGAAGAAACCGAAGATTGTAATGCTAATTTTTGTTTCTGGAAAGATTATAATCACTGGAGCCAAGAAAAGCCGATATACTTTCACTGCATTTGAAAGTATTTATCTTGTTCTTGCAGGCTTCAAGAGGTAATAATCGTCACTCGAAGGATTTTTCTTTTTTAAGTGCTTTCGAAGGAATTTTCTTGAAGCATTTATCCTCTTCCAGGCTTCAAGAAGTAATAAATTAATTATCATCACAGTAATTGTCTTTGTTTTTTTTTTTAACAATACTATAATACTTATTAGTTGTTGATTGTTGGATGTCTTTATGTATTTTACATTACTATATTAATTAATGGATTAGGTTTGAATTTCAATATGCTGTTTGATCATATATATTTTTATAGATTGAATTGTAAATTGAGGTGTAATTAGATTATCATTGTTAAGCATTTTATATTAGTTATTTAATCGTGTTAATTCATTCTTCATGAATCGAATGTACTACCTCTCTTTCATAATATTTATTACATTTGGAATTTTACGGTTTTTAAGAAAACCATTAAATTTGTTTAAATTCCAATAAATTATTAAATAAATTGACTAAATTACCTTTAATTTAATACTAATTCTCTAAGAAAATCATTAAATTGAAATAATAATTATTAGTTATATCAAAGGATTAACATGAAAAAAATGGATTTATTACTCCTTAAAACCACAAATATGACAAATATTTTGAAATAAATTATTTTCTGAAATGTGACAAATATTATAGAAGGGAGGTAATAACATTTATTAGTCCATAAATAGTATGGCTAGTTGCTCCTTGTATCGATATTCTCATATATCAAATATAGGTTATCTTATACTGCTAAAAATATGCTAAGTATTTTCTATTCCTTTCTATAATGTGAATTAATATATGTTAATGAGCTTTGGGGGACAACATTGTTAACAAACGTCAACTATATAATAATGTCTTTGTTATTTTGTTCCTTTTTCTTAATTCAACTATTAGTAATTTCCATTACCATACCCTGCTGACAATTTAGCATAGGTTAAAGATATGAATGCCTGACATTTATTCAATCCAAGCCATGTAAAAGACAGCAGACACAACCTTCGACACAACAAAATATAATAAAAAGCTCATGTCTAGCCAAACCCTGCAGAGAACATTAGAAGTTGAGAATATATATGACAAGAGAAGACAATGAACAGAGTTTGCATATGCTCATCTCGCCATCTGGCCATCCATATATAATGCATAATTGCACATATATATACATATGGCTAAACATGCAATTAATAATATAAATTCAGCACTCAACCTTATTACTTTACTCACATTATATTTTCAATATTAAAGGTGATAAATTGTATTCTTAAAATTACTTTCAATTTTAAAAGAGATATATTGTATTTCTAAAATTACGAATTTTAATAACATTACACGGTTGTTTATATTCATAATTTTTATAATTTTTAACTTTTATACCAAAATATTGTTTTAATGTGCTGTCGACATAATTTTTGCAACAATAATTTCACATTTTTTGAACTATTTAATAAATATTTAATAAATCTAATTTTATAAGTTAAAGTGTTTAATAAAATAATTTTACAAGGTAAATATTTAATAAGTATAATTTTATAATTTAAAATATTCAATGGATAGAAGAAATGTTGAGGGTGTTAGGGGCGAGCATTCTGCGAATTCAGCCGATTTGAATAATTTTTTTACCAAAGTTTTTTAAATGAACTATTTTTTTGCCTTAACCGAACTCGACCGAACAAATATTTTAATCGAATTAATTTTGATTATTAACTGTGCAGAAATTTTTAAAAAGAAAAAATTATTTAACAGACCAACTTTAACCGAACGTTATAAATATTAACTGACTTTAACCGAATCAACCCAACTTCTTCGCTATACAAATTTAACTTAAGGAACATTCAGATGGTGAAAACAGAACTAATCAACTTAAAAAAAAAATAAAATAAAATAAATTGTCAAAACAAATGCATATTTAGCTCAAACAACAATAACTCAAATAACAAATACATATTTAGCTCAAACAACAATAACTCAAATTTAGCTTCAACCTTCAACATATCAAGTCTTCTTTTTTTTTTCCTTCCTCTCAAGCTCCTACAAAGAGCAAATTAAATTAAAATAGGATAAAAAGTGACCAGCTCAAATAGATTAAACAATTAATCACATGATTATTAATTACAGAAACTGGGATTCAACCAAGAACTCTAATTACTCGCATAGGAGCGGCAAAACTAAATGTATTATAGATAGAAGTAAAATTGGAATAAAGCATCCATGTTATGAAAATGACGTATAAGTAAAGGTTCAAAACCTATGAGACACAGAGAAACTGATTTAGGATTAGGACACGCAGATATGATTTTTTTTTTTTTTTTTTATATATAAGCATCTTGAAAAACAAAGATTTCGACTCTCAATTTGCTTAAAAAACTTAAACCTGATGAATTTATTGAATTCATTTAATTTATTGAATTTACTAAATAAATTCATGAACAAAAAGATGCAATACCCAACCCTCAATTTTTGAGAGAAAAATTAATAGTTTTTAGAAGATCACAAACCAAATTACTAAGAGATTGCTTGTTTTTGTTGAATGCAAAGTTACTATTTTCATAAAAACGGAACTGCAGATCACAGCAACGTCAATACTGAAGCAGCATCATCAGATCACGGTAATGCCAAGACAATCAGCAAAAGCATTTGCAGATCGGAAAATATGTACGAAAATTAATTGAGGAAAGATGATCGGGAAGGGAAAAGAAGTGGTTTGAAGCCTACCTGGTGGTTGGTGCACTACGTTCGCCGGAGATGAGCGAAGGTGATCGATGATGGAGCTATAAAATCACAGCTTACCCTACGCTCGATCTCACAAGAAAGAAAATGGAAATAAGAAAAGATCTCTTGCAGATTGAGAGAGCGGCTGGAAGGGCAAGCAGCCTTGGTCCAAAGAGAGGGGGCGGTAGCTGAGAGATTAAGAATACTTTACTCACATTATATTTTCAATATTAAAGGTGAATATTAAGGGAGAGTTTAGGATTCGATTTTGGTTTTGGGAAATGGGAGTGAAATGAAAGAGCAACTTGTGTTTAAGTTTTACTATTTGTTTCCGCAAAACGACATGGTTTTGGACATGGGTTAATTCGATTAACTCGATTTGATTAATGGTTAACTGATTTGTTAATCGAAAACCAAAATTATAATTTTTTTTAACCCAATCGAATTCGCCGATTTGGCTGAACCGAATGCTCATTCCTTGAGGGTGTTATAAGATCAAAATAAAAAATTTCAAGACCATTAATTGATTTTACATTAGAATTATTTAATTGAAGAGGTTTTTTTTTTTTTTTTTAGATAATATTTAATTGAAGAGTGACTGTAAGAAAAAGAAAATTACAGTTTTATCTAATGATTCTTTAAATTATTTTGATCCAAATAAAACCATAGCATATCAAATAATTAAGAGTTCAAAATAGCTTGTAATTTGGTAATGGTCACAGAACCAGAAAGACAACCAAATCTTGACAGTTTAGTGTGCTAAAATTCATTTTCCTTATTGAATTTTGTAATTAGCCAAACAAACTGATCAATAAAAAGGTGAAAAAGAAAAGAAAGAAACAAAAATGAGCAAATATTACCTTGAGCAAATGCAGGGAAACCACCGCTTAGATAAAAAGAACAGCCTACAGCTTCCAGAAGAATTCTTTCACATGTTGAGCAGCAGTATAATAATGGCGGTTTCTCAGACATCATCATTGCAGGACATCCATAGGAAATTTTCATTAGCAACACAAACATAAAATATAAAAAGTGATAACTCAACGGAAAAGTGATAACAGAGTTGAATTAAAGAAGAAATGAACCGGAACAACAATCACCTTATGAAGTAGGCTGAGAACTTGGCTGACGTTCCTCTTTGGAAAACCTGATCTACACAGTTGTTCTTCATTGTCAACATGTCTGCCACCAAACCCAAAACCAGGTTCTTCAATTTCGATTTTTCAAATATCCCTATAAGCAACTCTGTTTCCAATACCAACATTCCCTCATTCCCTGTTTCAATTACAATTTTAAAAATTTGGCGGATTGCATAACCCTTGAACTTTTCTCAAATTGCATTTGTGTCTGTCAACTTTGCGAAACCGCTTGTATTCATTAAGTTGTTTTTTTTATAGCTTTTGTACTCCTTGACACGCTGTAAAAGAGCCGTATAAACTCAGCGTGAACCTTTTAAATTTTTTCCACCGTAGTAAAAACGATGTCATTTACATTATCAAATCATTTTAACTTCATCTATTATCCCCTTTCTCAGTTTCTCTCTGTATCTTCTCCTTGTTCTTCTCTATAATCAAAATCAAACCAACCTTTTTAAATTATTTTATGATTAATGAAATCCAAACTACTAGCACAGATTTGTATGATTTGTTTTTAATTTTTATTTTTTTCTTGATATGATTTTGGGTATTGATAGTCTCTGAATTGTATTATTGATATTATAGGAGATGTTTTATCTCAAATTTAGCATTGATTTCATCAAAGAAAACTCTTTTTAATTTAAAGTTTTAAATTTGTTTGTGTTTTTGTGTTTTTAAATCTAAGTTTGTTTTATTTTTATGTTCTTTATGTTTTTTTTTTTAATTCCAGAAAAAAAATAATGGAGTTCAAATCTTTTGTAAGAGAAAGGGATTTCAACAAGATGGAGGTGTTGAGACTTTTTGATTTTCCTCTCAGTTTGGGATTTCGGTTTATGGCAAAGAGTTAAGATTTTTTTTCATTTAATTTTTCGTTCTTCTCTTTTTTTTTTTTCCCTTCCTATTATTTCTTATACATGTAGAAACCAACGTGGCAAATAAATTGATGACAAATCAACTGCTTATAACACGTTTGTATTTCACGCAAAATCTTCAATTTGCTCAGGGATACAAAAACTGCAAAAAAAAAAAAAAACTTAAAGGGCATAAGTGTCCCGCAAATTGAGAGTCACAAATGGCAATTTAAGAATAGCTGAGGAGAAAATTATGCATTCGGCTATTTTAAAACCATGATTTTAAAAATACCAATTGACCAAGTAACTAAGTGAAGAAATAAAGAATACCAAATCATTATGGTCTGAAGTTTTCCAAATACCTTCATCTTTTTCTTGTGTTTTGTTCTCCTTCTGCTCAACCTCTTGTTTTTATGTTGTCCTTCTGATCATTCTTCTATTGATTGAGGTTTTCACTCCAGTCAGCATGATGATGTTGAAGGCTTGATGAAGTTACAAAGGCCATTACATTGACTTAAAAATCGAAGAGAAGACTTTTTGAATGCCAATGGAATCCTAGGTAAAGTGCCTATCTCTATCTCTATTTTGCAGTGTAGATAATCAGGTTCATACATAGCTTTCTTGAGCTTTCTCCCTTGAACAAAAATAATGAATATAATTTTCAGTTGGTGGACAAGCAAAACATTGCCCCACAATCCACCAATCTAATTTTTAATGCTTCACCCAGTCAACAAAACCCCTAAGATTCTATCATAATTTGAAATGAAATAAACAAATGAAATTATGAAGGTTAGGGAAAACATCGAGACAACTTGGCAATGTATTGATATGGAAAAATAAATAAATAAATAAAACACACATCTCTGCTCCTTTTTGCTTCATTTATTTATATACTGAAGTGGTAAAGTTTATACTAAAATTTATAATCTCACTGCGTTGGTGATGCAGACCAACTAGAATTAATATTCTATCCCAACATATTCTGTCAGCAACCTTGAGAAAATTAAGGTCAATCTCAGTGCATTGCCTTTTCCGTACAATAGTGTGCATCGTCGTTTAACTTTGGATGGCAAGATCCTGCAGGAGATATTGCAAAATTCTTCAAATATTATTCTTAAAATAAATAGGAAACTGTCTTGCTTATCTTTTATAAACACCAGGTAATTGACTTATCTTTCCACATACCACATTTCTTACAATGGAAGAAATTTTCCCTCCCTCCATTTCTGTAAGAAGGAAATGAATGGGTTAAGGTATTTCAAATGGCAATAGCTTCTCAAGGAATCAATCACTAGGCCATGAAAAGATTACTTAATCCAGTGATTTAGACATCACAACTTAGCAACAAATTTGGCGAAACCAGTATGGACAAGGAGTAGTTTAGGAATTTTCTTTCATGAAGAACAGAGGATATCACTATGATGATTATGGGACGTAGAGATGCATGATTACGCTAGGAATGAACTGAGACAATGGTAAAGAAAATGAACATTCTACCTGCAAATTCCACATTCATCACAATGGTATTGATTCTTTGAAACCTGAAAACAGCAATCCAGTAGAGTAATAAGTAAAAATGGTCTAAAGTCAGATAGATAAACACTGAGAAGCAAGGAAGAAAAGTACATCATTGTCGAAGAATTTGCACTTTGCACAAAAGTACTCTCCCATACAAACACCACAACTAATGCAATTCTGCTGAACCTGATTGAATACAACATAAGAAAATTAAGAACCCAGGAGAATTTTAACAGATCACTCATATATCTTTGACTTGCACCATCTTATTTTATACACTTACATCTTGTTCTGTGTCACAAAGGGAGCAGATAACCTGAAAGACAGGAAACAGGAAAGAATTAGAAACCGATACAAGACAGTTCGAGGAACAAAATAACCTTCAAATCATCCCTGTCCCATTAAACAGAAGTACAGACAACCATGTTTTAGTACCAGCAGCGCAGATAAGTTCTGCATTTTATCAGAAAACTTAGGCAGAAGGCCAAATTATATAATGTTCTGCATTGCAAAATGCAATCCATGCAAATAATTAAATTGTATCTAACATTTTTCATTTCCTAGTTTGGATGAGAGGTTTTGTCAATCTATAATCTATCGTTGCCTGACTAACAGGGGAGGAGACATGTGGAAGTAAGTGGAGTCACATGACCACATTTGAAAGTTTCAATAGTGATCCCACTGAAATTGTTAAAAATGCATCTAAATTTTAATTAATTACTAATCTTTTACCTTAAAAATTTAAAATACAGAGTGACTTTAAGTGTTCACTCTAGTATAATTCTCAAAAAAACAACCCTGTATTGTATATATTTTAAGTGGTACCTTCATTAAGTTCTCAAGTGCTCCACTAGAATTACTAAGATATCTCTAATAATTGATTTTAAATTTTTTACATAGTGAAACCAACTAAGAAATTGAATGAGAAACTAATCTTTAAATGAATATTTGATGTCTTATACATTAAAAATCGTATAGTTAATAATATTGATAATGACATATTTATGCAACAGAGTCAAAATATAAAATTACGTTAACAATATATATATATATATATATATATATTACAACTATTAACTCGAATTTCTTGTATGCTATTTTGAGTTATCTTACTCACACCAACACTAAATTTCTTTTCCAAGCAAACTTCTGTTTTGCATGAAAATGGTATATTTGACAACAACTATACACATTGAATTTCCTTGTATAAAATATTATAATGTCTTATTATTTTAAGATATTATAATATTACTAAATATTTATTTAATAATATAAAAAATATTTGTGATCCACTACTCAAAATTCTTGGCTCAGCAACTATTGAATAACTTTTATCAATAGTCATGGGCTAAAGTAGAAATGGACAGGACACATTCCTAGTTTACCTCCACTCTTTTGAGTTGACCTTCACATTAACTCCTCTTTTTTTCACAATCCACTTTGGACATCAATGCTTATTAGCTGCTTCTCAAAGTTTCCAATTCAAACTATTCAAGTATTCATCACAATCTCATCAGACTATTTGAAGTTCCATCATAACTATTCCATTGGATAGACCTTTCATTCAAATTACTATTATTACTACTACTACTTAAAAAAAGGGTAAAAATTATTAGATTTAGCAGAAGTTTGAAAAAAACTCAAACCTTTATGACTTCATGGCTTGGAATACAGTGTTTATTACAAAGATTAGTTTCCATTGCATTCTGCCAATAAAAATACAACATTAAAAAATAACTAATATTTAACCAAGAATAAAAATAATTAGCCAAAATAAAATCCATAAACACGGGTTGGGTTGCAGAAGAAAGGATACAGTTGCTGTACCTTGGCTTCATCATGGCAGTGCCAACAATCAAAAATGCCATTGCAACAAGGTGCTCTAATTTTGCATCTCCTTCTATAATGTGAGCAGCTAAATCCACCAAAGAACAATGCATGATAGTAGCAACAAAACTTTCCATTAGCAAAGAAACAAAAGCCAAGGAACTAGACGGAAATATCAATAAAAAATATGAATTTGAGTATTATCAAAGCTCCCATACCCAAAATCATCAGATCCAAACTCTAAGGGAAACACATGATTAACAGGTTCACTAGGATTTGATTGGACCTCAATTTTAGTCTCCATTCTCTTTGACATTTGACCATTCTGCTCTATCTTCCTAGTCAACCCTTGTCTATGATCCACAGATCCAAGCTCCATCGATGATGAACTTGCATCTCCAAATTGACTAAGGTCAGATTGGTGCTGAATTTCAGCCCTTGCTCTGTTCTCCTGACAATTGACCTCCTCCATCTTTCTTCTTAATTAGAACATGTAAAAATAAATTGAATAATAATAATCACCATCAAGTACCTATTACCGATTGCTGTTTCATTTAACTAGATCATGAAAATGTACCTGATTTTTTTGGAGATAAGCACACACAAGAAGAAGATGAAAGGTAGAAGGGACATTTTGATAGGGTTATCTAAATTGTGAAGGGTATATATATACTGCACTATTGAGTAAATGCACTGCCAGACAGCACAGGCTAATCCAAAAATATGAACAATTACAAAAAGTTCGCTAGGTGGGGAAGTATCAGTCGAGCGACAACAAAAACAAGAACAAGTTGACCGGCCCCTTTCCAATGTGATAAGTCCTTCTCTACGAGCCATATTAACTAGCTCAAGTGTAGAAATAAATAAACCCACAAATGACAGTACCATGCCTACTAACAGATAACCAAGCTGGTCGAGAAGAGCTGAGACACCCTCTAGAAGCAGGCTCCCAATCAAAAGACTCCACTCTGTTGTTTCCTGTAGAAAAGACATTATAACTAAGATATTTCAAAACAATCATGATGAAAAAACTTGCAGTTCATGATTGACGGTGCCCAGTTCAATATTGCACTAAGTCTCTCCCTGGGTTGTCATGTTGTCTGTTTTAGGCCATTGGATGCCCATACTGTTTGCTGTTTGTTCTTTGAGAAAGAAGTGCTCTAGGTGAAAGGTGTTAGTCTTACAGACCAAGACCTATACCTCCTTTACTCTCTCTATGATACTTTGGCATCATCAATAATCAAATTAGAAGGAATAGTTGTATTTATTAAGGTCTTACAACACTTGAAGGTGAACTCTCTCCAGTTTCTGGATCAATTTTAGTGCAAGCATTTCTGGATGTAACAGGACTTTGACCCTGGCTCCAGCCTTCATTCAAATCCTGAACAGCAAATATTTGAATAATCTCTGGTTCTGATAATTGAAGAGTTGCCTGTGTGCTGCTTTCTTGTTTATGATCTATCGTTAAAGACTGGCCTTCAGCTATTATTACTCCTTCCTTTAGTATCTTTATCTTCCTCTCCTCAACAAGTTTCTTTAATCTTTTCTTCATGGTCACTGTTAGTACCTTCACATCAATGGTTGCTTTGACTGCTATAGTTTCATCCCCCTTAATAACTATTACCTGCTGTACTCCTGTAATATGACATATAATTGCCCATTAAAGTGTTATGCTTATTGCTGTATTAATGCAAAAGGTCAATTAGTGGAGAAACAAAATTGGAAGTTCAATAATACTGGAGATACAGTAAGGGTCGGAAGGTGTTGAAAGATTAAAATGTTACCTCTGATTCTGCGGATAATTTTACGGATCTTCCTGATGCATCCATCACAATGGAGTGGCACCTTGAATAATGTCGCTGTTGCTGAAGCCTATGTCACCAAAAAAAATTGAAATTCAAAGATAAGAATGCAAATATTAATCACAATATGAATATATGCCTTTCACATTTCAAATGAATGAAGCAGCCTAGATTGCAGAGGAAATAGATAAGGTACAGAAAACTCAACCCTGCATGAGTTTTGGCTCTTAATTGTTGAAATTAAAAAGGAATTTTAACTGACATATCAATTTGAGTAAATCCTATTGTTAGTTTATGAAAGATTGAATCTCATTCATACATACATGCATATGTTTTACTTAGCCTACTTGAAAGATTTTTGAGACAATAACAATTAAGCTTTAATCCCAAACTAGTTGCGTTCAGCTAAGTAAAATTTGAGACAGACTTTTGAGACATTACATAAAATTTGATGATACTCTCATTTGAAAGCTCTAAAGAAAGGCAAAGAACAGGCAATACACATTTATACGAGGGAGAAGCAAAATATAAAGGAGAAATAATATTGACTCCAAAAAGTTCAAAATCTGCAATGAGAATACCTTTTCTGGTCCCAACTTCATTATGCTTTCTTCCATCTCAATACCATTAATCCCATTCTCTTGCCCGCCACTACCTTTCTTCTTCTTTCCATCATCACTGCCGAACCCACTGCCTTTGACACTTCCATTGCTGTATTTCTCTTTTTCAATTGACAAGATCTCAATAGGTATATTCAGTCTCTCCTTCAGATTCTCAATTAACACCATTGGGTCCATGGTCCCTTTGATTGTCACTGTTTCCTTCTGTTCATCCTCTGACATCTCTTGCACACCTGAAATGAATTGAATTCTGTCAAGACTTACAGTTCCCTGACCCTCCATCGATGAAACGGATACAATAAGACACAACTAACAAGGTCATGAATTACCAATTGTGTCTTCGACGATCTTTCTAATCTTCGGGCTGCATCCCTGGCAGTTGTGTCCCAGCTTGACCACAACAATTGTTCTCTCCAAGGACTGTACCCCATTAAAATTTGAAATTAATACTCAATTAATCGCAAACAACAAATAATAAACAAACACGAATACAATCTTAATTAGCTTGAAAACTTTAAATTGGGCATTAATTTCTTAGGGATTAATAAATGGCTATGCAAGTAAAAGGAAGCTGTACTTAAGCTAAAATAGAACCTGTTTCTCAAACGATATCCTGTCATCTCTGTTGCCGTCAGCGGCGGTGTCACAAATCCGGGGCTGAGCAGAGACAATGCTGACATTCTTCTTGATCTTCAGGCGGAGATATTCTTGAATCTCCAAGGAGTCCAATTTACCTTCCACAGTCAACTTGTTTGAATTTATATCTGCTGTCACATTCTCTACACCTGAATTAAAGGAAAAAAATCAAGATAATAAATAAAATAAATCTGAGTAGTTGAGACGAAAAAATAGAGAAAATGAGGAAATATTTGAAAAAATAAATTCTAAAAACAGAGAACATTATGACTTTTTCATAATTCATAAAATAAAAAAAATTAATAATAATAATTCAATTTAAATAGTTCAAAATCAATAAATTGCAGGCTGGGATAATTGGAGATGGCAATAACAATAACAATAATAATAATAATAATAATAGTAATTATTCAAAAAATAGGGAAAAGGCATGAAATATATACATGAAAATGAAATACCTTTGAAGGTGCGAGCGTGAGCGATAATATTAGAAGAGCATCCTTCACAATGCAACTCAACCTCTAAAACGACGACGGAGATGGTACTGATAGCGGTTTCCATCATGACTGATAAATTGAATTAAATTAAGAAGAGAAAGATTTGAAGCAAACTGAACAGAAATACATAGCTGTGAATCTCTGTTTATAGTAATTGCTTCTGCTAAAATATGGAGAAGACAAGAAAAGTAGTCCATTATTTTTCTTCAATAATTGTACTCTTTCAATCAGTGGCGTTTGACCCTTCCTTTTTCTTAATTTTCTTCTAATATATATGTATTTTTTCAATTCATCCTCTTAACATTCCCAATAAACTTTCTTTATTATAGTTTATTATATATTTATCCTAGAAAATTTTATTCATAAAATCCGCCGCTGCTTTCAATATGCGTTCGAAAGCCAATACTTTTTTTGGTAAATTTAGCGAATATTTTTAATTTTATTAAATATTACCTCAAATTCATTTTTTCTTATCAATTATCGTTTTTTGTTCAGAATTCATTAATTTGTTGTTTAGTTAAATGTTAATTAGACCTACAACATATAAGCTCAGATTCACGTGGCCATTTTTTAATTATTCATCTTTATTTTTATAATTTTTAAATTGAAAAATTGCTTTGTTGAGATAATACCACGTACTTTCCTCAAAAACCCTAATAATTGATTTTGAGGCAAGAATGGCTATGGCGATGGAGGAAGATGAACATCTTTCCAAGAAGTGTTGTGCGATTATAGTTCCACGTCTTGAAAACATCGTATCAACGGTAAACCTAGACTGCAAACTTAACTTTCGACGCATATTCTCAAAGCAAGAAATGCAAAATTCAACCTCAATCGTTTCTCTGCTGTTATTATGAGAATTAAAAAACCAAAAAGCACTTCTCTCATTTTTGCATCTGGAAAGCTGGTATGTACCGGTGCCAAGACTGAAGAAGAATCGAAGATGGCTGCGAGAAAGTTTGCAAGAATCATACAAAAATTAGGGTTTCCGGCCAAATTTAGGGATTTTAAGATCGAGAATATAGTGGCTTCTTGTGATGTTAAGTTTCCTATAAAACTAGAGAGGTTTGCATGCAGTCCACATGAAGGGTATTCTACGTATGAACCGGAAATCTTTCCGGGTCTTGTTTATCGCATGAAGAAACCGAAGATTCTAATGCTAATTTTTGTTTCTAGAAAAACAATAATCACTGGAGCCAAGAAAAGCCGAGATACTTTCACTGCCTTTGAAAGCATTTATCCTGTTCTTGCAGGCTTCAAGAGGTAATAATCATCACTCGAAGGATTTTTCCTTTTTAAGTGCTTTCGAAGGAATTTTCTTGAAGCATTTATCCTCTTCCAGGCTTCAAGAAGTAATAAATTAATTATCATCACAGTAATTTTCTTTTTTTTTTCTTTTCAAAATAAATAAAGGATACTGTAATTGTCTTTTGTTTTTTTTAACAATACTATAACATTTATTAGTTGTTGATTATTGGTGTTGTTGGATGTTTTTATGTATTTTACATTACTAAATTAATTAATGGATTAGGTTTGAATTTCAATATGTTGTTTGATCATATATATATTTTTATAGATTGAATTGTAAATTGAGGTGTAATTAGATTATCATTGTTAAGCATTTTATAGTAGTTATTTCATCGTATTAATTTATTCTTCATGAAATTTTCAACGTACTCCTCTATTCCATAATACTTGTCACATTTGTAATTTTACATTCTTTAAGAAAACCATTAAATTTGTTTAAGTTTCAATAAATTATTAAACAAATTGATTATATTATCCTTAATTTAATACTAATTCTTTGAAAAAATCATTACATTGAAATACTAATTATTGGTCATATTAAAGGATAAACATGAAAAAAGAGATTTATTACTCATTGAAACCACAAATGTGACAAATATTTTAGAACAAATTATTTTCTCAAACGTGATAAACATTATGGAGTGGAGGTGGTAGTATTTATTAATCCATATATAGCATGGCTAGTTGCTCCTTGTAGCCATAGTCTCATATATCAAATATAGGTTTTCTTATACCGCTAAATATATGCCAAATATTTTTTTTATTCCTTTCTATTATGTGAATTAACATATGTTAACGAGCTTTGGGGACAAAACTGTTGTGGTGGTGCCCACTCAAGTGGGATCCACACACTTTTGAAAAAGAAAAAAAAGGGAAAACACGTTTTTGATAATCAATCTTTAAAGAATGTTGTGCCAACAATTGAAGATGGAAGCGTTAATTGCCGTCAGTTGGTGGACACATTAATTAACGCATCCTCTTCTCCTATCAATAGAGGTAGCGAAGCCTCAAGCAAAACACAGCTGAAAGAAAAGAAAAAAAAAATGTAGAGAGAGATATCTGGTTTTAGGAAGGGTTTTCTAAAATTAGGGGAGAGAAAAATAGTGAGGAAATTATTTTGGGGTGTTTTTGGGAAACACTATGTGTGCCACTATTTTTGTATTACTCTCTTTGTACCTACTATTTTTTAATAGTGGAAGAATTATTCAGAGTTTGTCCCGTGGACATAGCCCTAAACAGTTGAGAGTGAACTACGTAAATTTCTGTGTGTCACAAGTTTACTTTTTCGGTGCGTTAATTTTCTCTTAATTGATTGAAAGGGCCAAACAAGTGGTATCAGCGCTGAGGCAAGTGGTACCTGAGGCCCAACAAGTGGTATCAGAGCTGATGCCCAACAACTGGTATCAGAGCCGAAGGTTTCGGTAGGTCCATCCGGTCAGATAGTGGTACCAGATCCGTGGATATATTTTGAAAATAAATATACCACGATGAAGAGAAAATTACGATGAGTCCATTGGTACTGTCTGCTCGGAAAGACGTTGCAGAATCGACTTAGTGATGAATAGTAAAAATAGTAACGTTGATGCTGAACAGTACTATTGGCGTTACTGATGCTGAGTCCGTAAGCCCAGCACTATTCACGCACACAGTTACTATTCATGCACACAGTTACTATTCATGGTCACTATTCACGTATACTACTGTTCACGTATACGGTTTATGCTGGTGATGATTTTCAGCGCAAGTCAAAATGGACAAGCAAAATGATCAGTCTAAATGGTGGAAATTACCATATATGGAGAAATAAGCGATCTCCTTATGGTAATCAAAATACATTTGCCTGTGTTACCGGAAGACAAGGCTGATGAGGAATGGGCTTTCGAGCATACGTCCAAATCTCGGTTGGCAGATTTGATGATGAAGGTTTCTGTAACACCTTCAGAAATTGTCAATGGAAGCTCACAAAAGGTTCATTTGTGGTAGCTAAAGACCAAAAGCTGTAAGTGATGCATGCGAAATTCTCCCAAGACACTTTAAGTGTAGCGGAGAATGACAGTACAGTTGAATTGTGGCATAAACGACTACGCCACATGAGTAAGAAAAATCTGGCAAGAAAGAACGTACTACCTGGATTAGATGAAGTTCACCAAGACAAGTGTCCTGATTGTATGGCGGGAAAGCTAAATAGAGTAGCTTTCAAGATTACCCCTCCTTCTAGAATGAAGAATGTACTAAATCTGATTCATTCAGATTTGTGTGGACCATTGACAATGTCATTTGGTAGAAATCGATATTTTGTGATATTTATCGATGACCATTCTAGGAAGACCTGGGTATACACATTGAAGTCTTCTAAACCTGGTTGAGAGACAGACATGCAAGAAGCTGAAGTGTATCAGAACAGATAATGGTGGAGAAAACACTGGGCGATTTAATGCTTTCTGCAAAGAGCATGGCATTCAACATCAAACGACACCTCCCAAGATGCCGCAACTGAACAGTTTGGCTGAGAGGATGAACAAAACTTTGATGGAGAGAGTCAGATGTTTACTCTCACATGCAAAGTTGTCTAAAAGATTTGGGGTGAAGCGTTTCTCACAGCAGTTCGCCGTTCACTATGTTTCCCTCTATAGTATGATACTCCAGAGAGAGTATGGTTAGGAAAGGATGTTTCCTATGATCGTTTGTGAGTGTTTGGTTGCAAAGCCTTCGTGCATATATCGAAGGATGAACGGTCTAAGCTTGATGTCAAGACTAGACGGTATGTATTCATTAGCTATGGCTAAGACCAATGTGGTTATAGGTTTTATGACCCAATCCAGAAGATGATTATAAGAAATCGTGATGCTGTATTTGTTGAAGATTAGATTATTGAAGATATTGAAGCAGAGTGCCAATAGATCTGATGAAGACTCAACAGACATACAGAGAGTCCCTCCAATAGAACGCAGACAAATTGGAGATGAAGAAAATGTTCCATAAGAACAAGTGCCACAGTTAGATAATCCAGAAGTTCCTTATCAGAATGAACCAGAAGATGATTTTGATGGTGTTCATGTTCAACCACCAGCACCGAAAAGTTCTCAAACATTAAGAAGATCTAGTAGAGTCTGACAACCATCTACTAGATATCCAGTCAATGAGTATGTACTAACGACTAACGGGGGAGAACATGAAAACTTTGAAGAAGCTATGGAAAATGAACACAAGAGGAACTGGATTGAAGCCATGCAAGATGAAATGAAGTCCTTGCATGAGGATGAAACATTTGAGCTGGTGAAGTTGCCCAAAGGCAAGAAAGTTTTGAAGAACAAGTGGATGTTCAGGATCAAGTAGGAAGAACACAGCTCCCAACCACGATTTAAAGCTAGACTGATTGTGAAAAGATTCAATCAGAGAAAGGGTATTGATTTTGATCTTTTCACCAGTTGTGAAAATGACATCCATTCGAACAGTGCTTGAAATGACCTCTAGTTTTGAACTGAAAATCGAGCAAATGGATGGAAAGACTGTCTTCCTACATGGAGATTTGGAAGAAAAAAATATACATGGAGCAACCAGAGGGTTTCGTAGAAAAAGAGGATTGTGTTTGCAAACTGAAGAAGAGCCTGTATGGCTTGAAGCAGGCACCGAGACAGTGGTACAAGAAGTTTGAGTCTGTTATGGGGGAGCATGGCTACAGAAAGACTACTTCAGATCACTGTGTTTTTATCAAGAAATTCTCTGATGATGACTATATTATTTTTGCTCTATGTGGTTAATATGGTGACTGTTGGTCAGAATTACTAGCTTGAAGATACAGCTAAGTAAGTCTTTTGCTATGAAAGACTTGAGACTAGCAAAGCAGATTCTTGGCATGAAGATTACAAGGGATCGAAGAGTCAAGAAATTATGGTTGTCACAGGAGAAGTACATTGAGAAATTATTTCAAAGGTTTAGAATGAAAAACGCTAAAGCGATTAGTTGTCCTCTTAGTAATCACTTTAAATTGAGTTCTAAACAGTGCCCTTCTACGGATGGAGAGAAGGAAGAAATGGAAAAGATTCCCTATGCTTCAGCAATTGGAAGCTTAATGTATGCCATGGTTTGTTCACGGCCAGATATTGCTCACTCAGTTGGAGTAGTGAGTCGGTTTCTTTCAAATCCTGGAAAGGAACATTGGACTGCAGTGAAATGGATTTTCAGGATATCCAATCATATTTGCAGGGGGAGCTTGTCGTGGCAGTCAAGATTACAGAAGTGTGTTGCTCTGTCAACAACTGAGGCAAAAGGAGAAGTTCGAATACTGTCGGTTAGTTGCAAGATGATGATGGCTAACGTCCCCACTTGAGTGTGCAGGGGGAGATTTGTTGTGGTGGTGCCCACTCAAGTGGGACCCACACACTTTTGAAAAGGAAAAAAAAAAAAGCAAAACACGTTTTTGATAATCTTCAAAGAAGGTTGCGCCAACAATTGAAGATGGATGCGTTAATTGCGCGTCAGTCGGTGGACGCATTAATTAACGCATCCTCTTCTCCTATAAATAAAGGTAGCGAAGCCTCAAGCAAAACACAGCAGAAAGAAAAGAAAAACAAATGTAGAGAGAGAGTTATCTAGTTTTAAGAAGGGTTTCCTAAAATTAGGGGAGAGAAAAATAGTGAGGAAATTATTTTAGGGTTTTTTGGGAAACACTTTGTGTGCCACTATTTTTGTATTACTCTCTGTGTACCTACTATTTTTTAATAGTGGAAGAATTATTCGGAGTTTGTCCCGTAGACGTAGCCCTAAACAGTTGAGGGTGAACCACGTAAATTTCTGTGTGTCACAAGTTTACTTTTTTGGTGCATTAATTTTCTCTTAATTGATTGAAAGGGCCAAACAAAAAGTATCAAGCTAAGGCAAGTGGTACCTGAGGCCCAACAAATGGTATCAGAGCTGATGGTTAACAAACGTCAACTATATAATAATGTCTTTGTTATTTTGTTCCTTTTTCTTAATTCAACTATTAACAATTTCCATTACCATACCGTGCTGACAATTTAGCATAGGTTAAGGATATGAATGCCTGACATTTATTCAATCCAAGCAATGTAAAAGACAGCAGACACAACCTTCGACACAACAAAATATAATAAAAAGCTCATGTCTAGCCAAAGCTTGCAGAGAACATTAGAAGTTGAGAATATATATGACAAGAGAAGACAATAAGCAGAGTTTGCATATGCTTATCTCATCATCTGGCCATCCATACATAATGCATAATTGCACATATATGTACATATGGCTAAACATGCAATTAAGAACATAAATTCAGCCCTCAACCTCATTACTTTAACCACGTGATACCTTTTTAATTTTAAAGGATATCTACTGTATTCCTAAAATTACAAATTTTAATAACATTGCACGTCTGTTCATATTAATAATTTTTATAATTTTTAACTTTTATACTAAAATATTAATTTAACGTGCGTTCAATATAATTTTTGCAATAATAATTTCACATTTTTTTAACTATTTAATAAATATTTGATTAATGTAATTTTATAAATTAAAGTGTTGAATAAACTAACTTTACAAATTAAGTGTCTAATAAATGTGATTTTATAATTTAAAATATTCAATGGATAGAAGAAAATGTTGAGGATGTTAGGGGTGAGTGTTCGACTGATTCGGCCAATTTGAATAACTTTTTTACCGAAGTTTTTTAACCTAACTTTTTTCTTAATTGAACAAATATTTTAATCGAATTTAACCGATTCATTTTAACCGAATTAATTTTGGTTATTGACCACGCCAAAATTTTTAGAAGGAAAAAATTATTCTACCAACCGACTTTAAATGAACTTTAACTATTAACCGACTTTAACTGAATTAACCGAACTTCTTCATGATACAAATTTAACTTCAGCAACATAAAGATCGTGAAAACAGAACTAATCAACTTAAAAAAAAAAAAAAATTATCAAAACGAATACATATTTAGCTCGAACATCAATAACTCAAATTTAGCTTCAACATATTAAGCCGCCTTCTTTTTTCTTCCTCTCAAGCTACAACAAAGAGCAAATTAAATTAAAATAAGATAAAAAGTGACCAGCTCAAATAAATTAAACAATTAATCACATGATTATTAATTACAGAAACCGGGATTCAACAAAGAACTGTAATTACTCGCATAGGAGCGGCAAAACTAAATGTATTATAGATAGAAGTAAAATTGGAATAAAGCAACCATGTTATGAAAATTACATGTAAGTAAAGGTTCAAAACATATGAGACACAGAGAAACTGATTTAGGATTAGGACAAGCAGATATGATTATTTTTATAAGTATCTTGAAAAACAAAGATTTCAACTTGTTGTGGGGTCCCTCTGACATGTGAGATCCACGCACTTTTGAAAAAAAAAACTTTTATTTTGCTTGTCAAAGAATGCTGCGAAAGAAAAAAAAAAGTTTATTTTGGCAGTCAAAGAACACCGCGAAAAAAGAAAAAAAAAAAAGAAAGTGGACGCGTGATTAACGCGTCCATTCGGTAGACAAAAACAAAAGAAAAAAATGCACAATTAATTTTAGAAAAGGGTTCCTAAAATTGGAAATGAAAGAAAATGGTGAGAATTATAATTTTTGGGATATTTTTTGAGAAACACTTAGAATAGTACTATTTTTGTAATCTCTTTTGTACCTACTATTTTTAGTAGTAGAATTAGTCTGAGTTTTTGTCCCGTTGATTTTATTAGAAGAATTATTCGGAGTTTTTGTCTCGTGAACATAGCCCATAATAGTTAAAGGGTGAACCACGTAAATCTCTGTGTCCTTATTTTTCATTTGGCATTTACGATTTCATCTGACATTTACGATAATTATTTAATTTTTATCGTGATTATTATTTTTAGTGAATTCGGTATTGGAGTTGAATGTGATAATAATAATTTAAATCTTTATCGGCGCTATTAACTTTTATCTTGGACAATTTTATTTTACTTCTAACATTCTTCACTGGCCCTACTAGGGATTAAAGCATTAATCCCAACACAACTCTCAATTTGTTCAAAAATCTTAAACCTGATGAATTTATTGAAATTTACTAAATAAATTTGTGAACATAAAGATGCAATACCCAACCTCAATTTTTTGAGAGCAAAATTAATAGTTTTTAGAAGATCACAAACCAAATTACTAAGAGATTGCTTGTTTTTGTTGAATGCAAAGTTACTTTTTTCATAGAAACGGACCTGCAGATCACAGCAACGCCAATACTGAAGCAGCAGCATCAGATCACGGTAATGCAAAGATGATCGAGAAGGGAAAAGAAGTGGTTTGAAGCCTATCTGCTGGTTTGTGCACTATGTTCGCCGGAGATGAGCGAAGGTGATCGATGATGGAGCTATAAAATCACAGCTTATCCTACTCACGATCTCACAAGAAAGAAAAGGGAAATAAGAAAAGATCTCTTGCAGATAGAGAGCGGCTGGAAGGGCTACCAGTCTTGGTCCAAAGAGAAGGGGCGGTGGCTGATAGATTAAGGGAGAGTTTAGGGTTCGATTTTGGTTTAGGGAAATGGGAGTGAAATGAAAGAGCTAACTTGTTTTTAAGTTATACTACTTGTTTCCCCAAAATGATGTGGTTTTGAACATCGGTAATTCGATTAACTCGGTTTAATTAATGATTAATTAAATTGTTAACCGAAAATTGAAATTATAAACTTTTTTAACTGAATTGAATTCGTTGATTTGGCGAAACCGAATGGTGTTATAATATCAAAATAAAAAATTTCAAGATCAATTTATATATTGGACCACTAACTGATTTTACATTAGAATTATTTAATTGAAGTGTCTTTTTCTTTTTTGAGATAATATTTAATTGAAGAGTTTGATTCTCGTACCTTTGAGCTTTGTGTTGATAATTAATGTTGCAGTTAGCGGCTATACAAATGGAAGTATCAATATCAACATTTTGTAGTTAAAATTTTGAAAAACATTTATTTATAAGCATGAAATTAGAATCTTATTTCACTTTGATGTAGTTCCCACGCACAGCACGCATGGAAGAAAGTAAAATATTTCTTGTACACTGTGAAATTTTTTTAGTACAGTGGTAACAAGAAATTTACTGTTATGATTACAAAAATTTTAAAAATAAAAAGTGGCTTGTCTTTTGCAGCAGAATTTATCGTACCAGTCAATGTCTCAAGGAAAACAAATCAATGAAGTCGCAGTTGGAGTGTAGTTCAGAAATGGCCAATGCATGAAGATAAAAATAATCTTTTCGTCAAATAAACAGAATTTTGTTGCTTTCTCCTCAATGTATCATTCCACCATCATCACTTCATTGATTCAAAATAGTTTGGACCGGAATAAAGTACAGAATATTTAAAAGTTTAAGGATTAGATTATAATTTTTTCAAGGAAAATTACCAAACATCAAATTATGATTAACACATCTCAGAATTAAGGACCTTATTTAAAAAAAAAAGCATGTTTGATTTGATACAGGCAGTGACGGATTTAGATTTTTTTTTTTTTCTATGGTCAACATTTTTCCTTTTTATCCAAACCTCCTAATTTTTCTTTTTTTGTTTTTTAGCAATAACAAAAAATAAAAGGGGACAACGAAAGGAAATTTGCGAAAACAAGGGATCAATTGAAAAACCATTTTTGTTAATACATTTGCCATTGGCATGAGAATGGATATAATTTATAACATAAAATCCTATTTCATTTTTTTTTATATATATAAATAACAATAAAAAAAGAATTCTCATGTAACTTACAAATTGAACAAAGTTAAACCCTTCTATAAACTGGGTAGTGGGTGTGACTTACCCCACCTCCATGTCCAGTTGTGGAGGTAGAATTCAAAGCTAATGGTTTTTAAAAAATAAAATCAAAAGTTACAAAGTAAAATTATAAAAATGAATTATTTTCGAAAGTAAAATTTAAAAAATTTTTTGGACCAGAGTAGCCACACCTGGCCAACTCCCTCAACCTCTGCCCACATCGAAAATGCCTTATCCCGAAAACCAACTTATCACTGCCTTCTACCCCATTTTCCCAATCTTTTGTAGACAGAGAGATGGAAGGAAAGAACTCGAATTCTTTTGTAGACAGAAAGAGCATTTGTGCTATGTTTGGATGCAAAGAATATATGGGAAGAAAGCAATGGTCATTTTACTTCGTTTGGGAATAAAGAGAAAAATGTTGAAGTAAAAAAAGTGCAAAATTTAATAGTCCCTCCAAATTGGAGATAATGAGACAAAAAAAAAAAAAGGAAAAATACGATACTTATTATTCATAGATAATACAATAATTCCCAATTATATTATAAGTATAAAAATATATAAAAATAAGGTTAAAATTATAAAATCATTGCTTTGAAAACAAAGAAAATATATTTTCCTCCATCCAAATAAAGTGTTAGTTATTAATTTAGAACTTTTTGAATTTAAACGTATCCTAGAATTCATATACACTCGTACACGCAAAATAAGACACGAGTAAACCATAAACACTATTCCATAGGAAAAGCCTACCGACTGATAGGCATTAGTCTTTTTCTCCATTTGAATTTTGGGCTTACCACCGCATGAAAGGATCTCTCACGTGAGCAAAAACTTTTATGGGCAGTCCATGCCTGGTCGCCCTTTCCAATGCATAGCTTAACTTCAGTTTGTCTAATTCTGCATTACTCCATTATATGTATAATGGAAATATGAACTTGGAACAATTAAGCCAAGATAGTGTTTGGATTGAAACAAAATAAATATTTTTTTCAATGAATTTCAATGGTTTTTTTGAAATAAACAAAATTTTAACAATTTCATTCAATAAAATAAGGAATATGGAAAATCCGACTCCCATATGAGATTTCAGAATCCATCAAAATGGGATATTATAGTTCATGAGAAGAAAAATAAGGAGAGAATTGAACCAAATCCATACATGTAATGTTTAAAGTCCCTCATCCAATATATTCGAAAACAAACATGACCCAAGTAACTGGTTTGATTTTCTGAACACTCACAAGTCAACTACTTTTATGCGTTGACTATTCGACCAATAAAGTTTTTTAGTCTACTTTAAATAAATGATAATTTTGCCTAGGATTCCTTGCCCGACATTCAAGAAATAAGTCCCCGTGTAGTATAGTATGTAGACAATATTCATTTATATTTGACCCTACACTGCTCAGAAACAAAGGAAATTCAGGAGAGGGAGGGAAAGTAGAAATTAAAATTGAGAAGTTATAACCAAAACATGATGCTGCAGACATTAACTGTAGTTACTGCTATAGGGTTAAACGTAAAGGCATTACTGAAAAAGACTAAACTCTAGTCATATGAAAAGGTATTTGGCCAAAGTTAAGAAAGCTGACCCTCCAACAGTGGACCAGACCTGAACTTACCGTCTGCGAAAAGTAATTTTCTTCTTTTATATAATTTTTTAAATTTACAGAATCATCACATGGGACCCGCCAAGAAATCATCGTCATTTGAAATTCAAATCCAAGTTTTGAAACTAGTAGTTTTACATAATAAAGATATGGCACAGACTTGTTACCATTGTTTTGCTTTCAAAATGTGCTCTACGAGCTGCAAACTGCTGCTTCGCGAGGCGCTTTTGATTGGATTATAACCCGAGCTCCTGAAGCAAGCCTGTCAGAAAGAAGTAACACAAATATCAATTTATTTGCATGGTCAACAAAAAAATAGGAAAGATAACGATCAACTGAACAGCTATTGTTGGAATTTAGTAGGAGTCAACACTTAACTTTCTTCAATTTTGATCACTTTGTCTTTCTCTTCTCTGAAGGAATCAAGTTTCTTTGATTGCTTTTTACCCGATACAGGCTCAGTTATCCTTTTGCTGCTGCAATTAGATGAGCTGCAGTGTATGGTTTCAGAGCCATCAGCTCCATCCGAAGAAGCTCGGGGTTTATCTGAAACAGGTGATCTCATAGATTCACTTCTTGGTTGCTTGCTTATCGAGGCTTTTATTGATCGTGGAATGCATTTTGAACGTCCAGAGGCTGATTCATCATTGTCCTCAGCCGAATCCAGTTGCTTAGAAGTCCTACAATTAAATTAAATTCCACTAAAAGTGTGAAATGCAATAAAATAGGCAAGGAAAATTGCAAAATCAACTCCTTTGATCGTAATAATAATCTACTAGAAAAGAGGCTAATACATCTAATTTTAGAATCAGCAGCATATTACAAAAAATAAAGATCAAAGTTTAGAACTCCTAATTCACAGTAAGCATTTAATGTCAATGACAAGATTCTTTTAATTAAAAAGATACAGAATTCTAGCCTTCAGAGTTATGGAATAAGTTTGAATTATAGCATGTCTAGGTCCATATTAAGAGCACAATTTGATGGAAAAATCACATTTTAATCAAATGACAAGACAAGTCCTTTTTCAATATAATTATGTAAGTAGGATATTGTAATTTGACACCGATATCAATATTTTAGATCATCAATTGCATGATGACTCAATTTGTTGTACGATCCTTTCATTATGCATAGCAACTCTATTCTAGAAAAAGCATTTTGCTTTTGGATACAAAGTGAAACACAATTGAAGGGGTTTAATACAGTGGGGCATATTTCCATGTGATCTCATCATTAATGGAAAAGTTAAAGGGAAAAAGTTTCTAGGTTAAACTCATTAAAGAAGGAGGTGCAAGGATATTGCCAATTTTATTTGAAAGTTTAAACCTCGATCAATTTTTAATTAAATTTTACATAAATTTGTTCTCAAATCCAACCAATCGAGTCAATTTACCTAATTCAGAATTCCTCCAATATGCCAACCCTAATAGAAAATAATGTTTGCAAAAGAAGCTTCAGTGTTATGGTTAGGATACTAAACTAACAGCTTTCAGCATCTTAATACTTTGGGTTAGATGTATTGGTTTAAATTATTGCCTAAAGAAAACTAAGCTAACACTATTGCCTAAAGATTATAGAATGGTGTAGCAAAAAAATAATAAATTCTTCATAAATAAGAATTGAAAACATATTAACCTGTCCGCATTGTAAGAAGAAGAACGTTTCAGAGTATTAGGTCCTCCTTCTTCCTTGAGCATTTTTGTCTCCACTAGGCTTCCACTGAAATATTCCTTGTCTTCCAACCTCAAACCCAACAATCTTGGATTCTCAGACAGACAATCAAGCTCCCCCAACATTATTGAAGTGGAGAACAATGGGGAAGCAAATTTTGAATGTGAAAACCTTGGCCTGTAGGTTGGAATGAGTCCAAAACTGTGGTCTTTCACTGAAATAGACCCGCAGGAGATCAACTGCATCAACATATTAGTGGCCTTAATCCTTGAGTTGTTTGGCATTCGAATTTCTTCCTCTTCGAGGATCCTAAAACTGTTGATTTTATTAACATCAGCTCTGATCAGAGATTCCAACGTTTCAGTCTTTCCAGCTGATGAAGATGCACTAGAGGATGATGGGGGAGGGGAAACTGAATTCTCACTTATCTCAGAATTCTCCTTAACATGTGGAACACGGTTTTCATAATTATCATTGCCTTCATGTTCTAATGAGCCATCATCAGTTGAAACACCCCTAGTACAAGTTTCTTTGGATTTAGGTCTACTCACATTTTCCTCAGTCTGTGTTGAAGCATCTGCTAATCCATCACTCTTGTAAATCTTGTACTCTGTCAAGCTCAGAGAACCATTCCAAGCGGAGTTTTTGCCATCTCTAGACTCTGGTGAAACACTAGAGGAGCCAGGACGTTGAAGTGGAGGAGAGAGCTCATCTTCCTGAGAATGCTTTGTTTCCTTCCCGTTCATGCTTGAAGATGATGACGAATCATCTTGACTTCGAGAAGATGACGGTTCTGGCAATTGTTTCAGATTTTGCAATTTCAAGGTTCCAACAGGGGCAAGCCTATCTGTGTAGAGACATTGAAGCTCTCAGATTTTTTATTATTAATTACAATTTACCAGTCCTTCAATATACAATCAGTTATGTAGTAAAATTAACTAAATTAGATAATCTACCTGAATTTGATTCTTCCAAGAGTTCAGAACCTTTGAGAACGTATTCATGTCCATGGGCAGGGAGAATGAGATCATCCTCACAGAGATCATGCCAAACAAATCCATTCTTGTAGCTTCTGCAACAATCAAGCGAGCAAAAAATAAATAAATAAAACATGTTTAAAAAAATAACTGAAAAAAGAAAAACAGAGATACTCTGCCTCATAAGCTGTATCATAGCATTTATATTTGGAGAACAAAGTAAATATTTAAAAAAATTAGACAAAATTGAGAGAGGACATAAAAGTTCCAATTCATCCTGTTATATGATTTTCCTATTTTTCTCTCAGCAACCAAAAGTTCCACAAAAAATTAAAAGAAAAATGGAAAAATTTGAAAAGGAGAGAGAGAGAGAGAGAGAGAGAAGAAGAAGAAGAAGAAAGCTAAGGATTCGACCTCTTGCAGGACCACGAATACATGGAAGCCATCCCTCTGCCTCTCAATACATTAAGTCTCTCAATCACATCTGCACAAAACACACATTCTCAAAATCTCTAAAGAAAATTTTCTAAATGAAAAAAAAAAAATCCATGAAATTAACACAATATAAATACCTTTCAGATAGAGACCTTCCGGCGAAGAGATAGGAACTTCAATGAAGTGAGGATGTTCAAGCTGGCGATTTCTACAGAGATAGTAAACTACAGGCACTTTCCGATTTTGCTGGTACTTCGGCGACCTCTCCGTCCACACTTTTGCTCTCTCCGGACTCACTTGTCTGTACTTCTTCATTCTCGCCTCCATTTCCGCATCAAAACCCTGACAACAAGCACCAAAATAAAAGGAACCGTTTTACCAACTTCGAGCCTCTATTCACAGCTGATTCTCACGTGAACCCTAATTAGAAGGAACAAAACAAGCAAACTCAAATCAGATTATACATTTATAGTAAAAAATTTGAATTAGCAGAGAGATTAGTAAATTCAAGTCATCTCTTTCCTTTTCTGTTTACTGAATCTAATAATGCACAAGCAGAGATTGAAGTCTGTATTAGCCAAACAGGAAAAGGTTTGAAAATGGAAAGCAAATATCTCCGGCTACGAATCTAAGCAATCTAGTGAAAAATTCGATACCGAGATTGGAATATAGATCACGAAAGACTGAAGTGGACACCAAAATATAGAAATATAATTAGAGATTAGAAACAAAGCTTACAAGATAATGAAATACAGAGAGAGCATAAGTATGTTTGTGGGCTCGGGATAACCTGAGCGAGGATAGTGAAAGCACTTGATAGAGGGAGCCCGCATTTACTGCTTCGAGTAAAGAGACACAGCTTTTTAGCTAATTGATCGATAGCTTCAAAGGCTTTACACTTTTACAGCGACGGTGTGATGGCGACCGGAGAAGGAAATGGCCGAAGAGGAACGTCGCTGCTTCCTATTTTTTGGTCATCTTTTTTGGATGATTCGACGGGACTGAGAGAGAAGAAGCTGCACTGATTTGTTGTGATGTGATTTTTGGCTTTGCTTTTGGCTTTTACTGCTTTTTGTCGTTGTTCCCAGTTTGCCCCTTATAGAAGGAGCGAAAGAAGAGGGTTGATTTTGAACTCTGATTCTTAGAGGCTTTGACCGTCCACAAGCACATTAATTCGAAAATGATTAAGCTTAAGAACAAGTTCTGCGAATTAAATGTCCAAAAAAAAAAAAAAAAAAAAAAAGTTCTGCGAATTACAATCAATGGGGGAAATCTCAATTTTATCCCTCCCATTTTGCCACTTTAGTCAATTGAGTCCTTTTTTTTTTTTTTTTTAAGTTTATCAAACTTGAAGGCTCTTCTTAGCAAGTCAATACATTAGTTCAAATGGGTAATTCTACTGTGTAAGGGTGTGATCTTGACACGGGATGGGATGGCAAATGGGGAAGGAATAATGCTCAATTTGTAATTATAACCTAGAATAATAAATAATTTATCAAATGCATAATTTGTCCTCATGTGCTTTAACAAAACTCTTGTGACCCCTTATAATGTGCAATAACAAAATCCTTGTGACCCCTGGTAATTTGCAGGTAGCTTGAAATGTCTTTAAAAATTTCAAATTTGTATCTATTAAATCCTTGAACATGCCGAAAATAGAAACTGAAATAACAGGCCCTAAAAAAGCAAGCGAATCGCTTATTAAACCATCCTACATGGCATGTATAAGACGTTTTTTTACATACTCTCAATAAGCTAAAGTGTTTCTCTCTCGATTCTCTCTTTTGTTTCCCTTCTCTTTCTAAAGCTGATTTAGGGTTCATAGATTAGGGATTTTGCTTTGGATTGGTATCCCTAGCTTCACAATTCTGCAAACATTATGAAGCTAGGGTCACATATAATGTTATTATCGAAATTATTATTATTATTATTACACTTGATAATATTATATTAATTTAAAATGATTTTCTTTTCTTTAATAATTTATGATATTATTGTTTTATTAATGTTGGAATAATCTAATTTATATTTAAATGTATTATTTTCTGTAGTTTCCTTTACAGATTTATAATATAGAACTTTTAGTATATAATTTTATCAGGCTCAAATACACAAATTTATCTCTCTACTTTTTATGAAAAATCTGGTGACATCCTAAATTTTCACTTTGACAATTTAACCTATTGAACAATTCAACTAAATTAAATTTCATCTATTAAACACTTTAATTGACTTATCGAACGCTTCAACTTAAATAATTAGATTGATTAAACACTTATTAAATAGTTGAAAAATGTGAAAATTAATATTACAAAAGCTAAACTAACTATATATATCACATCATTATTTTATCTATAAAAGCTAAAAATCTTAAAAATTGTTGTTAACATGACTAGGTGTGATATTATTATAAAAACAGATATTCGAGGTCGATTTTTTAAATTCAAGATACATAAAACTTCTTTTTAAACTTCATGAGTTAATTTATTTATTTGACCAATTTTATTATCTTGAATATATAACTTTAGTCTACATCTAAAATTTGAGTGGTAGAGTATTAGAATAGGACGATGAATATTTTAAGCACTACCCTCTAGAATGGATCAAACTTTAGGTATCATACATGATGTATTAAATCTATAATTAAACCATTTTGGAAAAAAGTAGGATAGAATACATGGTAGAGTCTGGCATTTTGAGAGAGTTTTTAACATGATTGTGTTAATGGCTTGAAATGGATTAGTCTTTTATCTAACTTAAAGGTTGTGTTTGGTAACAATTTTTTAAATAACTTTTAGCGTTTTAACCAGTTATTGTTATGTTGTACATACACTTACCACTATATTATGTCTTAATGTACATATTTAATATTCTTAATAGCTTGAAGGAATATATTATTTCAGCTTTACAACTCACCAACTGATTTTATTTTCTGAATTAAGATTTCCTTTGATATCAGATAATAAAATACAATATAATAGATCTTCGTTTTCATCCATATTTTAAGTAGGCAAGAATGCTATATCTCAATTATACAATGATTCATTAGCGACTAATTCTTACTCCCTCTATTCACTTTATTTAGAGAAATTTTCTTTTTTGGATGTATTTTTATATAGAGAAAGTTACTCTAAATAGTAATTTTGAGATACAAGCCAAGTTAAAAAGACTAGAAAGCCTTTGGAGTATATGTATTTTTTTAAGATTGAATCTCTACAATCAATGAGAGTGGCAGACACAAATATTCTCAGTATTTAATGTACGCGTGTTTCTGAGATTCCTGAAATACCTATTGGAGAAAAAAGTGGTAAAAAAAGTAAAGATGCGCCCGAAGGTAGTAATCATCAGGCACTCATAGACTCAGATGAGACCCAACATCCTACACAAGAACCATGGACAAGAGGTAAGTTTATTGACTCTCAAGATCCTTTTGCAAGTGATAAGATAGATGACTCAGTAGGAAAAATTGTGGAGGCTGCACTTGATACTATTAATGCTGATTTAGGCAAGAATAGTGATAATAAATAGGTTAATGTGGACTTTTATTGGTAGTAGTTGTGCACTTTTTGATTCTCTTTTGCTTTTTTGTAAGCCACTTAGTAGCCTTTTGTTTTTAGTAACTGTGCACTTTTTCAAATCCCTATAATGGTTATACTCTGTTATGAGCCACTTAGCGACATTTTATTTTTAGTACTTATGCACTTTTTCAATGATTTTTGTTTCTTTATATTAGTTAACGGTTGTGAACTTCTGTAAATTACTTTATGGCATTTTAATTATTAATTGTGTACTTCTGTAAGCCATTTTGTGGCCATATTTTTAGTACCTGTGCACTTTTTCAATGGTTTTTGTTTCTTTGTTTTTGTTTCTTTTTTGTAAGCCACTTAGTAACCTTTTGTTTTTAGTATCTGTGCACTTTTTCAAATCCTCATAATAGTTACACTCTGTTGTAAGCCACTTAGTGACATTTTATTTTTAGTAACTGTGCACTTTTTCAAATCCCTATAATGGTTATACTCTGTTATGAGCCACTTAGCGACATTTTATTTTTAGTACTTATGCACTTTTTCAATGATTTTTGTTTCTTTATATTAGTTAACGGTTGTTGGTAGTAGTTGTGCACTTTTTGATTCTCTTTTGCTTTTTTGTAAGCCACTTAGTAGCCTTTTGTTTTTAGTAACTGTGCACTTTTTCAAATCCCTATAATGGTTATACTCTGTTATGAGCCACTTAGCGACATTTTATTTTTAGTACTTATGCACTTTTTCAATGATTTTTGTTTCTTTATATTAGTTAACGGTTGTGAACTTCTGTAAATTACTTTATGGCATTTTAATTATTAATTGTGTACTTCTGTAAGCCATTTTGTGGCCATATTTTTAGTACCTGTGCACTTTTTCAATGGTTTTTGTTTCTTTGTTTTTGTTTCTTTTTTGTAAGCCACTTAGTAACCTTTTGTTTTTAGTATCTGTGCACTTTTTCAAATCCTCATAATAGTTACACTCTGTTGTAAGCCACTTAGTGACATTTTATTTTTAGTACTTGTGCACTTTTTCAATGATTTTTGTTTCTCTGTGTTAGTTAACGGTTGTGAACTTTTGTAAATTACTTTATGATATTTTAATTATTAATTGTGCAATTCTGTAAGCCATTTTGTGGCCATATTTTTAGTACCTGTGCACTTTTTCAATGGTTTTCGTTTCTTTGTTTTAGTCAACGGTTGTGAAATTTTGTAAGTCACTTTGTGGCCTTTTAATTTATTAGTTGTGCACTTCTGTAAATATATTTTTGGCATTGTTATCTTAGTCGTGCACTTTTTCAAATCCTTATAATGGTTGTACTTCTCTGTAAGCCACGTTGTGGCCTTATTATTATTAGTTGTACACTTTTCAAATTGTGAAGTTGTCACACATTTAGCTAGATTGTGCACTTTTAAAAAAAATTGTGCCATCAAACTCACACTAAAACTCGGATTTTATTACCTACTTTTAAATTAAAACTTGTTAAGAGTTTTAAAATTAAAACTCTAATTCTATTTTATTTTGGTCGTAATTTATTGCATTTGAGCACTGCTTTTTGAATTTTATTTAAATTTGGAGAAATCAAATTTTGCTTTTAATTTTGAATTTGAATTGAAAAATTATTCAAGTTAGAACCAAAATTTAAGTTTTTCCTCCTTTATTTTCATCGAAATTTTTTTAAAATTTGTGGCCTTCAATGAATAAGTTTAAAATTTTGGCCTTTAATTTGGCTTTGAAATTTTTTCTATTTTTGTGCACATATTATGTAAAACGTCCCCGTTCTAATAAGTCAGATAGAGCTAATAAAGAAGGTTGGAAGTGACGCCCAAATGATGCAAGTAGGCAATAAAATGCACTTCTTGGGACTGTTTTTTGTGTCAGCTATTGTTTCCATAAATAATGATGAAATGAAGAGCATTTTAGGGAGAAAACTTAATTTAACTAACTTTCTTAATCCAATAGCTTTTTATGTTTTCTCTAAATAATGAGAATAAAGGGAGCACTATTCTTTTTTTTTTTCCTCTTTATTTTTCACCTTATGTTTGTTTGGAAAGAAAAATGTCATTTTTGTAGATTTAAAATTTTTATACTTTCTTACGAATAGTGGGATTTTTCCTTATTTTCATCATTTTCTTTCCAATTTGGAGAGATCGAGAAATAATAGACCAAGAGGAAAATATTGAAAATTTTCTTTCTTCTCAAATTTTCTCACTTGTTCCAAATAAGAGAAAATGAGAATTCCTCAACATTTTTCACCCATATTTTCTTTCCTCCCACAAAGTCACCCTTTGCCAATCATAGTATAAAGAAGGAGATGTGATTAGACAATTTTATAGCAAAATTTTTGAAAAAAGAAGTAGAAGACAAATTACGAATGCATACATTTAAGAGAGTATGTCTTTAGACCTCATAAAAATGGAAAATAATTTTTTTAAAAGAAAATACATTATTTTGCAACGTGATATCACATAAAAAATCACTTGATAATATTTAATTTTTCACCATATAAATAATGAATTCACATCTATTATATGAATATTTCATATAATAATATTCCGATTAGCACATTTGTTAATTTATTTTTCTTATTTTCATTAAGTGTTTGAAACATGGAAAATTATGAAAATATTTTCCTGTAAATTATTTTATGGAAACAAATAAAATGTAAAGATTTTTTCAAGGAATATAAAAAAACTAATGTTCTGTCATTTGCTATATTAACAAATATTTGAAAACATTAAAATTTTGATTTATAAAATGAAAATAGAAATTTCATATTTTAAAACTTTATTGTTAAATATAAGAAAATACGTACAAAAATGATAAATTTAGTTAGTCATTTGATGTTGATTAACTGTAATCAACAATAACAACTATCAGTGATTAGTGAATTAAATAAATGTATCAATGCATAAGAAATATTTTTCTTTTTTAAAGATGAGAAATCATTTTTCTTGACAATAAGTTTTTTTTCAACTCAAACAACAATTTCCATTGACTAATTTTTCCTCAAACCTTTTAAAAATTTAAAAATTCAAAAATATTTCCCAGGAAAAAATAAGCTTTCAAATTAATTTCTTAATTTTATTTTCATACTGTTATATTATTGGAAGACATAATAATTAATGCAGTCTTCTAATTAGTGAAAACACGGATATTGCACCTTTCCTTTTTTCATTAATTAGTATTTGGCCATTAAGTGCATGGACAAGTTGTAATGCTGAAGTAACTTGCGGGAAAGGGCAGTACGTAATTGATATGCCCATTCTTTTTTCTTTTTTTTTTTTTTCTTTTCCCTTCTTTTAAACCATCGCCTGCAAGTGTTTTTGATGGGAATCGAACTTAAGAGCTCTTTTCACATATTTAGTCTACATTACCAATTAAGCCACAATCCGCAGGTGATATCTCCATTCTTTGTTGCATTAATTCGCACCTTAAATATAGAAATAACAAGAGCTTAATTATATGCTTTACGTCCGTTTCTCAATTTTAGTTAAACCGGATCCATTAATTTCTAACGACTGCATACTATTCATTAATTAAAGAAACAATGTTTAATTTATTTTCTGAATTTATTCGCTATGTATAATTTATTTAAAATTAAATTTTTAAAATTAATTATTAACTCTTAATTTTGAGCATAAAATTAATTTGCTCTTTTTTATTGGAGAAAAATAATAATAATAAATTATTAATTTGATTTTCTATTAATTCTTGTCATTCTTACTGGATTTATTAAAATGAAATATAAAGTCCATAGATTTCTTAAAATTCATGGACTATAAAAATCTATAGAATTTCACTTTCAATGGTTTAAATATAAAATTACATCCATAGGCTTAAATGGTACTTTTAAAATAAAATTAAATAGTTTAAATTCTAATATTAATAAAAAATAATAGAATTGAAAAAAATTTCATCTATGAGATGGAATTTTTCTATCTATGAGAACGGTGAAATTGAGGTCATTATAGAATTTATCTACTCTTGTATCAAAGATGATATTCAGCCTTCCAATAATAGTAACTACTAGCTCCAGATTTTGAATTTATGATCTCTAAACGACTTTTAATAATATAGTCAGTCCATTTATTCTAGTAAAAAATAAATTCAATTGATTTTTTAATTGAATATTTCTATTAAAATTGATAAAAAATTTAATTTTGGGTACCATATATATTGTGATAAATTTCAAGGAATAGAACTCATTGAAAATTTTATTGTTCACATAATAAATGAAATTCCAATATTTTTGGCTGTGAAGAAAAACGTTTTATGATCTTGGAAGAATGGGATGGAATTAATTAGGACATCCTTATCTCTTCGGTGAAGCCCATTAAATTTTTTTTGACATTCTCAGTTGGGTTGTCTGATTAACACTTGTCGACATCCCCACGTAGGCAAACAGTTAACTACTTGTTAGAAGCACATGCCTGATCCCAAACAACCGTTGCAGATAGCGACTCAGAAATCAATTGGTGCATTTAGTTAGAAACTTTATTATTTTTTTCGTCTGTGATAGGCTCAGCCATATCATAAAAAGAAATTCTTCAATCAATCTCATGTATCAATTAATAGGATGATTTGGTACATTTAACTAATGATGGATGTATAGGAATATAGCTGTTTTTGGCAAAACCCTCCAAATTAAATATTATTGGTAGGGATGAAAGCGGTCCAGTTATTTTAGAGTATTTATCGCTCCGATCTGTTTAAAGAAAACATGAATAGTTATAGATGGATTTGATATAGGTACGAGCAGACATGGCCACGGTTTCGGAACCGGCAGTTCCGGTTCCGGAACCGAACCGAAATGGTCCGGTTCCGGTTCCAGTTCCAGTTCCGATCCGATTACAAAACCGACGGTTCCGATTGATTTTCCGGCGAATCGCATAATTTTAAATTTTAAATTTTGGATACCGGTTTAAAAAAAATTTTATGTGAACATAAAAAATTAAAAAATACAGTTAAAAAATTTTAAAATATGAAGACCGGTTAAAAAAAAATTATTTGAACATAAAAAATTAAAAAATACACCTAAAAAATTTTAAATTTTGAAGATCGGTTTAAAAAAAAATTATTTGAACATAAAAAATTAAAAAATACACCTAAAAAATTAAAAAATACTTCAATTAAATTTATTTTTTTAAAGACTTGAATTGTTGAGTGTTGAACATAATGATTTTTTTTTAAAAAATTTTGAACTGAATTTTTTTTTTTTAAAGTTTGAACAAAATTAAAAAAAAAAAATGGGCTTGAACTTAATTTTTTTTTTGTTTAAAAAAAAAAATTAAGTTGCCTACGTAACCTCTTGGGGTTTAGAGGAATCAAAGCCCACGTAGTTCTTACTTACCTTATATCAATTTCACCCATTTTACCTTAATCGCTATTTGCACCACCGGTTGATGTTCCCGTTGAGGACCCATCGTATAAATCAAATAAATCTTCATTTTCTTTTGGATTTTCTTGGGCTCTTAGTTCGGCTTTGGTCCAATCATCCACGCACGCTTGTGCTTCTAATGAATCGGGTGTCATACGAGATCGTGTTTCATCAAGTATGTCACCTCCTTGACTAAAAGCTTGTTCAACCGCAACAGTGGAGACCGAAGCTGCTAAAATTTGTTTTGCAAGTAAAGAAAGAATTGGAAAAGTATTTGCGTGACGACTCCACCAATCTAAAATTGGAAAATCTGCATCTGCATAATTATCACCAAACTCAAAAGAAGTTGTTAGATAATTGTCAAATTCAGAAATAGAACTGGATTTCCTTGTTCTTTTTTGTCTTTGCAATAAAACTTGTTGAGCAACATCAACACCACTTACCCTTTGTGTTGAAAATTGTGGAATATTAGATTGAGAAGAAGTAGAAATAGAAGTAGATGAACTAGAAACTTGAACAAATTCATTATATAATTGCATAATATTTTGTTTAACTTCATGCACTAGTACATTTATATTAACATTATCTTCTACATCAAGATTTAATACGTCATAATAAATAGTCAAATAATCACATAAAACATCCATTCTACATCTAGGATCAAATACAATAGCAACAAGATAAAGAGTTGGTATATTTTTAAAATAAGATAACCATTTTTTTTCATTGAAAAAATACAATCTTTTAATAAATCATCATTTTGAAATTCTTGTAGTGCAGTAACAATATTAATACACATAGGTAAAAATAAATTAGATGTGGGATAGTAAACCCCACTAAATTTATAGGTAGCATCATTAAAAATTTTTAAAATATCTAAAATTTTTGCACAAATCTCCCAATTTTGTGGATATAAGTTAATATCCTCAATATTATTAGTAACAAAAAAACATAATAATTCTTTATAAGAAAAAGACTAGTTTAGTAATTTATATGTTGAATTCCAACGAGTTGGGACATCCCTTGGAAAACGTTTTGGTCTTTTATTATTTTCTTTACAAAATTTAGCCCAACTTTTCATCACTTGGGGATGTGTCCATAAATATGAAATAGCTTTTTTAATTGGAGAAATAAAAGAATCAAGAATTTTCAAACCATCTTGTACACATAAATTTAAAACATGGCATGCACATCTTATATGAAAAAATTTACCACCAATATTTGGTTCACAAATTTTTTTAAGTTCAATAATTGATCTAGTATTTGCAGAAGCATTATCAAATGAAATAGAAAAAATTTTTTTTGTCAACCTATATTCATCTAAAATTGAAACAATTACTCTATAAATATTATTTGCAGTATGTTTATCATCAAAAACACGAAAACCAATAATTCTTTTTTGAATTTTTCAATCATCATCAATCCAATGACATGTAATACCCATATAAGAATGCATTTGCCAATGATCACTCCAAACATCACAACAAATTGAAACACGAATTTTCAATTGAGAAAATAAAAGTTCTAACTCTTTTTTTCCTTTGTTATATAAAGAAATAATAGTTTGTTTTACAGTATTTCTTGGTACTCTTTTAGCACAAGGATTTAAAGCTTTTTGACAATAATTATTAAAACCTAATTTTTCACCAAAACTAAAAGATAAATGTTCTATAGAAATCATTTTTGCTAATTCTTCTTTTTGTATTTTTTCAGAATATTTAAATAAAGAAAGGTTAGAAGCGTACCCGGAAATTTGTTGCTGAGACCGATCAACTCTTATTTTTGTTGGATGTTTTGCCTCTAAATGCTTCCAAAATGATCCATAGCCGCCCACTTGTTTAAATTTATAAGATTTTCCACAATAATTGCAAATTACATCGTACATTTTCTCACCTTTGAATTTTTTTGTGAAATGAATGGAGAATATGTCGGAACTTTGTCTTGCTCTTGTAACAATTTTTGCTCGTTGCTCTTGCTCTTGCTCTTCATCTTCTTGAAATTGCTCATTAAATTCGGATTCTTGAGTTGGAATATTCAAATTTTCATTTGGAAAACCTTCAAAATTAAATTGGTCGGGAATCATATCATAGATGTCGTTTGTAGGGATAGATGATTCTCCAATTTTTTCCTTGCCCTTACCCGAATTTGAGTTTCCTCCACTTGCCATTATATGATAATAAAATATAATTTGGAAAATTGAATAAAAAAAATTAGAGAGAATAATTACTTAATAAGAGATATTGTAGAGTAGAGAAGAATAAATGAATAATATAGAGTAGAGTGTAGTATATTGTAGAGAGAGTAAGTAGAGAGTGTAGTGTATTGTAGAGAGAGTAAGTAGAGAGAGTTGAGATTTTTTTGTAATGAATTTGTAAATAAAATGAGGTATTTATAATAAATCCAAAAATTCATTTTTCCAAAAATACCCTTAAAACTAGCCGTTATATAGCCGTTTATGGCTGTTGGGAGGGGTAATTAAGACATTTCACAACAAATTAAAAAATAAAATTCAAAAATCTGACAGTTACAACGGCTAGAACCGCCGGTTCGAACTGGCGGTTCTAACCGGCGGTTCCAGTCTGGTTCCGACCGGTTCTCTGGAACCGCCGGTTCTGGTTCCTCATTTGCTGAAACCGGAACCGAACTGGATTTTTCTGGTTTCAGTTCCGGTTCGTCTCGGTTCCGGTTCTCACCGGTTCCGGTTACGGTTCCGGGCCGGTTCGAAACGACCAGAACTGTAATTTGGCCATGCCTACTTGGGGCTGAGGCCTACTTGATAGATGACACTAGGCCTACTTGGTTGCGGCCTAGTCCTCTTGATTATCTTTGAACAAGGCTTTCTTATGTAATTGGTGGTGAACTTTGACAAGAATGAATTGGAACTATTCACTCTCCTTTGCATCCGTGAAAATATTTTGGCAAATCAATATATATATATATATATATATATATATATATATATATATATATATATATATATATAAAGCAAGCATTGTTTCCCTGGAAAATTGACATGTGGTATATTCCTTCAATTAAGCTTCCACTTGACATATTTTGATTTGATTATTTAATGTATTGATTTGGTTTGGATTTATTTTGAATTATTATTTTTGATTTGGTTTGATTTGATTATTCAATATATTGATATATTAATGTATTAATGACATGTGTATGACTTAATTGTTACTTAGCACACTATTAATTTCTAACGTTATATTAATCAATTACATTTAAGATGATTTAATTCAATCATAAATTAATTTATTTTCAAATAAATATATTTGATATGGACAGTTATTATTTTATATTAAAAAATTTAAATTTTTTATTAAATTAAATTATGTTAAATATAATTGATCAATTATAGTATTAAAACATGATAAGTTGAAGATTTATACCACCTTTAATTGTTTAAAATAAATTATTTATTCATGTATTTTAATGAAATAGCGACTTAATTATTTTTTATGTTAATTTTAAAATAAATCAAATTAATGAATTTTACCATCTTTCATTTTATTTATTTTTATTTATCTCTATAAATTTCAATATTTTCAATCCATATTCTTGAACACATGTCTATCTACTAATTTTTATTTTATAATAAAAAATCACGCTATATTTGTTTTACTATTATGTATCATTATAATATTTTTAATAGCATAATAAAAGAAATTTCGTTTAAGAATCTATAAATTAAAGAATCTATAATTTATATAATTTTCTATAAATTATATATATTTTTTCTCAATTTTACTTTTTCTAATCATGCATAGCACGAGTATGTTGCTAGTAAAATCAATAGTAAGACTTAAAGGATTAGAAAAAGCAGCAACTTAGCAAATCTTAGAAATTAAGTTTTTATATTAATAAAATGTCAAAAAAAATATAAATTAAGAGAATATCAATATTGGTAAAAAATAAATTAGTAATCCGCAAACTATTATTATACACTTTATGTGATTCAACCACATCGACAGTAATAATAACGTGATAAAGAGAGCAATACAACAATAGCGACAATGATAAAGGCGACGACAGCAACAACGAGAACGATGACGACGATGGAATTGGAAACGGCGACCAATGATAGCTTTAGCGACAACGACAATAACAGCGACAACAATGACGAGGATAGCAACAACGACAATAAAAAGGTAAAATTGTAAATGAATAATAAAAAAAATTATTTTAATATTTCATATCAAACCGACATTTTTTAAATAAAAGTTTCAAAATATGACGTTTATTGCAATAACTTTAGAAAAATCTTTTACAGTAAGAGATTAAGCAACAACCTTAACTTTTGAATTTTCAAATTTAGACCCTTCAAATTTAAGTACCTCTTCAAATATAGGACAATCTCATTGTTCTCTTTACACTTATCTACTTCAGAGTATTTGTTGAAAAATTGCCCTCCTCCACGTTAGAAGTTTTGGAAGCCCTATTATTTGCGATCGACCCAAAAGTATATTTTCTCTCTTCTTTTTCAAATTGATATGTGTTTTCACCTAAGATACGTTGCATCAGCATCAAACAACTACGGTCTACCAAGTAAAACATGGCGAGCATTTATATTAATTATATCATAATAAACTTCATCAACATATTTACTTATAGTCTCAAGAATGTTACAATACTAAAGAAATGAGAACGATTAAGTTATATTTGATAGTCTGAAACCCTATACAGAAAGAAGTTTTATCCTTATGTACAAGTTATAAGATAAAGTTGGTTATGAGGGCTATTAAAGGAGTGACATTAGGGGCATTATCTCTTAATATCAATGATATGAATCTGCCACCACTCGTCAATAAAGTTCCAGGAAGCATGGAGAACAAAGTAGGAGATTCGTTGGCGCTTCCTAATGGACAGATTACACGAAGCCGTGCTAAGCGATATGGGGCAGCCATGTCCTTATATATCCAAGACTGAGTTTCACAAGAGCTACATGATCAAGCTTTTGATAGGTGTTGTGTGGAACTCGAGGGAAGACCTAGGCTACTCACGTTGTTGGAGGCAAGTGAGGAAGGTGAAGCATGCCCAAGGCGTGTTAGAGTCTGACCCTAATTTGTATGGGGCATGTAGGGCCTATGGCCCATTTATCCTATTTTGTTTAAGTTGTTTAGAGTGGATTTAATAAGGCTGGTTGGGCTTATATTCCAAAGTTGGGCCAGCCCTAGATTAACTAATATTTAAGTTGGGCTTGTTTTAATTAATTAGTTTGGGCTTTGTATTTAATTGAGCCCATATGGGCCCTATTGGTTAGAATAATCTTAGCCTTGATTTAAGGTATGATTTTAGGCTTGACTTTAGTCTTGATTATAGCCTTAATTTAAGGTATGATTGTAACATCCCTTCCCGGTCCACCCGTTAACCCGAATGAACCGAGCCGAGACGCTACAATCTGGTTGAACTTATGTCCTGTCATGCTGATATCATCCTGTATGCTAAATATGAATACAAAACACTCCCAATTAAACTCTAAACTTCTAACATCTCCAAATAATCATCATAACACAATAACACTTTATATATCTTCTCATAATTGTATAAATCCTCAATAGCATTTAATATCCAGCAATTAATTGCATTCATTATATCTATCCAGTCTTCATGACCTAATCATACCAACTAGAGTAAAATATTTCATATTCAATCATTTCCTCCCAATACTTACACCAAAATAATTACAAGCTTCAATGGTATTTTCAATCACATAAGCTCTAACAAATGTAATAATTATACATGCCATAAATCTTAATACATACCATAAATCTTAATTATACAACTCTCAATCTACTATGACCAAATTAATCACTTCTGCTTTGATAGTACTCTTCGAGTCTTCAAGTAGCAACCACGATCTTCAACCTACGCGTGATAAAAATCGACGCGCTGAGTATAAAACTCAGTGTTGCTCATAATTCACATACTTAACAAAGTGTGGTGGCAACTCACTTAATATACAAATTTCATAAAGCATTGATCATCATAGGATTATTAAATTCAACATAAATGTCTCTTTATAGCAACGAATTAACTTCTAATTCATAAACATCAATAATTTAGTTCTAATTATCTCATAACTCCTTTACATGAACCTGTAATCACACATTATGATACTAGCATGATCTTACCTGCTGTTCATTGTGTTGTATGGATGAGATCAATAAACATGTAAGAATACATAACAGTGTATTTTCATTGTCTTACTTGTTGTTCAGTATGCTGTATGACTTATGCACTTTGGGTCACATCATATAAGTTATGATTAATAACATCTCATACCTGTATGACTCCTTAAGAATGAAATAAATAAACTTGTAAACATATATAACATTATACTTTCATGATCTTACCGGATGTTCTTTACGCTGTATGAATTCTGCAACTTTTATTAAAACTCAGTGAATATCACAATGAATAAAGAAACATATAAGCACATACATGTAGAAATAAACATGTATTCACATATGGAATGTAAGCACACATATCATGATACTTTCATTTTACCTTGATGATCTTTCTTGCTGTTTAGTATACTGTGTGATTCATACAATGTTATGTCAAGATATCTGTATGGCTCCATAAGGTTATAGTGAAACCGAAGTGATAAGAAAAACTGTATGAAACTGGATGAAACTGTATGCTTGGCTGCTATGGCCGATATATAATCATATCCACTCAACGGCTTGTAGCCGGAGTACCAAACTGTATGGGGCGCAGATCTGCTATCCTATGTCGCGACATAGCCTTATCTACATGGTTTCTACCTAACCTCAATGGAGCATTTTAATGGTATGTCAATAATAGAACACAACATCATATTAATGGCTCATAACTTCATAAATCATAATGTTTATTTGATTTCACATCATTTGCATGCTTGCATGTTGTTTTGATACATGTTCTAATGTTGTATTTTTGTTTTAAAATGATTGGAGGCATACAAGTTGAGCAAAGGAATCCAATTGCATAGAAAATGAAGTCCAAAAATGCATGAAAACACAAGTCGCGAGCGCGCCTTGCAAGGTCGCGAGAGCGTAAAGCACCAGATGAGAGACAGTGAGTTATCGGGCACAAGTCGCGAGCGCGTACTTGAAAGTCGCGAGCGCGTAGAATGCAAAATGAGAGACAGTGAGTTCCCAGGCCAAATTCGCGAGCGCGCGATGAAGGTCGCGAGCGCTTACAGGCCAAGGGCCAAGTCGCGAGCGCGCACTTGAAAGTCGCGAGCGCGAGAAGTGCCAAATGAGAGGCAGTGAGGTTGCGAGCACAAGTCGCGAGCGCGCAGTACAAAGTCGCGAGCGCGAGAAGTGCCAAATGAGAGTCAGAGAGTTTCAGGTGAAAGTCGCGAGCGCGTAGTTCAAATTCGCGAGCGCGAGAGGTGCAACGCGAACTCGTCATGCAATTCGCGCGCGCGCGTCTTCCAGCCTGCACAGTCTGTACTCTTTTGATCATATCTCTCAATATACAACTCCGATTTGGATGATTCAAAAACCCATGTAAAGCTAACACATAGGGGAACAAATAACTCTTCTATGACACTTCCTAATTCCATCATTAAATAGGGTCAAAATCATGGTGAAGTTACTAGTTACTTTTCCAGCAAAACCTGTTTCAGCATAAACTCCATATCTACTTCATTTATTCATTTCATCTCATGCTTTTTCACCATTTTCAGTCTTCTCACTCAGCATTAAGCAACATATCATCTCATTTTCAACACATCACACAAATTATCATGTAAGGAAATGAATTAAACTAAAAGAGATAGCACACCTTCACTTAACAAGCTTGAAATCTTCTTCTTAGCCTCCTTTTCCCTTTGAGCTTACTTCATCCATGAATAAGAATTCTTATGAATCATCTAACAATATCACCAAATGAGTCAAGTATGAAATTCAAGAAGATTTACTTACTTGGATAGAATAGAAGTTGAATTAATGCTTAACTCCCATTAAAATCTTCACCACCATTAAACGTGATGGAGAAAGGAAAGTGGAAGAGGAAAGTAGAGGAAGAAGATGAAGATAAGGATGAAGAAATGAAAATGAAATGGAATCCACGGGTAGTCTCTAGAATGTCATGGATTTTTATGTGAAAATTACCAAATGGTACCTCAAGTGTCAAAATGGTACAACTCAATACCTCAACTTTATACTTTAGTGAAATCAAGTCCTAATCCTTATACTTTGATCTTTTTGTTTCCTTCAAGTAAGTCCACTTCTTTTCCTTATTTCAATTTCATCCCATTCTAACCCACTCTAGAATCTAATGGATCGAACCGGGTTTTGGATCAGCCCGACTCGACTCTAAGCAACGACTCGATTCAATAGAAAAATGGGACGTTACAATGATTCTAGCCTTGATTTTAGGCATGATTTTAGCCTTGATTTTAGCCTTGATTGTAGGCCTAGTCTTCCATTTTCTAGTATAAATAGGTGCTTCCATTGTAAAAACAATTCATAACTTAAATAACAACTTCAAATACAAATCAAGCTTTGCTTGTTTCTTTGCCTAGAGTGATAGTGAGAGATTGCTACCTCTAATTGCATCAAGAATTAAGGTAAACTTACCATCTCGTTGTGACGTTTATCTTGTTCTTCTTTACTCGATTATTAGTGTTCTTCCTTCCTTAAGCTTTGGGTGCCATAGAGGGAAATTTCATCTCAATCTTTGATCCGATCCACTCGATTAGGGGTTCTAAGAATTCATTTCCTTTTGGGTTCCTTGTCATTTGGTATTAGAGCTCTAGCTTCGTAGGGTCGGTGTCTCATGGGGTTCATCAGAACGCCGACTAAGGCAGTCGAGTCTTATGGAGGTAGGGATGATGCGTCCCACATTGCCTGCGGAGTACATCTTGGGCTAGTGTATAAGGCTGGGTTCAGTCCTTCCTCTAAAAGCTAGCTTTTGGGGCGAAGTTAGGGTCCAGTCCCTTATCAATCAAGCCCATATCTTCTTTGATTAGGTTTTAGGAGGTCCTGAAATCTCGCCAAAGTGGGTGTCTATCACTTTCTAATAGAACATGATACTTTATAGTTTTCGTTAATCTATTTCATGGAATATGGATTTAGATGTAATTCAGAAATTAATTGCAAATTTTGTAGTCTTTTCTACTAATTATATTTGCTTGATTACAAACATCACAATAAATTTAGACATTATATCATTGATTATGCATCTCATATGGAATAATTTATATTGTCATGTCTCATCATCATCATCATTCTCTTGTTCAAGACTCAAGTCTTACACAAACATAAATAGATTTATGTTGCTCAAGAATGGGATCATGATCCATTCTAGCGTGGTTATCTCTTCCATCTTTGATTAAAATCATTATCCTTATTCTCTTATTCATCTACTCTATTGCAAGTAGATCTTTGCTGCTTGTCTATTGCTCTCCAAATAGCTTACAACCCCTTATCATCATTGTGAGATTGATTACCATAATCACTGCCAAAGTTGTTACTATAATGATCCTAAAATTAGTATAAAAAAGAATCAAGATGATCAAGCCCTTGAAAATAAACAAAAACTAATTCAAGGTCTTAAAATAACAAGATTCAGTCTACAATCTAGAATAAAATATAACAAACAAACTTCATCAAAGAGAAAACTTTAAGATTTTATTATTAAAAGACTTCATCACATTACAGGGAGAAGGGAGGGGCGAGGGCCTTAACTGTGATTAAGTCCTTGGATTAAATGGTCTCTGGTAATGGGCTCCGGATACTGGTGTTTTACAAAAAAAAAAAAGACTTCATCACAACATTAAGTTTTAATCGTTGTTAGCTGATTTTTTACAGTGTGCAGCCATCCTCAAGCAGTGGGGTCAAGATCAATTACAGATGTTCAAAAAGAAGTTGAGAGATAATAAGCAGCAGATGGCTCGATATCATATGAAGAGGGATTCTGTCTCTATTGAGTTATATTGTACTGCTTAGGTGGCCTACATGGAAGTCTTGCGCTAGCAGGATGCGTATTGGCGACAATGCTTTAAACATTTATGGTTAAGCAATGGGGACCTTAACACGAGGTTTTTTCATTCTATGGCTAATCGCTGACGGAAAAAGAACACCATTTTGTAGTTACGGGATGCGTCTGGGAGATGGGTGACATGGGATAATGGCTTGGAAAAGGTGTTAATGGATTTATATGGAGATCTCTTTACATTGCAACAGGAAGAGTTTGACCCTATGTTAGACTGCATTTTGTCTAGAGTACCTACAACACAGAATGAGGAGTTAGTAAAGCATTTGTCGCGGAAGAAATTAAAGCTGCAGTCTTTAGCATGCACCCCGATAAGGCGTCAAGGCCCGATGGCTTTAATCCCATTTTTTTCAAGCATTTTTTACCGATTGTAGGGGATGATGTGTGTCGGGAATGTTTCCAAAGTCTAAATGGTAATTCTGCCTGCTTGGTAATAACGCCACTAATAAAATCTTAATTTTGAAGAAGAAGGTGACGAAGTACGTGTTGGACTTGAGACCGATTTTGTTATGCAATGTGATTGACAAGATAGTGACAAAGATAGTTACCAACAGATTTAAATGTGTGCTCCCTTCTATTATTTCGGATTCCTAAAGTGCGTTTGTCCTAGATAGACTTATCATAGACAACATCCTCATTGCTTTTGAAGTCATGCACTGTATACGAAGAAAGACACAGGGGAAGGATGGGATCGCCGCTCTCAGGACGAACATGTCGAAAGCATATGATAGGGTGGAATATGAATTTTTGTGGCAAGTTATGTTGAAGTTGGGGTTCTGTTCTAGTTGGGTAGAGAAAGTTATGGCTTTGGTTACGATAGTATCCTATATGATTTGTCATGAGGTATTTCTTATGGCCTATAATTTTGGTGAGAGGTCTACAGTAAGACGATCCAATTTCGCCATATTTATTTATTGTGTGTGCAAAAGTGCTTTCCTACTTGTTGTATAGTTTTGTGTGCAAAGGATAAATCACATGGTGTCAAATATCTCATAATGTTGTTCCGTGAGCCACCTATTTTTTGCGAATGGCGCTCTTTTTCTGTTTCAAGCCTCATTATAGGAAGCTTTTATGGTTAAGTAGTGCCTGCATTTGTATGAGATTGCATCAGGTCAACAGGTGACTTCTCCAAGTCTGAAATTCTCTTTAGCAGGAACACAACATCTAATAATCAACAAGCTATTTATAATCTTCTTTAGATTCGACAAATTGTTGAGTTCTCTAGGTATTTGGGCATGCCGGCAGTGGTGGGACGAAATAAGGAGGTTTTCAACTATATTGTTGATAAGTTGTGGAAATGATTATAGGGACGGAAGGGTTGCCTCCTCTCTCGTATCGGGAAGGAAATGCTCATGAAGAACGTGGTGCAAGCCATACTGAATTATATAATGAGTGTGTTTCTTTTAGCTATTAATATTTGTGATGCTATTGAAAAAATGATGAATAAATATTGATGGTGTAACTCAGCTGGTAGTGATTCGGGAATTCACTGGTAGAGTTGGCAGAAGCTCGCTCACATCAAGGATTGAGGTTGTTTGGGTTTCCAACGAATTCGAGATTTCAATATTGCTCTTCCGGCAAAATAGGGCTGGTGATTCTTGACTAATGTCGACTCTCATGTGGCTCACTTATATAAAGCTAAATACTTTGATGATATAGATTTCTTAAACACAGAGCTGGGGCAAAATCCTAGCTATGTTTGGCAAAACATTCTAGAAGGGAGATCCTTTTTTCGTGATGGGTGTTTGAGTAGGATAGGTGACGATAAGGATACAGATGCTTTCCGATGCCCCTGGCTTCCGAATCCTGCAAGCTCTTTTCTCCTTAGTCCCAAAATCATTGGCATAGAGACTGTCATGGTTTCAGACCTTATTCAGCAGAATCAGAGAGACTGGGATAAGGAGGTGTTGGATGTGGTTCTGTCGCCAGTTGAGAGAGAACTGGCTTTACAGATCCCGCTTTATGCCAGTGTTAAACCAGATGGGTAGATATGGTGGTTGGAAAATAAGGGTATATATTATGTTAAAGTGGCTATCATCGCCTGTTTATTTTGCGTACTGCGGCGAAGTCTCTTATTCAGCAGCTGGCATGGTTATGGAGGCTTCATGCTCCTCCCAAAGTGTTAAATTTTGTATGGTGATTGGTGCATAATATTCTTCCATTTTTACATAATTTATTAATAAGGCATATACTTGTGGATCCTTTGTGCCCTTTATGTCATGAGAAGGATGAAATGGTCTTACATACGATTTTATATTGTAAGCACGTGAAGGAGTGTTGGGTGGCGATTGGTGGTCCTTTATGGTCGGTACATACTACTGTTGCAGAATGGTTGGCGAAGCTACGTACAAGATGCAATAAGGGGCAAGGGGAATATTTTTATTATTTATCCTGAGCTTTATGGCTACGTTGCAATAAAGTGATTTGGGAGGGTTAGTTGTTATCAGTGCATAATATCATTTTTCGTACGAAGTAGATGCTCCAAGATTGGCAATCGGCTCGAGCTGCTAAGAGGGTGTCTCAGGTTGTTAGCAAGATGTTGCCGGTTCAATGGATAGCTCCAATGTATGGACTCAAATGCAATATTGATGTAGCCTTTATGGCGGATGGATTTAGAAGAGCGGGAATGGCCTGGTTGCTGAGGGATGCGTCTGGCAGGAATCAGGGGGTAAATGTTGTGGTGCTAATGGTGTTTATAATCCATTAGCTGTTGAAGCTTTCAGTTTCAAAGAAGCACTGAGTTGGGTGAAGGATCGGAACTGGGCATGCCCGGTTGTTTTCGAATCAAATTGCATGGAGGTGGTTCAATCTCTACGCTCTTCAAAGGAGGATAGTTCATATGTGGGTTCTATTATTTCAGATTGTAAGGCTCAGTTGAAAGAGCATACATCCTTTTCTATTAGTTTTGTGAAAAGGTCAGCGAATCAGTGTGCTCATAGTCTAGCCGGCTGTTTCTATGTTTGAATCCTTGGAATGAGGTTCTTCTCCCCTTGACTTTATTTGTTATGCTTTGCATTTTGATCTTAGTAATATATAATCCAGTTTGCATTTTCCAAAAAAAAAAAAAAAAGCTAATTAGGAATAAATATAAAAGAATAAACTAAATATGAAATATAATCTAAATAGAGAACATATAATAGTTAAATATTTGGCTATAAGACTTTGTCCTCACATAAATTGTGTAGAACGCCTAGGTTTATCTCAAGTGGCTAGTCCAATTGATGACTTTTAAACAAAACTTAGTCATATGCTGGCAATTTCAGGGATGGTGAGCGCAAAGGCGGCGGTGAGCGACTGAGAGTCTGAGACTTCAGAGAGAGTGAGGGCAAAGAAAAAGCCGGCAGGGTGGTGATGTTTTTAAATGGGGGTAATATAGACTATTTGCCGAAAGAAAAAGAAGGAAAATACTGAGGAAATCGGAGCCAATCTCCCGCCATTTTTTTTCAGTCACCTTCAGCGTCCTTAGCATCAGACATGGCCACGGTTCCGGAACCGGCGGTTCCGATTCCAGAAAAGCTGGAACCGGAACCGAACCGAAATGGTCCGGTTCCGGTTCCGGTTCCAAACCGTCCGGTTCCAGTTCCGATCCGATTACAAAATCGACGGTTCCGATTGATTTTTCGGCGAATCGCATAATTTTAAATTTTAAATTTTGGATACCGGTTTAAAAAAAAATTTTATGTGAACATAAAAAATTAAAAAATACAGTTAAAAAATTTTAAAATATGAAGACCGGTTAAAAAAAAAATTATTTGAACATAAAAAATTAAAAAATACACCTAAAAAATTTTAAATTTTGAAGATCGGTTTAAAAAAAAATTATTTGAACATAAAAAATTAAAAAATACACCTAAAAAATTAAAAAATACTTCAATTAAATTTATTTTTTTTAAAGACTTGAATTGTTGAGTGTTGAACATAATGATTTTTTTTAAAAAAAATTTTGAACTGAAATTTTTTTTTTTTAAGTTTGAACAAAATTAAAAAAAAAAATGGGCTTGAACTTAATTTTTTTTTTGTTTAAAAAAAAATTAAGTTGCCTACGTATCCTCTTGGGGTTTAGAGGAATCAATTTCACCCCTTTTACCTTAATCGCTATTTGCACCACCGGTTGATGTTCCCGTTGAGGACCCATCGTATAAATCAAATAAATCTTCATTTTCTTTTGGATTTTCTTGGGCTCTTAGTTCGGCTTTGGTCCAATCATCCACGCACGCTTGTGCTTCTAATGAATCGGGTGTCATACGAGATCGTGTTTCATCAAGTATGTTACGTCCTTGACTAAAAGCTTGTTCAACCGTAACAGTGGAGACCGGAGCTGCTAAAATTTGTTTTGCAAGTAAAGAAAGAATTGGAAAAGTATTTGCGTGACGACTCCACTAATCTAAAATTGGAAAATCTGCATCTGCATAATTATCACCAAACTCAAAAGAAGTTGTTAGATAATTGTCAAATTCAGAAATAGAACTGGATTCCCTTGTTCTTTTTTGTCTTTGCAATAAAACTTGTTGAGCAACATCAACACCACTTACCCTTTGTGTTGAAAATTGTGGAATATTAGATTGAGAAGAAGTAGAAATAGAAGTAGATGAACTAGAAACTTGAACAAATTCATTATATAATTGCATAATATTTTGTTTAACTTCATGCACTAGTACATTTATATTAACATTATCTTCTACATCAAGATTTAATACGTCATAATAAATAGTCAAATAATCACATAAAACATCCATTCTACATCTAAGATCAAATACAATAGCAACAAGATAAAGAGGTGGTATATTTTTAAAATAAGATAACCATTTTTTTTTCATTGAAAAAATACAATCTTTTAATAAATCATCATTTTGAAATTCTTGTAGTGCAGTAACAATATTAATACACATAGGTAAAAATAAATTAGATGTGGGATAATAAGCCCCACTAAATTTATAGGTAGCATCATTAAAAATTTTTAAAATATCTAAAATTTTTGCACAAATCTCCCAATTTTGTGGATATAAATTAATATCCTCAATATTATTAGTAATAAAAAAATATAATAATTCTTTATAAGAAAAAGACTCGTTTAGTAATTCATATGTTGAATTCCAACGAGTTGGGACATCCCTTGGAAAACGTTTTGGTCTTTTATTATTTTCTTTACAAAATTTAGCCCAATTTTTCATCACTTGTGGATGTGTCCATAAATATGAAATAGCTTTTTTAATTGGAGAAATAAAAGAATCAAGAATTTTCAAACCATCTTGTACACATAAATTTAAAACATGGCATGCACATCTTATATGAAAAAATTTACCACCAATATTTGGTTCACAAATTTTTTTAAGTTCAATAATTGATCTAGTATTTGCAGAAGCATTATCAAATGAAATAGAAAAAATTTTTTTTGTCAACCTATATTCATCTAAAATTGAAACAATTACTCTATAAATATTATTTGCAGTATGTTTATCATCAAAAACACGAAAACCAATAATTCTTTTTTGAATTTTCCAATCATCATCAATCCAATGACATGTAATACCCATATAAGAATGCATTTGCCAATGATCACTCCAAACATCACAACAAATTGAAACACGAATTTTCAATTGAGAAAATAAAAGTTCTAACTTTTTTTTTCCTTTGTTATATAAAGAAATAATAGTTCGTTTTACAGTATTTCTTGGTACTCTTTTAGCACAAGGATTTAAAGCTTTTTGACAATAATTATTAAAACCTAATTTTTCACCAAAACTAAAAGATAAATGTTCCATAGAAATCATTTTTGCTAATTCTTCTTTTTGTATTTTTTCAGAATATTTAAATAAAGAAAGGTTAGAAGCGTACCCGGAAATTTGTTGTTGAGACCGATCAACTCCTATTTTTGTTGGATGTTTTGCCTCCAAATGCTTCCAAAATGATCCATAGCCGCCCGCTTGTTTAAATTTATAAGATTTTCCATAATAATTGCAAATTACATCGTACATTTTCTCACCTTTGAATTTTTTTGTGAAATGAATGGAGAATATATCGGAACTTTGTCTTGCTCTTGTAACAATTTTTGCTCGTTGCTCTTGCTCTTGCTCTTCATCTTCTTGAAATTGCTCATTAAATTCGGATTCTTGAGTTGGAATATCCAAATTTTCATTTGGAAAACCTTCAAAATTAAATTGATCGGGAATCATATCATAGATGTCGTTTGTAGGGATAGATGATTCTCCAATTTTTCCCTCGCCCTTACCCGAATTTGAGTTTCCTCCACTTGCCATTATATGATAATAAAATATAATTTGGAAAATTGAATAAAAAAAATTAGAGAGAATAATTACTTAATAAGAGATATTGTGGAGTAGAGAAGAATAAATGAATAATATAGAGTAGAGTGTAGTATATTATAGAGAGAGTAAGTAGAGAGCGTAGTATATTGTAGAGAGAGTAAGTAGAGAGAGTTGAGATTTTTTTGTAATGAATTTGTAAATAAAATGAGGTATTTATAATAAATCCAAAAATTCATTTTTCCAAAAATACCTTTAAAACTAGCCGTTATATAGCCGTTTATGGCTGTTGGGAGGGATAATTAAGACATTTCACAACAAATTAAAAAAAAATTCAAAAATCTGACAGTTACAACGGCTAGAACCGGTTCGAACCGGCCGGAGAACCGGCGGTTCCAGTCCGATTCCGACCGGTTCTCTGGAACCGCCGGTTCTGGTTCCTCATTTGCTGGAACCGGAACCGAACCGGATTTTTCCGGTTTCAGTTCCGGTTCGTCCCGATTCCGGTTCTCACCGGTTCCGGGCCGGTTCGAACCGATGGTTCCGGTTCCCGGAACCGTAATTTGGCCATGCCTACACTTTAGCTTATTGAGAGTATGTAAAAAACCGTCTTATACATGCCATGTAGGATGGTTTGAGAAGCGATTCACTTGCTTTTTAGGGCCTGTTATCTCAGTTTTTATTTTCGGCATGTTCAAGGATTTAATAGATACAAATTTGAAATTTTTAAGGACATTTCAAGCTACCTGCAAATTACCAGGGGTCACAAAGATTTTGTTATTGCAAACTATAAGGCGTCGCAAGATTTTTGTTAAAGCACACGAGGACAAATTATGCATTTGATAAATTATTTATTATTCTAGGTTATAATTACAAATTGAGCATTATTCCTTCCCCATTTGCCATCCCATCCCGCGTCAAGATCACACCCTTACATAGTAGTATTACCCATTTGAACTAATGTATTGACTTGCTAAGAAGAGCCTTCAAGTTTGATAAACTTAAAAAAAAAAAAAAAAAAAAAAAAAAAAAAAAAAAAGAAGGACTCAATTGACTAAAGTGGCAAAATGGGAGGGATAAAATTGAGATTTCCCCCATCGATTTTAATTCGCAGAACTTTTTTTTTTTTTTTTTTTTTTGACATTTAATTCGCAGAACTTGTTCTTAAGCTTAATCATTTTCGAATTAATGTGCTTGTGGACGGTCAAAGCCTCTAAGAATCAGAGTTCAAAATCAACCCTCTTCTTTCGCTCCTTCTATGAGGGGCAAACTGGGAACAACGACAAAAAGCAGTAAAAGCCAAAAGCAAAGCCAAAAATCACATCACAACAAATCAGTGCAGCTTCTTCTCTCTCAGTCCCGTCGAATCATCCAAAAAAGATGACCAGAAAATAAGAAGCAGCGACGTTCCTCTTCGGCCATTTCCTTCTCCGGTCACCATCACACCGTCGCTGTAAAAGTGTAAAGCCTTTGAAGCTATCGATCAATTAGCTAAAAAGCTGTGTCTCTTTACTCGAAGCAGTAAATGCGGGCTCCCTCTATCAAGCGCTTTCACTATCCTCGCTCAGGTTATCCCGAGCCCACAAACATACTTATGCTCTCTCTGTATTTCATTATCTTGTAAGCTTTGTTTCTAATCTCTAATTATATTTCTATATTTTGGTGTCCACTTCAGTCTTTCGTGATCTATATTCCAATCTCGGTATCTAATTTTTCACTAGATTGCTTAGATTCGTATCCGGAGATATTTGCTTTTCCATTTTCAAACCTTTTCCTGTTTGGCTAATACAGACTTCAATCTCTGCTTGTGCATTATTAGATTCAGTAAACAGAAAAGGAAAGAGATGACTTGAATTTACTAATCTCTCTGCTAATTCAAATTTTTTACTATAAATGTATAATCTGATTTGAGTTTGCTTGTTTTGTTCCTTCTAATTAGGGTTCACGTGAGAATCAGCTGTGAATAGAGGCTCGAAGTTGGTAAAACGGTTCCTTTTATTTTGGTGCTTGTTGTCAGGGTTTTGACGCGGAAATGGAGGCGAGAATGAAGAAGTACAGACAAGTGAGTCCGGAGAGAGCAAAAGTGTGGACGGAGAGGTCGCCGAAGTACCAGCAAAATCGGAAAGTGCCTGTAGTTTACTATCTCTGTAGAAATCGCCTGCTTGAACATCCTCACTTCATTGAAGTTCCTATCTCTTCGCCGGAAGGTCTCTATCTGAAAGGTATTTATATTGTGTTAATTTCATGGATTTTTTTTTCATTTAGAAAATTTTCTTTATAGATTTTGAGAATGTGTGTTTTGTGCAGATGTGATTGAGAGACTTAATGTATTGAGAGGCAGAGGGATGGCTTCCATGTATTCGTGGTCCTGCAAGAGGTCGAATCCTTAGCTTTTTTCTTCTTCTTCTTCTTCTTCTTCTCTCTCTCTCTCTCTCTCTCTCTCTCTCTCTCTCTCCTTCAAATTTTTCCATTTTTCTTTTAATTTTTTGTGGAACTTTTGGTTGCTGAGAGAAAAATAGGAAAATCATATAACAGGAAGAATTGGAACTTTTATGTCCTCTCTCAATTTTGTCTAATTTTTTTAAATATTTACTTTGTTCTCCAAATATAAATGCTATGATACAGCTTATGAGGCAGAGTATCTCTGTTTTTCTTTTTTCAGTTATTTTTTTAAACATGTTTTATTTATTTATTTTTTGCTCGCTTGATTATTGCAGAAGCTACAAGAATGGAGTTGTTTGGCATGATCTCTGTGAGGATGATCTCGTTCTCCCTGCCCATGGACATGAATACGTTCTCAAAGGTTCTGAACTCTTGGAAGAATCAAATTCAGGTAGATTATCTAATTTAGTTAATTTTAATACATAACTGATTGTATATTGAAGGCCTGGTAAATTGTAATTAATAATAAAAAATCTGAGAGCTTCAATGTCTCTACACAGATAGGCTTGCCCCTGTTGGAACCTTGAAATTGCAAAATCTGAAACAATTGCCAGAACCATCATCTTCTCGAAGTCAAGATGATTCATCATCATCTTCAAGCATGAATGGGAAGGAAACAAAGCATCCTCAGGAAGATGAGCTCTCTCCTCCACTTCAACGTCCTGGCTCCTCTAGTGTTTCACCAGAGTCTAGAGATGGCAAAAACTCCTCTTGGAATGGTTCTCTGAGCTTGACAGAGTACAAGATTTACAAGAGTGATGGATTAGCAGATGCTTCAACACAGACTGAGGAAAATGTGAGTAGACCTAAATCCAAAGAAACTTGCACTAGGGGTGTTTCAACTGATGATGGCTCATTAGAACATGAAGGCAATGATAATTATGAAAACCGTGTTCCACATGTTAAGGAGAATTCTGAGATAAGTGAGAATTCAATTTCCCCTCCCCCATCATCCTCTAGTGCATCTTCATCAGCTGGAAAGACTGAAACGTTGGAATCTCTGATCAGAGCTGATGTTAATAAAATCAACAGTTTTAGGATCCTCGAAGAGGAAGAAATTCGAATGCCAAACAACTCAAGGATTAAGGCCACTAATATGTTGATGCAGTTGATCTCCTGCGGGTCTATTTCAGTGAAAGACCACAGTTTTGGACTCATTCCAACCTACAGGCCAAGATTTTCACATTCAAAATTTGCTTCCCCATTGTTCTCCACTTCAATAATGTTGGGGGAGCTTGATTGTCTGTCTGAGAATCCAAGATTGTTGGGTTTGAGGTTGGAAGACAAGGAATATTTCAGTGGAAGCCTAGTGGAGACAAAAATGCTCAAGGAAGGAGGAGGACCTAATACTCTGAAACGTTCTTCTTCTTACAATGCGGACAGGTTAATATGTTTTCAATTCTTATTTATGAAGAATTTATTAATTTTTTGCTACACCATTCTATAATCTTTAGGCAATAGTGTTAGCTTAGTTTTCTTTAGGCAATAATTTAAACTAATACATCTAACCCAAAGTATTAAGATGCTGAAAGCTGTTAGGTTAGTATCCTAACCATAACACTGAAGCTTCTTTTGCAAACATTATTTTCTACTAGGGTTGGCATATTGGATGAATTCTGAATTAGGTAAATTGACTCGATTGGTTGGATTTGAGAACAAATTTATGTAAAATTTAATTAAAAATTGATCGAGGTTTAAACTTTGAAATAAAATTGGCAATATCCTTGCACCTCCTTCTTTAATGAGTTTAACCTTTTACTATCAGTGAAATTACTATTCATAACAGATACAAGTAGGGTTCAAGTATAGATTTCTAAGTACCCGTTACCTTTTACCTGTTATGTTAAACGGGTTTGACAGAGAGTACCTGTAGATATACTATCTATTATTAGTAAAAAATATATATTTTAAAATTCGGATTTAAACGGATACTCTATCTTTATAAGGGTACTTTAAACGGATATTGGATAGATATGGGTAATAAAAATTTTAACAGATTCGAATACTATGCTTAAATGGATATTTAAACGGATGTGGATAATAAAAATTTTAAACGGATACGAATACAGATACAGATAGTTTAAAATTTATAGATACTCACCCGTTTCCATCCCTAAGTGTTGATTAAATTCTTCTCAGTATTTCAACTTTTATTTATGTAAATATTAAGCTTAACTCTAATTAAAGTAACATAAATGAATAAGGCTTAACTCTAATAAAATTAAATATTTAGGGGCTTAATTTAAAAAAAAATTAAAATTTTAAGAGTTTCACGTAAATGCACGTGTAACATGTGTGGTTATCACTCTCCAACTCAATTAGATAAGAACTTAATTTTAACAAAAAAAAAATCAATATCAACAGATAAAAATTTAAGAATTTAATGAGCGAATTAATAATATTTTTTATTCTTATTATTATAAGTCTCAATATTTTATTGATTATCAGTAAAAATCATTATACATTTAGCTTTTCGGGAATTATACTAGCGACTTATTTAATTTTATTTTAGAAATTTTCAAGATTAATTTTGGACCATGCAAACTAGAAAGACCTCTTAAATAAAGGGAGAGATTACTCGTTTCATTTCTATAATTCTCATGGTATATATAATATATTGAGCATCCATTTGAAACGCATATCCCATTTTTGTTAAAAAGGATCTAACATTGAGTTTAAAACAAAAGTTAGGGACATCATAATTTTTTTTTTTTCCGAAAACAGAACACTAAAAGTGTTAATTAAGATGTAATTTAGAGATTCAAGTATATTTTACTCCAATAATAATATTCTAACGGTAAAACCAAATCAAAAATGCATGGCAAAATTTTGAATTTTGCCCCTATTATGTAAAAAGAAAAAGAACAAGGAAAAGGAAAATGATTACTCAAAAGCACAAATTTGGCCAAAAATTTCTTAACAAAGAAGCACTTAACTTGGCACATTGCTACTAATTAAACAATACTTTATTAGACTACTTTGATAAAGTATCAAAAAAATATATGGTGAAAAAGTTTTATTAACACAGCATGGAATCTGACATTCCTCTCTTTTTTCTTTTTTCTTTTTTCAAAAACTACAATAATATTGACCAAATCTCCATTAAAATGGGATTAAAAATGAAACAAAAGAATATATATGCTCTCTTATATGGCCACTTGTGTAGGAGCTTTTTGTGGAAAATGAGAAAGGCAATTGGACAGGCTGGTTCCAAGTGGAGGGACAAATCCAAGATGTAAAATGCAAAATTGTTGTTAATTTAGGGCTTTTGCTATTTATGTTGTCCCTACGAAGCATCTTCTTGGGCGGTGCCTTTGGATGTTTGGGGTCATGTCATGTGTGTTAGGGTGCATCGAATGTTTCCATGCTTGCTAATGTAGGGTCGGCTTGAATCATATAAATAAATATTGGATATTAATAATATTATGATCCATTATCATAATGGTGGTTGGGAAGAAATTAAGTCTATACTCATACCACATTTCACCGATTAACTCTATAGTTAGCTTGCTTGTAATTCGAGCCAATGCACTACCGGTTTTTTAGCGAAATTAATTTATTTTATTATAATAAAGCATATTAGAAAAAGTTTAATTTATTCAAGCAATATAATACGAGCCAACATGCTTTTCAATGTATTGAATATAATAATAGAATTCACATTATTAGTGAGAAATAGTGCGACGAACATTAGAGGTAAAAAGACTGAATATATAAATTCATCTCTGAATATATAAATTCAATTCTGAATTTTATAACTTTAACCATGTGATACTCTGAATTTTGCGAATAACTTATCATGCACTTGAATTTGTAAGTTTTTGTAATATTACACACCTTCAACACTAATATCAATAATTTAGGGTTTTTGCATTTTATCTATAAAATATCGACTTGATATATAATTACTATGACTCTTGGAATAATAATTTGCATAAATTTTAACTTTTTCATGAGTGTTTGATTAATCTAATTTTACAAGTTGAAATGTTTAATAAAATAAATTTGAAAATTGAAATATTTAATATGTATAATTAGGCATGGCTACTGGTTTATTTTGAATCGGAACCGTAGATGAATCGAAACCGGACTAGAACCTGCGGTTCAAGGGCCGGTTAAAATTTACGTGAATGTTAAAATCTAAACCTGAACCAACGGTTCTGGTCCGGTTCGAACCGAAACTTGTTTATTTTTATGTTCAAAATGATAATTACTTAGTCTATTCTATACATCTCTAAAAGTCTCAATAATATTTTACTACATGATATACTTTACTTAAATTTTTTTTTTTAAATTACACTTTACTTTATTTAAAAGTTAAAAATCTAAAAAGTAAAATGGTAAAAAAAAAGAGAAATATTTAGTCTAATCTTATATTGTTTTTAACTTTTTTTTAACCCTTTTAAATTATTTACTAAGTTGAAAATCATATTCTTTTGAAGCATTTTTCAAAATTTTCTTATAATTTATTTAATTAATAACATTTAAACAAAATAAATTGATAATTTATTTGATTATTTTATAAAATTAATTAATTTTATTCTTATATGAGTATGAACATTCTAAAATTTATTTAAAATAAAATTTATCAATATTTATTAAACTCATATTAATATTTTTGAAAGAAATATGTAACATTAGAATTGTTTTTTTTTTAAAATATATATATATATATATTGCCGAAAACAGTGATCGAAACTGTTGATTCATCGGAACTACACCAGAATCGGCAGTTCAAGAGCTGGTTCAGATTTGACTTTTAGCCGGTTCCGGTTCAGTATACATATAGTTTTATAATTTAAAATATTTAATGGGTTAAAATAAAAATTACGGGTGTCACAAAGCTAAAATAATTTAATTCAGAGGTGATTTTATGTATTTAATTGAAGTAAAAATGAAGTTACTTATGATGTGCTCCAAAATTTGAATGGTTAGTTTTAGAAAAAAGTTTTAATGTCTAAAATCCTATTGTATTCTGAGTTCAAGACTAGCAGCTCCATTCGAAAAATTTAAGTGGATTAAAAATATTTTTCAAAAGTTATCGCGGGCTTAAAGAAAAAAAAATTATATTATTTTAAAGAATAAAAAAATAGATGGAAGGGACTAAAAAACAAGGTCAGTTTAATGAATCCACGATGTAAAAAGTTTTTTAGAGTAAACTTGATTCGGCCTTTCAATTTTCAGTTCGAGTTCCGATGGACTTTAGTTCAGACACGGTTTCAGCATTTATATGTTCTTTTTTTCAAAAAAGAATTTCAGTGCTTTGATTTCAATTTTGCGTATTTGTTTTGAAAGAATTAATGTGGATTTTCAAATTAATCAAAACTAGTCTTGTTCTGATGTTTAAAAATAAAAATATTATTTTTATTATAAAAAATAATCACTTTCAATAATAAAAATATCAAATATATTATACTTACTAATTTTCAAAGAAATAAAATAAAAAATAATATTTTTTCCAGAGATTTTTGCAAAAAGATTAATATATTAACATATACATACATAAATCAAGTTTATAATTAATCTTGAATTTTTTATTTTCTATAAATATTTTAGTAGGTTTTAAAATAATTTTTATAAATATCAATTATTATTAAATTCATTTTGAATAAATAGTCTAAATCCAATAAAGATTAAAAACATAAAAAAAATTTCATTAAAATTTACGCTAATTTGAAATAGATCGAGAAATCTCCCTTCACAAAAGAAAATATACATATCAATTTAATCATACTTTAATTGATTATTGAGAACTGAATATACTTTGTAATTTCATCACCATCACCACATTGATCAAGCTCAAATTTATTAAATGCCATGAAAATAATCTTGTATTGTTTGCAAGAAATCCATTTCTTTTTATTGAAAGCATGATGTGATTTTTTTTTTAATGGTTTCATTTATATTGCAATAGATGTTTATATAAATTCCGTAAAAATAGGAAAGTAAAAAAAAAAAATGAAAGAGAAAATTTAATTACATTTTTAATTATTTATAAAAAGAAAGTGAAAAGTTTTTAAAATATTAACGATATTATTAATTTATTAATTATTTAAAAATTAAAAATATTAATGATATTAATTAAATTCTCTATTAATACTATTAAAAATAAAATTTTATAATAAAAAAATTATTTCCTAACTGAATAGATTAACTGAAATACCCTGAATTTTTATTTTCAAAACTTTGGGATTTTTATTAAATCAAAAATCTGAATTTTTGATAGTATGGGTCGGTAGGATCGAGCAATTCTAATTTGAGCCCAAAGTTTTACGAGTTGGGCCCAAGCCCAAATAAAATGTCGAAAATTTTAAATCGTAAACAGATAAATTTTTTTTTGAGAAATAATACGAAATCCCGTAATTTAACCTATTATGAATATATAAAAATTAATTATTCTAAAATCAAATACTATTATTATTGTTGTTATTGAGTAAATTGAGGAAATGTTCTAGAACCTAACCAAAACAATTAAAATAAATCAAATCAGACCAGAAAACCAATTAATATCTTTGAAATTGAGTCAAATTACTGAATTGGACCAAACCGGTTCGAATCGAACCGGAATGGCCCAGAAGTCTCTAGACCCGCCTTTCTTCTTTCTTTTCTTTTCTTTTCTTTTCTCCTCTTCTTCTTCTTCGGCGAGACCTCGCTGCCTCTCCTCCAATCTCCAGCTTCCGACCACCAAATCCGGCGAGCCTTGATACCAACACGTAGAGTACATTGGGAGGAAGATAACTGGAGGTTTGCTTCGTGGAGGTGGCGCCCGAAGTGAGGGAGAATGCGACTGGAAAACGGGACGCCGCACGATGAGCTTCTCCGCCGACTCTCGCCGTTTCCGGTGGACTCAGTCAGCTAGAGGACCGTCGATCAACTCCTCTTGGTCTGGCGAGTGTTTCCCATTTTTTGATTTCGACGATGGGGCTCCGGTGGTGAAACCACCATTGATGGCGGCACTCAACTTCAGTCGATGAGGGTTTAGGCCAAATCGAGCATAGGATCAACAATCGGAGCACGGATTCGAATTCTTGATGGAATTTTGAGGCTAGGGGTGCATGAATTGTGAAACTCTGGGCAAGATCGGTTTTCCGGCCATCGTGCACGGCTGCCTGCGGCGGCATTCCGGTGACCGGCCGGCGACACTCCGGCGAGACCCTGAGAGGCAGAATTCTCTTCTCTTCGTGCTGATCGTGGAATCTTCGCCCAAATTTCAAATGGTACGCTCTAAGGCTCCGTTCCTAATTCTTCGTGTAAATTCCAAATTTATAATATTATGCTGTGAATTAGTTGAAGAATTTTTAGGAAAATGTGAACCTAGAATATAATTATCAGAGTTGTGATAATATTAGATTATGAGTGTGTGATTAAAATCACTATTTGCCTTAGTAAAATACAATTAATTTTGAAACTTAGAATTTAAGTCCTTTAAGTTAATAGTTGGTAATCAAACGTGAAACATAAATTGGAAATAGTTAATTAGATATTTAGATAGCCATTAGCCTAAAACTAGTTGATTATGCATAAGAAAAAGTAAAATGAGTGCTTAGTCGGTTAAGAGCGGTTAGGTATGTAATTCTACTAAGCTTATGATTTAATAAATATTCTTATATGGTTCGTGAATATGTATTATATCTAGATGATTTATGAGATTGATTAGTTAATGTGTAATGCATAATTTTGGTATCGAAAAACTCCGAATTTAGTTGATGATTGTTGAATACTTAAGCTATAGTTTTATATGATTGTTAAGGGTCTATATTAGATAGTTTAACTAGTAACTTGTGGAGGTTAAGCAAAAAGCTATTTTTCATTTATTGCTTATTTATTCATTTACTTAATGTTATATAGTAAGTTACAGTTTGACATTTACAATTAAATATTGATGTGATTATTTTGGATGGAGGAAGAGAAATAAATTTGTTTAATTGCCCGATGGATGGGCAGTGTGTGTTGATTGAATGATACTTAGTGTTGCTAGGATATTTAAACAGGTTGGTAGTCCCATTTTTAGGGGAGGTGCTGCCGAAATTTCGGTAGAACTTAGAATAATTTTAATTGATAACATAACAAATAAGTTTATTTAGATAATTTTTACAATTCGATATATAATAAATAAAGTGCTTTATCTACCATATCCTTATCATTGTCTATTATTATTATTATTATTATTATTATTATTTTATCGTTGTTGTTATTGTTAAGATTATTTATTTAATTATTTAATTGCATTTGAGAATGGATGTTTAATTGTGCATTGCATTACAATGTTCAGTTGATCCATATGTCTGCTTCTAAATGAAATGCTTGATTAATTGTATTGTGTTATTGCTGTGCTTTGTTTGTGTGGAATTGGGATGAAGTGGGTCACCATGGGTTTGTGAGACTGTTTCTGTTATATGGATCCTGATTCTGTTTCTGTTAGCCGGGTAAATGGGAGATCGGCGCCCCCGTGTGCACCTACCGTTACCGTTAACCACAGGTTGGCTTCTTTATTGGGTGCACCGGATAATCTAGATTTGATCGCAGCCCGCAGGGTGGCCTCCTGTTGTGAGCGCCTGATGATCTAGATTTGATGGAGACGACCGGGTTGCCTCCTGTTGGTATGGAAAAGAAAAGAGAGAATGGAAAACAATGAGAGGGCTGGTCAAGTGAGGATTAGACCGGTCGGCCAGTATGGAGGTTCGGCTCCCTGGTGCACATGTGAGAGGATGAGCCATGTGGGAGGACGGCTCATCGGGGTTTCGGTGACGCCACTGACCAATTTCCACGTGATGTGATTATATGAAGATGTTAATAATTGTGAGTGCTGGTGATATGTCATTTGTGTGACTGGTTGTGTGAGCATATAACTAGTCGGATGACTAGATTGATATATTTATACATTTGTGTGAATGTGTGTGTTGTGCAATAATTATTATTCATTAATAATCTTACATCTCTTTTTGTTTAAATCTTTCAGGAAGTAGCTCTTTCTAAGTCCCAGTTATAACTCTGCTCTTTCACTGTTAGAAAAGAGTTCTCTAAGTTTAGTATTGATCTATTAATTAGATAAACGTCCGAAGGCTTATCTGTATTCATTTGTTAGTGAACTCCGCAGTTATAAGATTTGTATATTTTTAGTCGAATATTAGTATAGATACAATCATTTTGTGAGCCTATATTATAAATATAGTGTATTATAAGCAGAGAAATTTGTAAATGTTTAAGATGTTTTAAATTTGGGCCGAGATTTAATAGAATCTTGAGGTTTATTTTACTACCAGTATGGGCTGAACGTTGAAAATTATATTGAGATAGTAAATTTTTAGTGTTTCAGGCTTACTACGGGCCTCGAGGGCCTTAAGCTTACCTGGGCCCTAGTGCCGGTCCGGCCCATGGAATCGGGTCGTGACATTAATATTTCCACATAAGCACTTTTATACTCTAAAATAATGCCATGTAAGTTTTTAGGGCTCAACTTTTATTTATTTATATAAATATAGATAGATTATCTTCCCATATTTGATTTAATATACACAATCAAAATTTGAATTTTTATATTTGATTAATTAATCGATTTATCTTTCCATATATATATATATATATATATCTCGCAGTATTTTACATCTACCTCTATTAGAAATCCCTCTTTCCTCTCAATTCTCAGTTCATCGTGAGCATTCAGAGTCGAAGAAAGTCTAATTGTAAAACTCTTTGTAAGTATAAATATTATTTAAATATTGTATTTAGATTTTGTATCTAAATAAAAATTGCTTATTGCTTAAATTTGCAACATTCTAAGTCCGTGTTGACGGCATCTTTCTCTTTTCCCTCCACACTCTGACTTAATTCTGGGGATCCCAGGTTAAGGTTGCAGGAACCTTAAATTTTGTGTAATACTTTGTTGGTATTTTGTTGCCCTAAACTTTGATAAAATCTTGTTGGTATCTTTTGTTATTTGTTAAATTGTGTTTTTGTCACGATCCTAATGTTTTGTTGGTATATATATATATATATATATAATCAAATTTGAATTTTATATTTGATTTTATTTGATTATTTATTTAATTTAAAATCAAACAAATTTACTTTTCGTATTTAATTAAAAATTGAATAATTAATTAAAATAATCCTTCTATTTTTATTGTTTATAATCGGCTTCCCATATTTGATTGAAAATTAAAAATTGAATAATTTATTAAATATCTAACTACATTTTTTTAAATCGATCCAAATCAGACTGGACCATCATTTCAGGACCATGTCGACTATCAAGTATGTTTTTCACCTTCCTTTGAACTTCAACAAGCTTGTGAACCTCTATTTCCAGTTTAGTTAACTTGAAGCTGGTGGCCATGCCTAAACCCTCTCCTACGTCCTTTTGGGCCAAGATTTAATTGATAAAATGCTCTCATATTTTGTAATTATTATTTGTATTCCTCGTATTAAACTATTTAGCGATTTGAAAAAAGATATATAATTTCAATTAAAAATTATTATTTTCTTTGTAATTTATAAATATTATTATCAAATAAAACTCAACTAAATATCAATTTAATAAAAAATTTGAATTGAATTTTAAACTCAAACTTGTACAGCTTTCAGTGCTTGGTTTGATCTTAAGTTTAGTCCGGTCCAAATGTTGCGTTGTGTCTAACAAGTTTGAGTGAAGCTGGCCCAACATATATGATATTTGTAGAGTTAGGTTTCATAAACTCTCATTGAAGTTCTTAATAGGAAACTAATGCTTGGGGGCTGAGGCCTACTTGATAGATGACACTAGGCCTACTTGGTTGCGTCCTAGTCCTCTTGATTATCTTTGAACGAGGCTTTCTCATGTAATTGGTGGTGAACTTTGACAAGAATGAATTGGAACTATTCACTCTCCTTTGCATCCGTGAAAATATTTTGGCAAATCAATATATATATATATATAAAGCAAGCATTGTTTCCCTGGAAAATTGACATATGGTATATTCCTTCAATTAAGCTTCCACTTGACATGGTTTGATTTGATTATTTAATGTATTAATGTATTGATTTGGTTTGGATTTATTTTGAATTATTGTTTTTGATTTGGTTTGATTTGATTATTTAATATATTGATATATTAATGTATTAATGACATGTGTATGACTTAATTATTACTTAGCACACTATTAATTCTCTAACGTTATATTAATCAATTACATTTAAGACGATTTAATTCAATCATAAATTAATTTATTTTCAAAAAAATATATTTGATATGGACAATTATTATTTTATATTAAAAAATTTAAAATTTTTTTATTAAATTAAATTATGTTAAATATAATTGATCAATTATAGTATTAAAACATGATAAGTTGAAGATTTATACTACCTTTAATTATTTAAAATAAATTATTGATTCATGTATTTTAATGAAATAGCGAGTTAATTATTTTTTATGTTAATTTTAAAATAAATCAAATTAATGAATTTTACCATCTTTCATTTTATTTTTTTTTATTTATCTCTATAAATTTCAATTTTTTCAATCCATATTCTTGAACACATGTCTATCTACTAATTTTTATTTTATAATAAAAAATCACGCCATATTTTTTTTTACTATTATATATCTTTATAATATTTTTAATAGCATAATAAAAGAAATTTCGTTTAAGAATTATAAATTAAAGAATCTATAATTTATATAATTTTCTATAAATTATATATATTTTTTCTCAACTTTACTTTTTCTAATCATGCATAGCACGAGTATGTTGCTAGTAAAATCAATAGTAAGACTTAAAGGATTAGAAAAAGCAGCAACTTAGCAAATCTTAGAAATTAAGTTTTTATATTAATAAAATGTCAAAAATATATATATATAAATTAAGAGAATATCAATATTGGTAAAAAATAAATCAGTAATCCGCAAATATATCAATATTGCTGTTTCTATGTTTGAATCCTTGGAATGAGGTTCTTCTCCCCCTGACTTTATTTGTTATGCTTTGCATTTTGATCTTAGTAATATATAATCCAGTTTGCATTTTCCAAAAGAAAAAAAAAAAAAAGCTAATTAGGAATAAATATAAAAGAATAAACTAAATATGAAATATAATCTAAATAGAGAACATATAATAGTTAAATATTTGGCTATAAGACTTTGTCCTCAAATAAATTGTGCGACAACGCCTAGGTTTATCTCAAGTGGCTAGTCCAATTGATGACTTTTAAACAAAACTTAGTCATATGCTGGCAATTTCAGGGATGGTGAGCGCAAAGGCGGCGGTGAGCGACTGAGAGTCTGAGACTTCAGAGAGAGTGAGGGCAAAGAAAAAGCCGGCAGGGTGGTGATGTTTTTAAATGGGGGGTAATATAGACAATTTGCCGAAAGAAAAAGAAGGAAAATACTGAGGAAATCGGAACCAATCTCCCGCCATTTTTTTTCAGTCACCTTCAGCGTCCCTAGCATGCCGTCCGGAGTCACACACTCTGTCAGTATAAAAACCCAACAACTCTAACCGTTCCTGCTCTCTTCTCTCTCCATTTGATGCTCTCTCTACGTTCATTTTCTTCTCTATCCTTCATTTCTCTTCCTCACCGTATTATTTCCCCCTCTTCTTTCTTCGTCTCTTACCCCTCCTCTAATTCCTCTTTTCTCTCTAATCTCCTTTATCTCTCTGTAAGCTCCCACTCTAAGTCCACAATGTCATCCTCTCGCCCCAACGCCTTCGACACTATCATGGCAAATGCACGACGCGCCAGCCAGAATAAATCCCAGTCGAAGTCTCAGTCCACCTCCACCCCCAAGAAACGCAAAAGTCCAGGCACTGGAAACATTGTCCAAACCGTAAATTCTTCCCAACCTCGGCAGAATCCTCCAATCCCTGACTCAAGACCACCATCTCAAAATAAAATAGACGAATCTAAAGTGGATAAAGAATTGGTGAATGAACCCCAAAACCCTAGCTCTGAAAAACCTAGTTTACCACTCGTCACCACCAAGAAACAGCGTGTTGAAATTGCAGAGTTGAGAAGAAAGATTGAGTCATTGAAGAAGTCTCCAATGGAATTTGACCCCAAGACAGTGTTGTTTTGGGAGAAAGGCGAGAAGGTTCCTTTTAAATTTGCTTGTTTGGCTTTTGAGTTGATTGAAAAAGAGAGTGGAAGGATTTTGATCACTAACATGGCCTGCAATATGTTGAGAACTGTAATGGATACGACGCCTGATGATTTACTGGCTTTAGTATATCTAATGGGGAACAGGGTTGCTCCCCCGCATGAAGGAGTGGAGCTGGGCGTTGGAGAACAAATACTTATGAAGGCACTTTCGGAGGCATTTGGGAGGAATATTGATCAAGTCAAGCGTCGATTAGATGTAAGTGGAAAAAGAACCGATAACTTTAGTATATGATTTCTGCGCTGAATTCATCTTCCAATTGGTTAGATTAGTTTAATTAAGCGTGAATTTGGACTTAGATGCACTTCTTAGATGAAAAGGAATGAGAGGGAAAGCAATAGCGGAAAATGTTTGATCAAGTCTCAAGAAAGCATGAAAGTAATAATGGATGGACAGTTATCAGGAATCTCTAAATTTTATTATATTTGTGACATTGTTTTTTTTTATGTGGTTTAGTGTTGGTTAGTGGCAGGGTTGATGTGCATTTTTCTGAGATGATGAACACGTGCAACTAGCCTTACTATTTATCCTAAAAATTATTTTCTCAATGTGATCTGTACCAAGAGTTCTACATACAACTGATTTTATGTGGTTTATTGGCTGGTATTTATCTGATGTTGGCTATATGATTCTTTCACAATCTTTCTTTAGAATTTTATTAACCTCAGCCTCTTTTAATTTAACTTGGGATTGTTATTCAAGCTTATTTCCTCTCATATATGTTTAATTTTAACTGGCAGGTTGTAGGAGATTTGGGACTTGTTGCTCAAGAAAGCCGTTCATCACAGTCTATGATGCGCAAGCCTGATCCATTAACAGTTGCCAAGGTTTTTAGTACCTTCAAGATGATTGCCAAGGTACTTTCACTCTCAAGTTAGAGAACTTCATACCTCAGTGAGTTTTGTGCTTCTTTCTTTGTATGAGATGGGTTTTTTTAATTACTTTTTTTTTTGAAGACCAGGTAAAATGCGATTTTGGTTATGTTGCATGAGTTGCTTTTGTTATTGATTGGGAAATTCTTTCTCAAACAAATTTTCTCTTGCATATATGTGTGGTGAGATTGTGCTTATGGAAAATTATCATAATGGTGATCAAATCAATGAGCAGGTGTAAACGAGTTAGTGAGTATAGCAATGAAGCATTGGTCTAGTGGCAAGGACTCAAGATTGAGGCCTTGATAACCAAGAAGTTTCAAATTCTATTCCCACTTTTGTTGGGTTGGTATTCAGTTATGACGTCATGACTTATATCTTGTACCCTTTATCTTTTTTTTTTCCCTTCAAAAAAAATTGAATATAATGGCTTCAGGAGCATAGTTTTCCATGTTTGAAGCAAAATTGTTAGTGAAAAACTGCTCTTTCTGTTATCGTTAGAGTTTGAAATTCATACTGTGTTCTAAGTAAACTGCTAATGAATTTTCAGATTTGAATTATTGCTTCCAATTGTATACTCTTGGATATTTTATTACATGTTTGATGATTTGTGCTTACGCAATAAATTATTAAATTTGAATAAGATGCCTTTAAATGTGTGAAGTATCATTTAGTTATTATGGTATATGTATATTCGATGAATTGCCTGATCAGCTAGCTGATATAGAAGCTGTTATGGGTGCTATGTGAATATGCTCTGGCTTTTATGTGGCGGCATTTTTTGAAGAAATCACCCTCCGTGGTTCTGCATATTGCATATCTTAGCAATTTTTTCAGTTTTTTCTCTTATTCTTTCCCCCTCAATTGTCAAATAAGATATCTTAATTGCTTTTTAAGGATTGTTTCTATCCAAACAACATGAAGTACATTTGACTTAATTGTTGTCTAAAAATTCTTCACTGTAATGCTATTATAATTTATAGCATAAGGAAAAACAAATAATATCTGAAAATAATGAAGATAAGTCCAGTTGAAAATTAGTACACAGAGGACAAGAATGAATGAGGACTTTGTCGAGATGATTCAAAAAAATTGCTTTATTTTATAATTAACTTGTTCTTATTTTTGGTTCAATCTTAATAGGAATCTGGGAAGGATAGTCAAGATAAGAAAAAGAATCATGTCAGGGCACTTCTTGTTGCAGCCGCTGACTGTGAACCTCTGTATCTAATTCGTCTGCTTCAGGTTCTAATTTGAATAATTTCTGGATATTGCTTCTTTGCTGCTTTCTCTTAGTTCACATATCTTGGCATTCATTTCACAGGCAAAATTGCGAATCAGTTTGGCAGGAAAGACTCTTTTGGCTGCACTGGGACAAGCTGCTGTTTGTACTGCCAAATGCTCCACCCCACCTTCAGACATTAAGTCTCCTTTAGAAGAGGTGATTTTGTTTTATAAATATAAGAAAATGTTTCACACATTCACTCTCCTTAAGTACAAAGACTCACAGTCTTGATTCTCTCCTCGTGAAGCTCCATGTTAGTTATTAATATTCCAGAAAGTCGGATGACGCAATTACATATGTACTTAAATAAGGATATGTTAGTAAATAAGGGTATGCTAGTTTTTTAATATTTCATATGATAGAGAGTTCAGATGAAGGAGTGGCTGATCTTTTAGGGTAAAGTATGACAGATTGGTGTCCTTTTCACATCGAGGAAGATCCACTAATGATACTGCTTGCATTCTTGTCCGTGATGGAAATTATGCTACCATCTTTAAAGGCTTAGGAAAATCTAGAGACAGCATATTATGTATGGTCGGTGGCTTGTCAATGCTCCAAAGGTTGACATGTTTTGAAAGCCTACATAAGATTAACAGCCATGGAGGATATATTGTTATCAGCTTGTGTAGAATTGGGCTTATTGACCTCATTTTACCTTTTCCTTTTCCAAATCTGCGCATGGTTTGGTTGACATGGTAGTCTGACAGATTGATCAGTGATCAAATTCGTGGTCAATTTTCATCTTTAAGGTTTTTTAGCATGTAAGGAATAGAAGTTCTGGATCATTAGGGCTCAGACAGTTGTAATTGAAAGAATATCTATTCAACAGTTGAAAGTTGATCAATCTATGTTAATGTGCTTTTGAATTGGTCTTATATTTTACTATGATTGTAACAGGCTGCAAAGATTGTTAAACAAGTGTACTCTGTACTTCCTGTCTATGATAAAATAGTACCTGCTCTTCTTAGTGATGGAGTGTGGAACCTTCCCAATATCTGTAGCTTTACACTTGGTGTCCCAATTGGACCAATGCTTGCAAACTCAGTCACAAGTATTTCTCAGATAATTAATAAGTTTGAGAATATGGTTTTCACCTGTGAATACAAGTATGATGGGGAACGTGCCCAGGTGATAATTTAGTTACAGTGCTTCTGATTTCTATTTTTGTTTCCAGTCATTTTTCAAAATAAAGTTGTTAGTTTCATTATTTTGATGAGTTCATTTTTACAATTCAGATACATTACCTGGAGAATGGTTCAGTTGAGATATATAGTCGGAATGCAGAGCGGAATACTGGAAAATATCCTGATGTTGTTTCTACGATTTCAAGGTGGGTTCATACTTTACAAAAGGGCTTTTATTCTCGCTTGATATGGGCTAATATTGTTTGAGGCTTCTTAAGGGATTTGTGATGTAGGAAAAGGTACCCTAAATGATAACATGACCCAAGAATAGAAAGTTAAATTAGCTCAGGAGCTTCATAACCCAAGATAACATCCATTTTGAAAGAGAATGATAACACATGAATGCTCAAACTGGTTTCTGTGCTTTCTCTATTGTTGTGAATTTAATGTGGAAAAATATTTTCTTGCTTTTGATTCATCAATAGGGACACATATATATATATATACACACATACAAGATACTATAAACCTATTAGGAATTTAACTCCTAATGGAGTTTTATTTACAACTAATCCTTAACAATCGTTTTTCCCCCATTTTGCTACATCTACAGATTTTCTAACTGTAATTTTGAAGCTTTTTTCACTCTTTTTATTTGTTTTTGGTTTTCGTTTGAGCAACAATATTGAATAGTAACTTGCAATGCTTGTTCCATTTTTTGTTATATTCTATATGTTATGGGCGTATACCATCCTCTTATCAAATGTTGCATGAATGTTAAATGTTGGTCTGAAAATTTTCATTTAGATGTTCGTACTCGCTTATCCAGGATTTTAGATGCAGTCTTGTCTGGGTAATTTGAGGTCTCAACTTTAATTATTTATGTTGTAAATATATTATTGCCTCAAGATGCAAAATCCCATGCATATACTGCTGGTTTATTGCTGTTAAGTTTTCTATCTGCTATACCTGGCTGTTTAAAGTGATTTGCTATTATTTGTTTGTACCTGGTAGTTGCTGATGTTTGCTTTCTGTTCTCAGATTAAAGAGGCCTGCTGTAAAATCATTTGTTTTGGACTGTGAAATAGTTGCTTACAACCGAGAAGAAAGGAAAATCCTGCCCTTTCAGGTGACTTGTTCAGTTAAATTTAATTTATTTATTTAGCTCCTTTTTTAGATTATATTTTTTTAATATTTTCAAATGGTAATTTGTCAAATATTATTTGGCCAATTCTTCGACTTTCTTCTTATATTTCCTGACACAAGTAAATCAAAATAAAATACTGCAAATCATAATTATTCACTTATGGAGGCAAACAAGTAGCAACATGATCTGAGGTTTGTGAAATTGTTGATGGAGGCACACAGTAGCTAGAATTAGAAAATTGGTTAACAGAGTAAAAATTGGAAAGATTGTAGCTAGAACTTTAAAAGGTTTTTGAAGATAACCTTAACCTAAATGGGAATTGGTTGTGGATAAAGAATCCAAATTTAGAAAGTGAATAGTTGTTTATATATATTGCAACTTGATTCTAATATGGAAATTATATCAATGGAAAAATGAACCAATCAATGGGTGAAAAATGAGACAACTAACTTTTCCTTTTCCATAACCACTGGTAGTGGTGCAATATTTTATCAACAGAATGATCTTCTACTAGGGTTAGAATGGACTTCTTTGCCCAACATTTTGTTTTTATTCACAAGAACAAAAATCTTCTGGACTGCAAAAGCTATAACAGCAGCATGGTTGATTTTCTTTCTTTTCAAAAAAAAAAAAAATAAAAAAAATAAATTCTAATATTACTTTTTAGCATGTGATGTCATTATCTAATTTGTCAAGGTTAAAAAGTTGATTTTTGCAGAGGGATTTTGCTGGTCTCAGATTCTGTAAATGACAGAAAATGAAAGCATAAAAAGGACCTATTTTTAGGCTATGAGGCAAATAACTAAGTATTTATTTTAATCAGACTTCAATATATAACCTCCTGTTTGCAAAATCCAAAACTCGTCCTAGACAAAAAACTAATTCTTTTAGTAAGCTGCACGACTTTATTGCTTTGTGCTTTTTGTGAGCTGCTCATGTAGGTGGTAAAGCATCTGATTAACTGTTCCTGTCTTGGGATTGAGAGAAGCCTTACAATGTTTTGTCTCGTTTTTAGGTGCCTATGTTCTTGGCATAACTATTTATTTTATTTGTTGTCACTAAAGGAATTCTTGATAACTATCCAAATTAAACATATTATGCTATGCTCTGCCGTATCACTTTTCAGTCTTAATCAGTTCATAGGAATGCAAAGTACCTAGGTGCTTAAATGAGTGGAGTAAACATACTGACAGCTCAGTTATTTAATTTGGATTATTAAATTCTATTCGATTAGGATATCCATGTCAAAGAAATCATAATGAAAGTTCTAACTTATGATTCCAATATTTCAAAGGGGGAAAAGAAAAGATATCTATAAAACAATGAAACCATGTTTTGACACCATAATCATGTGTTACCATTATTTGGTAAGAGATATTGTGTTAACTTGTCTGAATTTTGTATTAGCTTTCCTGAGCATTACAGCAGTACTCATTCACGTTGGTCAACATTACTGTAGTCTTGTCAGACAACACAATTTTATTTGCAGTACATAATGCTGATTCGCAGACTAAATTGGGCCTAGTATTTTCCTGTTTAAGTTTGGTTAGATAAAAATTTATTTTTCTCAAGCTTGAAGATGATCAACTCAATGTTCATGTATAGAATTTTTGAGTTTGGTTTGTTATAAGTTCACAACCATATGAAATGAGTTCAAGTTCATTAGTTCAGTTGCCTATACATAGAAATCCAATCAAAAGTTGCACTAAATTGTAGATAGGTAATTCTTTGGATTTGTTTATTAGCCTAAATGGCTTTTCAAAAGTTTTAATCACTTTATTTTCAAGAATGGTCATCTGTTTTTTAATGTATCTTTCCGTTGTGTGCCTTAGTTGTGCAGTATGAACAACTTCTACTGTATTTGTGCGTCTATTTTTGAGTTGTTGTAAAAGACAGTTTTAGTAGCAACATAGTTGGAATGCAGGCTCTTTGAGTTCGAGCTGAGATAGATAATATTTTTGTGGGTCTATGTTGTTTCAGAACCTCATTAAACGGGCCCGCAAAAATGTTGCAGTGAGTGACATCAAGGTTGATGTTTGCATATTCGCCTTTGATGTGTTGTATCTTAATGGTGAACAACTTATTCAGGAACAACTGGAAGTTCGTAGGCAGGTACATTCTTTCATTCTTTTTTTTATTCTTTTCGTTATTTCCTTGTTTATTCAAGCATTTGAGTTCAGTGTTTTTATTCTTTTACCATAAAAAGTTGAAAGTGGTTGTCTTATCATTTGAAATGTCAGTGGTATTGCAGTCATGTAGAATATACCATGAATATTTTTATCTGAACCGTGGCCTAGGGTAGGATAGGTAGGTCCACTTGAACTTTGTGCCAAGGTAGGATTGCCAAATCTACTTGAATGCCTTATGGCTGCTGATGTTCGACACTGCTGTTAAATTGCATGGAATTCAGTAACATTTCCTATATTTACCTCATCAGTGCAAGGCTTGAAACTTCTCTCTTTCTCTTTTTCAGTTAAGATTTTTATTTATTAACCATTTGCAATTCTCCTTGTTGATATGTTAGTGTAAGCAATCAATTGTATTGACCATATTGTTACTGCAATCAACCATGAGAGAGCCATTTGGAAGAAAACTTTAGGACTGGCGTGCCGTGGTGGAAAAGGGTGCTTAATGATTTGTGGTGTGGTTAAACGTTTGAGTTGTTACAATCTAGAGTGTACTTATTTAAAGTTACTTGTGAGCTGATCAAGTTGTTACAAGTTGATTAAGTTGCTTGCAAGTGTGTTGTTAACCATATATATATGCACATGGTTGTGAGAATTACTCTGCGTGCTGTTAACGATATTTGTATGTTTAGCTGTTTTGAATAGTTTTATTTGAACTAATCTTATGTGCACCATGATATTGCCTAATCTCTTAAAAGCAAAGCCTAAATCTCAGAAGGCTCATACCTAATCCTGAGGCTTGCTCCCCCAATTTCTTTGGGGCGAAATGCATTGTTTCATACTTATTTCTCTAAGAACATACATTAACCCATCATAATTTGTTGAGAACAAACTGGACCTGAAAAAGATTATAATCAATGTTACTTCTATCATGCTGTATTGCTGTACAAAAGGCTTTGGTCTTTAGCCTTCAAACCTTTTAGGCAATTAAGAGCATTAAATATCCTTGAGTGGAGGCTGGAGACTGGAGACACGAAATGGAGGATTCTCGAATAGTCCTTATGAGTCAAGAAATGTGCTACCATCTGCTCATAACTCATTTATATGATATTTTCTTAAGAACAATTAAAGGGCTTGACCTTTTTTATGAATTTATAAATGCAGTTATAAGTGGTAATGGAGGTCCAAGCATATTGGTATTTTGCATTCTTTGAATCACTGCATGTTTGCTGACAAATAAGTTTACTTTGGATGTAACTGATCTCATGTATCAGTAAATACTTATTTATCTATATTTGCTCTGATTCTGTGCAGCGGCTTTATGAATCATTTGAGGAGGACCCTGGATTTTTTCAGTTTGCAACAGCAGTAACATCAAATGATCTTGAAGAAATTCAAAAATTCCTTGATGCTGCTATTGGTGCAAGGTTGTGATCTCATGCTTTTGGCACTTATCAGTGTGCAACAAATTGGATAAAATTTAGCATATACTCACTTGTACATGTTTATGGTTTCCTGTTGTATTTATGTCTTAATTATTTCATCCTATTGATGAGAAGTTCGGTAGTTTCCAGCTTTTAGCTCAAGTGTTAGGGCATGGAGCTCTAGAATATCAAACTAGCCAAGTCACATCCTGTGTTTGTCTTTGTGTAATCTTATATGGCCTTCTATCTCTGTATGAGCAGAGTTGATTAGGTCAAATAGTAACTATCAAATCTTTAAATGGACATCTCTTTTTGTGTTCTCGATGAATTAACCATAACTTTGCTATGTGAATCCATTTTCTATTGGATCATGGTGTTTCTTTGACTAAAGGGTGCATGTAATTGGCTTAGGGTTGGTTATGACTTGCATGCTCATTTTTTTTTTCCTGCTTCAGTCATTGATTCATCTTTGTTTGCAGTTGTGAGGGTTTGATCATCAAAACATTGAATAAAGATGCTACATATGAGCCTTCAAAGAGATCAAATAACTGGCTAAAATTGAAGAAGGATTACATGGAAAGGTGAGGTATAAGAAATGTGTGAGTTTTATGCATTATAACAGAATATGTTTTTCATGGTGGGCTATGCTTTGCAGTTTTGGAGACGCACTGGATCTTGTACCTATTGCTGCTTTCCACGGTCGTGGTAAACGTACAGGTAACTACCATTTTATTTGAATTAAGCTGGGATGCATTTATGTCTCATACAAATTACCAGACAGTATTACTGTAAGTTGCATGTTAATAATGTTAATATTTTGTTCACAAATCTATGTTTGGCTTTAGGTTTCTATGGCGCCTTTCTTCTTGCTTGTTATGACCACAATAAGGACGAGTACCAAAGCATATGCAAAATAGGTGTGTAATTTTTAAAGCTCTTCAGTTATTTGAGTTATTTAAACAATTAAAAGGCCATTATTTTTTCATTTTCTTTCATTTTTGTTTCTTATAATCCTTGATATAATGGCCAGGCACTGGATTTTCTGACGAACTGCTCCAAAATCTATCTAATAGTCTTCGCTCTAAAATGATTGCCAAGCCAAAGGTGAGGTTTTCATTCCTTTTCATTGTAACAGTGGGATTATTATTACATTGCCATTTCTAACTTTATTGTTGGTTACAGTCATACTATAGGTACGGAGACAAGATTAATCCAGATGTGTGGTTCGAGCCTAGTGAGGTAATAATTATCATCTTTAAGAACACTTATCTCTGCTCTTGCACTCCTGGTGAGGTTGTTTCCCATTTCTTGTCTAAACTTGTCTTATCTACTTTGTAATTTGCTGGTAGAATTCCTTGCTTTAGTTTCACATCAACTCAATTCCGTACTACAATTTGGTGGAGGAACTTTAGGGCACCCTTGGGGAAATGCACCTGGTGCCGTAGCTAATCGAGTAGCTCTAGAAGCATGTGTACAAGCTCGTAATGAAGGACGTGATCTTGCTCGTGAGGGTAATGAAATTATCCGTGAGACCCATATATGGAAGTATATGCTTTAGGCCAACATATATGTAAATACGAAAATATCTTCTGGTGTTGAGGGAATTGCACGTATAGAGATTCAAAAATGAATCGATGTGATTGAGGTCATGATATATATGGGATTACTGAATATGGAACGTATACCAGAACATATGAATATGACCCTTAAATCTGCATATGGATGGTTAATTTCCATAAAGACAAGGACATGTTTCATGCTAACACTCTTCGCACCATGCAAAATAAAACTTTTCTTTTATTATCACGCTCTTGAGTTTTGGCTAATTTCTGATGAAACTGAAAAGTAGAAGTGGCTGCATGGGACACATCAATACAAGCTTTCAAAAATTTAGTTCTGGTAAACTTTAGCATTCGGAAAGTGATGTGGTTTCCAGGAGTAGCAGGTTATTAACTATGTCTAGCTAATAAGAAAATGAAAGGACAGGAAAAATAAATTTAAACTGGGAGATAAAAAGATCGCATGTAGAAGTCAAATCTGTTGTTCTGCTCTTTGTTCAATTTTTTTTGTTTCCTTTCCTTATTTGTTGGATATTAATTTTGCACTTGTTATGTTTGTGGTGGTGGTCATCATCATTATAAAAAAAATGCAGGTTTGGGAGGTGAAAGCTGCAGACTTGACTATTAGTCCTGCTCACCCTGCTGCATTTGGTCTAGTGGAAGAAGACAAGGTTGAATTCAATTCATCTCCTTAGATCATGTAGTTTGTTTCCATGCTTTCACCGTCTATGATTGCAATGCATGTTTAAGTTGTTGTTCGGATGTTTTGTTGGGGCATACTGTACCATTTGGTTTTTTCAAATAGTTTCATGAAACAAAGAGTGCATTTCAATCTATTTAGGATTGCATTTCTATATGTTTCTCTTAGCTGTTTTTTTCCTTGTTGAACGAAAGAATTAACCTCATTCTGTTTCTTTTTGGTTATTGCTTTAGGGTATATCTCTCCGGTTTCCACGTCTAGTACGTGTCCGGGAGGACAAGTCTCCAGAGGAAGCTACATCGTCCGAGCAGGTATTAAACTGTCCAAGTTGCTTGATATTGTTAATGTTAGACTGAAAGATATGACAAACAAGGAAAAGTAAACTGTCTTTGTTAGTTTTGAACTTTTTTGCTCTGTTTACTCTTTCCATTTAATGTCTTTTGTAATGTATTTCCAGGTTGCTCAGTTGTACAGGAATCAGGATAATAATCATAAAAAGGTCCAAGATGACGTCGATGATGATTGAGGCAAAGGGATTCCCTGTAAAGATGAGCAGCATTGCATTTGTAGATACTAACAATTTGTGAGTTTTGACCTTAATACTGAAAGCAAGAATGCAAAATCTTTGCATGGTGCGGCATATATCAAAATGAAAAATTTTCAATCTGATTCAAGTTTTATCTGTTAACTAAAATTTTCTTCAATCTATCTAAAGCAAAATCATTTGATCATTGATCATTCGATTTGTTAACATTCAGTTAGTCTTTTGTTACTTTTCTTCCTTCCTCCGCCCCTCAAAATCCGTTGATGTAGTTGTAACATATGTTGCTTTCAATAGGTTGTAATTGTGATAATGATTTAATTTTCCAGCCCTAGTTGCAATTGTTTTCAATTCCTGTTTGTACGGGCTTTTCAACTTGCAGACTGCATACTGGATTCTTAATCTAATCCAATTAAGTTATTGTGAGTGACCATGCTCTGACGGAGAGACGATAGATGGATATAGGAGACCTAGTCGACTTTTTTGAGTAATTAATTAATCTTCCTTGGTCAAGTTTCTTGTTTCTTAGCTTCTGCCGTGTAGACCAAACAATTCCAGTCAGGGATTTGCTTTCTGTTTTTGCAGCCCAACATTCCAAAACTTCTCCTAGGCTCAAAATTTGATGATATCTTGTCCAAGTTTCTCTCTTTCTTTCTTTCTATTTTATTTATTTATTTTGCCTTTTAAGTGTGAATTCTGAAGATAGCAACCTGAAGTGATTCCTAGTTATTTCTTTTACTTATATAAATCAAGCAAAAAAGGGGATTAGGGTTTTTTTTTTTTAAGATAATACGTTCAATGAGGTTATTAAATTTTGTTTTTAAGATAAATTTATGCTGAATAGACTAAGCATGTCCCGATTAAATTTTTAATAGGTTTAGATTTTGGGTCGTTACATACAGAGTCAGCCACTCAACAAAGACATAATTACTCACATCCAACCAATCCTTTTACCCTTTTACCAGCTTGCTGGTCTAAGGGTAGGAAGAAGAGGTTATTAAAAGAAGTGATGATGACCGATGAGTAAATTGAATTGTCAAAGCTATTTGTTTTGCCCCATATGGTTGGCGGTAAATATTCATTGTTTAGACTAATAAATTTTTTCTGCTAATCATTATTCTTCAGAAAACCATTGCTTCCCCTTAGTTATGTAATACTAATAATAATAGATAAATTGCATGTGAAGAGCAACTTGAACATCCTTCCTTCACATTATTTTGTTTACTTTAAGGAAATGAAAGTTTAGTCTAAAAATAAACAGTGGGGCATAGGCATATCAAAAAGAAGCTTTGATGAAGAGGGAAAATGACTTGGTAAAAATAAAATAAAAATAAATTAAAAGAAAACAAAAGATTAGCACTTATATAATCATATAGTTGCCCTCAAAAAAAGGAGTAATATAATCATACATCACAACGGTAGTAGATCCTGATTCTGATTTGTGGGATCCACTAAACCCGACAAGCAGGTCTATGAGACCTTATGGTTGTTGGCCTTACCCATCTTCCAGTCCCAACAACTTCACACCCAATTCCAAATCATCTGAAATTTTTCTAGTCTTTTCTTGCCATTCTCAAGCTTACTCACTAACTATTAGTAAACTAAACCCCTCCTAAAGTTACAATTTTACATGCCACAGCAATTTTGGAGAAACCATTCTCCATTTCACATATCATTTTAGCAAAAACTAACAAAATGTAAAAGACGAAAATCTTCACCCAAGAAACTGGCACAAAAAAAGCCAAGAACAACCCCATCATCTAACTTTCTTTCTCTCCACTTCAGTCAACTTGGAATAGCTTCCCTTGTCTTTAATTTTCTTTTTGGTAAATTAGACTTGGGACTTCACAATTTTGAAGACCAGTGAGCTAAAGCTCACTTGAAGCTTCTCTTTCTCTAAAACAAACCTTCTGTACAAAAATGCTAGATCAAGATCAGTCATCAACATACCCATCACTCCAAATTCAATTTCCTCACTAGCTTTTTAGTGGTATTTAAAAATTTTGATATATAATATTTATAAAATTATGTTGTTTTAGTTGTCAATGAAGAAGTATTCTTTGATGCTTGGTCTCCGTAGGAGAGTCAGAGCCATTAGAGAGTAATCTTTTCTTATTGCAACCATTAATGTTTAGTAAAGAGTCTTGACGGAGGAGCTGTGGCGGTTGCGGTGGCGGTGGTGAAGGGATCGTAACTGGTGGGATCTCAAAAGACTCGAGTGGCGGTGGTGGGTGTCTCCATTGAGGAAGTGGTCCAGCTAGAAGAAGAGTTTGTAAAAGAGGCCCAGCTTTCATTACTGCCTGTAAAAGCTTTCCCTTTTCAGGTAAAGGCTTTTGAGGCATCATTTCTATAGATGACGGTGGTGGTGAAGCAGTGTTTGGTATCAATTGTGGTGGTTGTGGAATTGGATCAATAACAGGAGACGAAACAATGCTTTCTTCACAATCTGATGAAGAAAACCCATTGTTAGAGTCAATTGCTCTTCTGGGATCATCTTCAATGCTTGAAATTCCAGAAAGAGGAGCATTTTGTTGTTGTTGTTGTTGCTGCTGCTGCTGCTGCTGCTGTTGAAACAAAAGCTTCTCAAACAAAAGTCTTTGGCATTTTTCCACTGCATCGTCTCTTTCTCTTATGGCTTTGTTAAGCAGATCTTTTAGATGCATCAACTGATCATCTCTCTTTCTTAGCTCTTCTTGTGCTGTTACCCTTGTTTGCTCAAGCTCCAAACTAGTGTACAAAAGTGAATGCCTTAATTCTTCCATGTTCTGCATTTTTGTCAAATCAGAGTATTCCCATAAACAATTTGACCTTAAATCCCAATATCAAGAACCAAACAAGAAAAAGAACAAGAACCCATTAAACCATTTCAATTATAAATGCCAAAAAAAGAACTAAACAAGAAAAAGAACAGGAACCCATCAATCTTTCTACTAAAAAATGCCAAAACAAATAAAAGGACTAGACTTCACTATCTTTCCAATTGTAAGAGACAATAACAGAGATGAAATTGAAGAAATGTGTTACCTTTCCTTGGCAATAATAAGCCCAGCCAAGAAGAGAACTTCTTTGGTTGTCCATACTTAACCAACCACACTGTACTTGACCAAAGAGACTTAACCAAAGATCTTTTCAAGTAAGAAAAAGAAATAGAAATGAGAGAGACAGAAAGACAGAGGTGGGGGGTTTTTGAGCGGTTTAGGTAGCTCTTATAAGAATTCCTTGCTTCTACTGTTTTCTATTTGCTTTTTCTCACTAGGCGTTGGACAAAAGCACAAAAAGCCAAAAGCCTACCAGTGCCAATTTTCTACATAATCCTACTCCCTCTCTCTCTATCTCTCTCTCTCTCTCTCTCTATTTATGTGTATTAGAGTCAGTATTTTGTACCGAATCTAAAGCTCTATCCACAAACCAGACCTACGACCTATCCAAGAATCATAGATGAGCGGTGAAAGCGGGGGCAGAGACTAGTCCTCTCTCGCCTCTCTGTATATGGGTTATTTGAGTCTTGTGTTTTCTTTAGGGCATGACTTGTACGTTTAAGGACGCTTGTGCATTTGTGTATAGGAAGAAAGGACTGTAAAAATTTTGCTTATCTTTACCTTAAACTATGCAAAAGTTTATTTTTTTTTTCTCCTTACTTTTTTTCTGTATAATTCTGGAGTCAATTTTGTGACAATCAACTTCAAAGACAAAAACTTGAAGACGGTGATGGGTTTGTTTGATTGCTTATTAGAAATTCTCGAACAGCTACTTTTCCGTTGCATGTGAAGAAACTGTGTCTGTGTGGCGTTTTTCATAATTTTTTCAACTTGCATGAATTATTGTGTTTTTTTTCTTTTCCATACTCTCAATATTATTAACTGAATAAGAGACAGCTTCAGGACGCGTTTTTCCCTTTCCTTTTTTTTTTTTTTTTTTTCCGTTGCATATTTTATAGAAAGGGAATGTTACAACCTGTGCACTCAGCTGATGCTACCGTTTAACCCCTTATTTAGAATAAGCGAATTATACAAAATTCATTTATAATTCTGTTTGGTTCAAAAAAAATGAAGAATCTAACTTTATGGATTCGAGTATAGCTAAATTAAATTCTATCAAAAAATTTTGAATTTTAAAAAAAATTTCACAAACTTGAATAGTCACTTATAGTTTTATGACAATACTTTCCATTTTCCTAGCCTTTTAAAATTATTATATCAATGATATTTTAGAAATAGAACTAAATGAATTTTCAATTTTGAATTCATTCCAAACATAAAAAATTTATTTATAAATGGATTCCACGTTTTATATCAAATGCAGAGTAAGTAATTATACAATTTCAAATACTTGAGAACTCATTAAGAGCAACACAACACATAAAAAATACGAATTATATACTAAGAGAATTAGGATTTAAACCTGAAAATCAAAAGGTGCTGGAGGATCAACCTAACTTTGGGGGTGAATTCAAATTCATCTTTGTTACGAAAATTGATTTCAAAATGGTAAAATAAAATGAGAAATTCCTTTTAAATATATCTATGTATTCTTTTTTTCTTTTTTTATCATTGTAACATATTTCTCTTTCTCTTGAGTCCTTTTTTTTTTTTTGTAAAATCTTAAATATATATATATATATATATATATACTTGGACCGAAATGATATTCAAGTAAAGTTCTCACTTCATAGAGAAAATTTTTCAAATTTCGCTTCTGCTTATCCAATTATCTGTTGGTTAATTTTAAATGATATTTAATATAAAAGTTTAAGCTATTTTTTGAAAACTTAAATCTATATTAATTAAAATTTTATTTGAATTGATAATTATTTAAAAAGAATACATATTTAAATCATTAAATGTGTATCACATTAAATTTTTACAGTCTTTTTTTACTTAAAACACAAATTTAATCTATTTTCATTAATATACACTTACATCAATAAATTCTATATTTTTCTCCTTTTCTTTTGCAATAAAATAATTCGTTTAATTCAATAGTTTATGTTTTTTCTTTTTATGATTTTTTCTTTTGCAATAAAATAATTCTTTTTATAATAAACTTGCACTCTAAAAGTGATTATAAATCATATTTTCATATTTTAAATTCATAAAATTTTCACATGTGCTAGTAGGAGTCAAACACTAAATTTCTAAAAATAGGAAAACAAGAAGACTTTGATGCGCATTCTCTTACAAATTAGCAAGGTTATATTCTTTAAATAATAATAATAATAATAATAATAATAAATTTCTCCAACTTGGACTGCCTCAACTGTTGGAACATAAACCGAAACAATATTCAATTTTTTACTTTATTTTATTTTTTAGTAATAAAATGATTGTTTGATTTTTCTCCTTGCCTACCATGAGCTCCTTTTTCTCTTCCTCGTTGAATTTTTTCAGAGAAAATTGAGTTTTTTTTTTTTTTTTTAATTTTAATCTTAGAATCCATAAAATAGACTCCTTTAACTAAGCGCCTGAGTAAATAGAAAATCATCTGATGCTGAGCATAATTCAATTTAATTTTTAAGACATATAATTTCATTTCAATCCATGTTGATTTTCATAAAATTGAAAAATAAAAATAAAATATAAAATAATAGCTAAATTAAATTAAATCAAACTGAACATTTTACATTTCAAAAATTTTAATTTGTTTGGTTTGCTGTGGTTCATTCAATTTGAATCGAACCAAGATTTCGCCCATTAGAATCAACCAATAGAAACATGATGGCTTTGACTGATGAGATAGAAAAGTTATTATTTCACAAAATTCATAAAATTAAGTTATTTAAATTCCATTATTGATAAATTCCACTCAAAATACTAAAATTAAGGTTATAATAGACTTTATTAGATCCATCGGTCACGGTTTATTTTTTTTCTCAACTGAATAAAAGAATTGTATAAATTCATTAAATATTTTAAATTTTATCAAACAAATTCCATAAATTCAAATCACCTTTACTATATATTTCATGAATAATTTTTTTTTTTTTGTATCATTAATACATATTTTGTTTAAAGGAGGTATAAAGGGAATATAAGCAGCTGCAAACACACTTTAAATTTATCATACATATTAGTTAATAAGAAAATCTGAAATATTAATTTTTCTTTGTCAATTTTATTGTAAAATAATTTTTTTTTTTTTTTTTAGATATTGAAGGTAATTTATGTCAGAATAGTGTCTGGCTAAGAATCTAAAAGTTGACTACCTTCTAAATGTTAAATAATTCTTACAAGTATTATTTAAATATAATTATTTTAAAAGATAAAATTAGGTGAGATTCTTTAACTTTTACATGGAAATTCGAGAGAATTTTTGTTTTATGGGTTTTAAAAAATATATATATGGTCTTTGTTTTATTTAATAGTTATAGAATACTTATCTTAGTCTTCTCTTTGTTTCATGTACATATCTTCCTATTGTCCATGGAATAATTCCTTGGCTTATCTCCATGTATACATTACTAAACAATAATATTCTCTCATTCCATTAAATAAATAAATAAATTTCTTGTTTTTGAAAAAATAAAATATATACAACTAATAATTTTCATTATAAGCTTTTTATCTTCTGATTTAATATAACTCTGTACATAAATTTTCTTGTGAAAAAGGAGGAAAACACTTGCATTTTTATAAATTGGATGAAGAAAATTATTCTAATCTCAATTGTAGATAGAAGTCAGTTCAAGCAATTCTATATATTGGTAATATTTTGGAAACAATTTAGTGGCATGTCTTTTTTGACAAAACACATTCACATATCAATTTTCAAAAATAAAAATAAAAATAAAAATCCCTATCTCATTTTTTTTGACTTGAGGACTATCTTGCATGTGCCTTTCATACTCAACATAAAATTAAATTCAATTCTTTTGATATTCTTAAATCAAATAACCATTTTAAATTCTAAGAATCTCAATCAATCTCTCTCTCCTTCTCTTCCATTTTCATAACAATAGTAATAATAATAATAAAAATAAATTATTTATATATATAGATATTAGAGTCAATGTGATACAGTTCGATTGGTCAGAAAAGGGAGCTGGTAACCAAACTTTCCCACCAATATTTAGGCCAAAGAAAGGTAATGGACCCAATTTGAACATTAAAGTCCTTATTGTAGGAAAGGAGGAGGCTTCTGTTTGACTAATTCAAGACTCTTAACAATTTCCATAAATAAATGAAAATTCTTAATTAATAAATATATCATATATTATAATAAAGGCCTCTTAAAAAAAGGATTAGGTTTTTTTTTTTTTTTTTTTTTTTTTTTTTTTTTTTTGAGGTATTCCATAAAGGGCATGGGAAAAAAAAAAAAAAAAAAACCCAAACTAAAGGGCGCCGCGCCCTTTATGTCCCATCCGAGGTTTTGGCATATTTACATATTTATATATATATATATATATATGGAAAATGCTATTCTCTCAAACTTTACCAAATTTAACCTATATTTGTTGTATATTACTGGTGGCCCCAATTTTGAGATTTAGCTATGTCACTCCAACTTAAAATTGCTTCTCACTTTTCTCTAGCTATTACATAGTTACCCCAAGTCTATTGCCATCTATTGAGATTGAAATTCCAAAAAAAAAAAAAAAAAAAAATTCTCCTTTCAATTGAATGTTATTCAAAAAATAGTTACAAATTTATATTTTTCTTCCTAATATTAATATCAAAAATCAAACATCCCATTAGCATTCATTAGATGTAAAGTTAGTTAAACTGAACCGAGACCTGTTGAGCTCAAACTTAGCTCGTTAAAAGTATATGGGAAAAATAACCATCTCTTAAATTATTGTAAAATTATTACATTCCTCCTATATTTAGAAACTAAATCAAATCTCCCTAAATTTTTATTTCGTTACACAATCACATCCCTCTGTGTAACATTTCAAACTTAGCAATATGTTGTCTACTTTAGGTCCAGTTTCCATGGTTTTTATTCTTAGGCTAGAGCCTAAACCAAAATTGTGTTTTGTTAGTTTAAGGCTTACCCATTTTTATATACATTACTTTCATCTTATGTTTAACTGATGTGAGATTCACCTAAGGTGTCACATGCACTCCCTTAAGGACTCAGGGTCCTTGTGGAGATTTGTCCCACTAATAGTAATAGGGACAAGGTTTGGTTGATACCAAATCTATAATATTCTAAGTTTAACAAGATATTATCTGCTTTGGGTCTAACCCGCACGGTTTTGTTCTTGAACTCAAAGCGGACTGTAACACCCTAGACGAAATTTAAAGATTAATATAATGAGAGATTGTATATCGATTATATCTTAGAATAAATTTGACTTCTCTTAAACATGATATAATATATTTTTTTAATTAATTAGTGAAGTGGCCATTGTTAGTGATAGCACAACAACATTATGGTCGGTCAAGTGGAGCTGAAATGAAATTTAATATGATGATTATTGGCAAATTAAGGATAAGAAATGCAATTTAGGGTTATCATTATTTTTGCCCAATAAATATCACAAGTTAAAAGATTATTGGCACTGAAGTGTGTCAAGCAAAGCATGTTGTGAGATGATACCTTAAATAAAATCATGATAGCCAAGTAATAATAGACAATATTAATTATTATAATAATCAATTTAATAAAGAATTAATAATTTAAAGACATTCTAAGCTTCACACTACACGAAACCCATCTAATTGCTCTTTTTATAGAGTGTAGAAAATCTTTAAGAAAGTCATCTTCGCGTACAAAAAGAGGGGACAACATATATCATTACAAGATCATCTTTACCAAACATATACCCATATCCATTATACTATAATACTTGATGAACCCTTTCATCTTTTTTACTCATATATATATATATATATAGCAGCGTTACCATTTTTTATGGACCCACCTAGTAATTTATTTTTACTATATACCAGAATTTATTAATTAAGCATGACCAAACTAAATCTAAAATGCTATGATCTGGTTGGCAACAAGGACAGCAAAATTCTAAGATAAGCAATATACTAACTAATTTGGACCCAAAACAAGCCTACAAGGTACCCACTTTGCTGCCTAATATATAAACCAAAAGGATAAATTTCTATGATTCTCCATTGAGGATTGCAGATTTTGGGTGCTCTTTATAATATTGGTCTGCCATATTTCTTTCACTAAAAAGAACTTGGACACACATAATTAAAACAACTCAAGCTTATCCTATATATATATTTATATTTTTTTGCATCAAATGTTAAAAACAATTAAAAAATATGTATATATTCAAAGAGGTGATAAAGGTTTTTACTCTATGTTTAGAATCTAGGGCACATTAAATATATATTCTGCATTTATTAAAGTGTTATCAAATGTATATTTGCATCAAAGATGATTCTAAAGTTTATAACTAACTCAATAAAAACCTATGGCAGTTTGTGAAAAGAACTAACCAATTTCTTTTGTGACAGTTAAGGGAATTGATTCTTTTAAAAGCCTTCAAAGATTGCTAATCACCTAACTGATTTACTTATTCTCTCTCTCTCTTTTTAATGTGAAATTGTTATTAAAGTAAAGGTTTATTAATTAGAGCTTTGACCTCTAATTTTGATTTTTTTATATACTGTAAGTTTGTTATCATTAAATTACTATAATAAATGAAATTTTTACTTATTTATTTTTCATAAGATATTGATTGAATAAGTTTAATTTTTATTTGATTACCATTTCTTTCTGCATTCCAACTTGTGAAAATGACAACAAGGCACCATTATATATATGTTATATTTATTTGTTAATAAATTACTGCTTTTATTTAAAGAAATTATAAAAAATAGATTCTTGAGAGTCAAGTCTTTATTATATAGTTTATTATTATTGAGAGTTTTCGTTTGCAAATGTTTTTTTTTTTAAAAAAAAAAAAAGTACTGACTCTTATTGTGTGGCTTAAATTTAAAGATAAAAAAAATATTATAAATATTTGAATGTCCTTAAATTTTTATTCTAGGAAGCAATACTTAGTCAATTATAATTAATTAATGTAATGACAATAATTAAACAGCCTTAAAAAAAAAAAAAAAAAGGAAGCCCTAAATCAATTCAAAGGTCATGTCACAAAATACATAGTAATAGCATGTGATTGATCATATGCTAAAAAGAAGAAATTACATTGATTTGGCAAATCTAAGAACAAAACAAACAAACCATGTAACTAAATATGCAAATCAAATAAAATCAAGGTTGAATGTCTATATATAGATACATGCACATGTACAAGCTTTGAATAAAATTAAAGCACAATTAGCATATAATTGGAAGGTTACATCAAAGGGGATTATTAGAATATACCTAATTAGATTAAGTTTAAGTTATATTAATTAAAAAGCTTAGTCCACAAAAAGGGCAAAAAAAAAAAAAAAAAAAGAATTATTGTGGATGCCAACTTTTGTTTTAACCGTGTGGGGTCCATTTTGATGAACAAAAAGAAATTTGCAGAGAATCAAAATTAATTGTCTTAATTTAGTCTTTAGGTGGGTCGTCAATTTCATATCTCAAATCATGTCATCTTCTTGTTGATATTTTGGAATCCCAAGTGCCAATCCATTGCTATTTGCTGCTACTCTCAAAGTTAAAAAGTCCTCCAAACCCTTTCATTAACCTTGCATTTTCATTACAAAGACATTCCCGCCCAACAAAAAAAAAAAATGTTAAATAAATTTTAAATACTTTATCTTATAAAATTATATTTATTAAATATTTAACACCATTTGATTGTGGAAATCTCACGGAAAAATCAGTTGCAAAATTGAATTTCAATGTTTGATTGTTGTTTTCCGAAGAGAATTAAATTTCTGAGCATGTAGAGCCCTTTTTCTGTTTTTCCACATGTGTGAAAAAAAACTATATTCTCATATAAAATAAAATAAAGCTTATACTCCCCTGTCCTAAAATATAAATCATTTTTGATTTGTTATTTTACCTCAAAATACAATTCATTTTGTGTATTTTAAAAAATAATAAATGATGTTTTTTCAATGTTGCCATTGTTTACACTAAATACAATAAATACTTTATAAGCAACTATTAATTTTAAAATAAAAGATAATTATTTTAAATTACCTTTGAGTTTGTTATAATTTAGGAGAATTAATTGCTTCCTTAATCCTCATGCGAAAACCTTAAACGATTTATATTTTAGGACAAATAGAATAAATATTAATATTAAACAAAGTCCATCAAACTCTGAATATATTTGATTCGAGTTTAAAACATATAATTACAGAAAAAGATAATCAATCACTCTGTCTTAATCAAGATTGAGCCACACAATAATTTAGTATTCTTATAACGGTTATGTGGAACTTTAATTTCTTAATTAAAAAGGAAATTTTTACAGAAAAATTGTGTGATTAGGTCGAAATACATAAAGATTTTATTTTGTTTAATTATTAATTAAATAAAAGGTATTACTAAAATAGTCCCGTGATCATTTCACGCGGTTTTGGGTCTCGAAGTCTCATAAAACAACGGCCCATTTTGTCATTTGCCATTCGAAGCATGTGAGAGTGAGTTGATTAGTAGTTAATGTTAGTTGGCTTTTTCCACGTGGCCCAATCTTATTTCCCTTCTGATGATGAAAATGACTTTTTGTTTGTTTTTTTGGGATTTGTATGTCTCATTTTAAAAGCTCACGAGTGTGACTAAATTTCTTCCTTTTTCTGTTTTGCGTTGCCAATTTTTCAAATTCCACCGTGGATTTTTTTATTATTGTTTTTCTTTTTGCAATGCTAATCTTTCAATTCCAACACATGGAAATGGAATTCTATATTTCAATTCTACAACATGGAATTTTTTATTGAGTTAATAATTATTTTATTTTGCAAATTGATTTAATTTATCATCTTAATTTCTATAAGAATATGAAAATGGGAAGGTCTTAAAGTTTCTACCATGATATTTTTCACAAATTTAACCGATGATATTTAAAAGTAATGATTACGGTAGAATGCATAAATTTACCTTTATATTTTACGTAAAAAAATTTAATACGTCTTTACTTTTTTATATTGACTCATTAAACACTTTAATTTATAAAACTGTATCCATTAAATATTTCTAATTTATAAAAATTATTCTATGAATATTCATACTTATAAAATTAGATCGATTAAACACTTTCGATAGTTTAAAGATGTGAAAATTATTGTTCCGAAATTATATTAACCGCATATCAAGTGAATATTTTGCATATAAATGTTAAAAACACCAAAAAAAAAAATTATATTGCTACTTGCTAGTATGAAGAAGGATATAATGTTACAAAAATCTATAAGTTCAGGGACATTATAGGTCTTTGGCAAAGTTTAAAGTGCCATAGTGAATTTATGCATTAGAGCCGATGATTACCTTCTATTGTATAATCAATAATATTATTTCCAACTTATTTGACTCTAATATATAAAAAAATTATTTTATTTTATTTTGACTCGAATATGAAAAATATATATATTTATACGAAAGGCATAAGTAATTGTATTACAATTCTGATAAAAAAAATTAAATATTAAATAATTTTTTTGTTATTTTTTAAAATTTATGTTATGACAGTTTAAATTTTTATATAAAAAAGATTAACACTTTCTTTTATCGAATTAATTCACATAAAAATTAACATTGTCTGAAAAAATAATTAAACTGTAGAAACATCTCTACATTATACTCCAGTCCAAGAAGAAGAAGCAGAAGAAGAAACATGTTGGCTATGTTGTTAGCATCATAGGTTTGAAACAGAAAAGGGCCCACACGGTTTGTTTATTTATTTATTGGGAAGAATTTGTGAGCAAAAGTGAAATAATTTAGTTAGTTATATGAAGAATTTTAGTGAACTGGAGACCATAACAGACTTAAGGTCTTCGCTCTTCACTATCAATTTGGTCACTACCCACTAAATTATGACGCATTCACAGTGTTTTTGGAAATGCAACCATTCAATTTGAATCAATTCTTATTAGCTTGTCAATTTCCTAATACTCATCATTTATTAAATATTAAATTTAATTGGATTTGATAAAAGGAATAATATTGATAAACTTGTATTAACAAATCAGTACTCTAATCGTCGAATATTTATAGTTATGTATAATGAAAAAAATAAAAGACATCTATTATAGTGGATTAGATTTTTTAAAAGATAGAAAGAAAAAGAAAGAGTTACCATATTCTGATATCTTGGTTTCTTTTTCCTTTTCTTTTTCAAAAGGGGAAATACTTTCTAATCCCTCAGTTTTGACCAAATTATCTAAGGCGTCCCTCTATTTTGATAAACTCAATAAGTAACCCCTGAGTTTTTGCTCGTTTGACTTATATTTTATATTTTATATAGCAAATTGTCAAATCGGTCGCATGACCTGTTGCAACTACATTGGATACAAGAAGTGGCCCATAAATAAATAAATCCCATAATTAAAATCAGACCTGTTTTTGAATTGAAAAAAAGAAAAAGACAAAATCTCAGAATTGTGGCCCATATGGCACCGGACAGACTCAGGGATCTATTCTGTGAAATCTGGATACAAAATAGTAGCATCTCAATGTGTGGATATTGAAGATTATTTGCAATCAGGTTTTTGGAAAGCTCTTTGGTCTCTAAAAATTCCGCCGAAAGTGAGGCATTTCCTCTGGATGTGCTGCCGAGACATTCTGCCAATTAAAACAACTTTGGAAAGAAGGGGAATGGAGCTTGATACAAGATGCGATTATTGTGGTGTTGCTAAAACGTTAGCCCATGCTCTTGTTGATTGTCCAAAAGCAAGATTTTGTTGGCAATTTTTTGTTGTTCAACCAAATATCGGCAATTTTCCAAATTTCTTACAGATGTTCGAACACTTGCACAATGTAACGCCCTATTTTTCCTGTGTTGAAATAGTAATTTATCTGTCTGTGAATAATACTGTCGGTCCGGGAGTCGGTATTATTTTGGTCCAGAAAAATTATTATATATGGTTACTATTTTATGTCACATTTTTGGAGCATGCATGCATGCATGATTTTTATGGGTAGAAAGTAAGTAATGAATATTTTTGGAGAATTTTAGAGAATTAGTGAGTAGTAACTTAAGATGTGATATTAATTAAGGAAATTAGAGGCAATAGTTGTATGGACTAAATTTGAAATGGTGTTATATTAATTAAGGAAATTAGAGGAATTATTTTTATGGAGTAAATTTGAGAATTTTGTTGTGTTATATAATATTTTGAAGGAATTTAATTTGGAGAATATTTGGAGCCATTAGATTAGATTTACATTCAATCCTAGCCATCCAATTTTGGTGAAAAGTCCAAACTACCCTTTAGTCAACTCCATTATTTGAGCAATATTTTTCTTCCTCTTCTTCTCCATCTAACGTGAACTTCATCTTCTTCTCCTCCATTTCACCTTTAGCCTCTCTTTCTCTTCTCTTTGTTTTCTCCATTTTCTACTTGAATAATTCACCAAATTCACTCCATTTACCTTGAATAAAGTAAGAAAATCTAGAGATTAAAGCTTGAGAAGTGGTTTTTAGGGATTAATTTCAAGGAATTTGGAGAATTCATTAGGTGAAGTAAACTTCATTATTTTTGGATTTAGAGTTTTCTTTTAGCATATACATACTTAATCATGCTCCAATTTCTTCCTTTCTTTGTTTTCTTTGTTTTGATTTTGAGCTTATTACATGTAGAGGGTGGAGAGCCTTCTAACAAAGATAAAGGCAAGACCAAAGTTTAAGGAGCTTTGATTCAAGTTGTTTTAAAGGTTTGTGTTCATAAACACACTAACCTTACTTCAATTTTTGGATTTGTGAAGTTTGTACTATTTTGTGAAAATTTGGGATTTGGTATGAAATGATTTGATTGCTGGAATTTGGTTGTATAAATGTGTTCTTGAGTGTTTTCTAAGCCTACCTATATGTTGAATTTATGAAGAAATTATTTTTCTCTTCTTCTTCCAAAAGTGGCAGAATTTTACCAAGGGAAAATGTTATTGGGTGTATTTATTGGAAGATAGACTTGGAACTTATTTATTGTGCAGAAAATTCAAAGTAATATGTTTAACTAAATGTATCTAATTGATGTATACGCAAATGTTGTAGTTAGACCTTAGAAGAGTGTTATTGTGTTGTTCTTGGAGTTTGATGGAGTTTGGAGTTTTGAAATTGGGAGTGTTTTGTATTCACTTGTTTGGCAATGTCTATGTTTAGGGGAAACTCTTGCAGTTTTTCTATAGGTTTCTCCCAAATCATTTTTTTTTTAAAAAAAATAATACTACTTGTTAAACTTGTGAATATTAAATCACTTCTAATTCATACTAGGATTTTCTGATTTATATGTTAAGTTAAGACGGTGCCTCCGGCACCGAATGTGACATCCGCCGTCGGGTCTCTCGGGACTGGGCGGTGGGTGTTACACACAAGGTGTGGGAAAGCGATTTTTTTGAGAGTTTCATTATGGGTCTATGGAGTGTTTGGCTGAGCCGTAATGAACTCAAATGGAACCAAGTGGATGAAGGACCTTATCATGTGGTTACTCGAGCTAGAAGTATGCTCGCATCTTGGAAGAAAGCCCAGCTGAAGCTGTCAGATTCAGATACAGGCATCAATGCTTCTGCAGGTAGTCAATGGCTTCTGTCACCTACTGGCACTTTTAAAATAAACTTTGATGCCGCTCTTCTCCCATCTGCCGGCCATGGAGCTGTCGGTGCTGTACTCTCAAACTGCCATGGCGGATTTGTATCAGCAACAACATCTTCATTGCATGGTTGCTCTTCTCCAGCATTAGCAGAAGCTCAAGCGTTAAGAAAGGTATTAACCTGGGTGCTGTCGGGACACCCTACTCTGACGATTCAGGTTGAGACCGATTGCCTTCAAGTCTGTCATGCTATGAGGAGTTCTGCCCCCGACTGGTCCGAGTTTGGTGTTGTCATCTCTGAATGTAAACTACTCTTAGTCCAATTGCCTAATGTTACATTGGCTTGGATTAGAAGACAAGCAAGTGATGTAGCTCATGTGTTGGCTAAATCCGTCCCTAGTGGAGCTTGTTTTCAAACTTGGGATAGTGCTCCCGCTTGTATTGCTCGTTTCTTCTCTTATTAATATAATCTTTAATTCAAATGTTAAAAAAAATTCTCCATCCAATAATGTTGCAACATTTGCTTTACACATGTCCATAATGTAAATCAAAAAAATTCTCAGCAGTTCGATATAGTGCAACCTTGCACTTTTATAGCCAACTGTAATTGTTTACAAAAGAGTTTATCATATTGCCTATTAAGTAAATTTCACTATCATCTGGATTAGCGAATGACTGACTGGCCACTCATGGAAATTCACCTACTCATCCAAAAGTATGGTACTATGCAAAAAATAAAAGCCCCAAATTCAAAATACCACCTGTAACCCAAAAAACCCTAGGAGCATGTGTTCCTCTATTAACATCATTGTGCAACATCTTCTCAGCCATTATTTGCTTCACTCGAATCAACTCTCTCTCTTGCCTTTGCCTGTGCTGGTAAACCTTCAAAAAAAAAAAATCAAGTGGAAGGCATTAGTGTTATTTATTTTTCATTAAGACTCAGAACCAAGAGAGAATGGACACTCTATCGAGAGGAGGTCTATTAACAGGAGATGCCCTTTTACAGGTTCTCATGTTGTGGCCTAGTTGTTTACATATGCAACACCTCACAGTTCCACACTTTAATCTTGTATTGCTTGCTGCTTGTTCCCCTTCTTGCCTAATTCTTCTTAGGTCTTCCAACCTTTCTTTTTAGTTCTAGAGGCAGCACTATATTCCCTTCAGTTTCTGACTCTAGATTGACACGAGGGATTGTGTGTATTACACCCTTATATGTCTTCAGATATGCTTCTACTGTGAAATATTCATTGCAATATTCTTCAATGTTAGCCCTCTTGTAACCAAGTGCAAGGCATGCATGTTTGCATGGTAATCCTGATGTCTCCCACCACTTGCATAAGCATGTCCTTTTTCCTATGACAACTGCAAATGCAATTTTTCCTTCCCACACTTCAAACTCATAAGTATTACTGGGAATCATCCTACACCCTTTGGTCATTTTCATCAAATTATTCAATGCATCCTTGCACTTTAGTGTCGGTTTTCCCTGCCATGTCGACCCTCTTGCAAATCTTTTATGTAGCTTGTGCATGCATTTTTGCCTACTTGCATCCAACAGCTTCACAATTTGCAAGCTTCTATTTCTTCCAAGTAAACTGTTGAAGGACTTTGACATATTATTTGTCATGTGCTCACTTTTACCCTCAGGTCGGCAAGCATGTCTGGCCCATTGTGGCAGTGGTATCTTCAACAACCACTCTTCTGCCTTTTCTTCATACAACAGTTCAATGTTCGTCATATGCACTTTGAGAGCTTCACTATGAGTCGCCTTTGCAGCAGCCTATAAATCCCTCCTTAATGCTACCCCAGTAAAAACCTTCCTCAAATGCATGAAGATATGCTTGCAACAATATCTATGCAATGATTCACCAAATATTATTCTCACAGCATCAATTAAGTCCTTGAAATGAGCAACATACAATTAAAAGCAAATGAAGACTTTAATTTTCAATAGAACTTCACAATTAAAAGCAATAATATTGTACAAAAATTATAGTATACCTTCTGTCCGACATGAAGGTCCACAGGTTATCATCATTGTCTCTTCCAATGCATTCTTTTAGACACTCAAGGAAGAAATTCCAAGTTGCACTTGACTCAGAATCAATTATTGCTAATGTCAAAGGATAGACCCCCTCTATTGCCATCAAGACTCATTGCAGCTAAATAAACACCCCCATATGGCCCCTTAAAATGGCAGCCATCAAGACTAATAAATGGTCTGCATCCATTCAAGAATCCTTTAATCATACCTCTATAAGAAATGAATAGTCTTCCAAAAACAACTTTAGTACCAGGTAGTGTATTTCTAGATGGGTCAAATTCAATATAAGTTCTAGGATTGAATTTCCCTACAGACTCTAAGTATTTTGGAAGCATCCTGTACCTCTCCCTATTTGAACCCTCATCTTTCTCTCTAGCCTGGTACCTAGCTCTATTCAATTGCCATGTTTTTGGCTCAATACCCCAAGTGTTTTACAATTTTTTAGTCATCAACTCATAGCTCATATTAGGATCAGCCTCAAGGTCTTCACGAAGTTTTTTCCTAATCCATGATGTAGTGGGTTTAGTATTTTTGTTTCCTAATGGTCTTACGCAATTATGCTCCTCTTGTAATGTCTTAACCATGAAGGTGGTGCCATCTGGATTTTTTTATGCATGAATTCTAAAGCCACACCCCTCTCTTTTGCATGTAGCAGTTACTCTTTCTGAGTCATTTTTATGCATCTTCATCAAATATCCCCCTTTCATTGAATAGTCTCTTAATGCATGCCTAAATGCAATTACATTCATGAATGTCATCCCAGTTGCAAATGTTATATTGTTAAAATTATCTGCCACATACAAGTTGTCATACATCCCTCTAAAGGGGTCTGGTCTCCTCCTCTTTCTGCCACGCACTACAATATGGTCTTTTTCATCACTTATAACCTTTTCAAAACTCATATCACTACCAACATCAGACATACCATTTGTATTATCATTCTCAACATCAGAATCATCATCAGAGGTATTAAATCCATAATCATTATCACTGTTGTCCCCACTTAACTCTTCATCTTATGGTACTTCAGTGCTACCTGTTTGAGGCCTATTAGGTTTGAAATTATATCTATCATTCCTAGATGCATTCTAAGAAAGGTCCTTACTCCTTACACCACTATCTCCCTTACTCCCCTACCTCTAGAAAGCCCACTTACATTACTCATATCAACTGACTCACTATTGCCCTGCTCACCCCTTACTCCACTGTCTCTTATTAATCCCCCACCTCTAGATAGCGTACTGACATTACTAGATATTCCCCTACCTCCTCTTAATGGCCTACCTCCTTTTTTAATCCCCTACCTCTTGATATTCCAAGCCTCCCTCCCTTGCCCCTGGTAACTGGAATGGTCTGAGAACTGCTATCCCCCAAAATTTCATCCCAAACACTTTCCCTAATTACAAATGCTCTCCTACTAACTCCACTGCTAGTACCCACATTAACGTCAACCCCAACTGCCCTCCTAGAAGCACTCCCACTAGCCACATTATCATGCAAGTTCAAAATAGAAGGCACATTATCATTCAAATTCACAATGGAAGGCACATTATCAATGCATAATAAATTTTCAACATTTGACTACCTTACACCCTCACAAACATTGCTAGAATTTACATTTACACTAGCATTTGATGGACCCTCCATACTAACACAAGCATTCCTAACATTAACTGTAATTGGTACCGTAGCAATATCTTTATACATTTGAAACATAAACATAATATCATCATTTTTTTCAATAATAAAACCAGAACCACCTAAAAAATCAATAAAGTCAGCCTTCAATTTAAACAATGTATAAACATTTTGCAAAAGATCCAGATATGAGTACTTATCTCGATCTACGTTACACACTCAACCCTCCTCTTCTCCACATTTGAATTGAAGATCGTACCACTGAGGAAGCGTCATCTACAAAATAATGGTGAAAGAGCGTAAAGGTTACATTTTTATAGATATTTGCTGTTAAAATGTTGTTAAAAATCCTTCACATCACTAACCTTAATATGTTGAATAAACTTTATTATAGCTTAGATCTTGTTGTTCATAGAATTTGTTTAATAAATATACACAATAAGCGAAAGCGTACCTTGATTCATGGCTATTGATTATCTCGTTGCGGCAATTATGATTCTCACCATAACAGTAGATCTACGTTTCTTCACTCTGGCCTTTTGTTCATAAGTGCTCTCTTAATGGTTAGAGAATTATCAACAGCACGGGAGTATTCTTTTTACGCTCTCTCAAATAATTTATCACTATATGTGTTTGAGGTAGCCGTCACACTCTCTATTTTCTTTTCTTAACCTAAGCTGTTGTTTTTATTTTTCTTTTATAAGGCAGAAAGGGAATTAAAACCCTAACTGGTCATTATCCATTAAGCCCAATAACCATCATTTTGGGCTACCTTAATTAGAACCAGCTCTTTAATTACATGAGCTACTCAGATTATTAAAATAATCTAATATAAAATTGAATAAAAAAATTTTAATTGAAAGTTTTAGCAAACCAAATCACTGTTTCTCACAAGTTTATACTCTTTACATGAACTATTGCATGGTTTGTTGCATTGCTACTTATCCCACTCAAATGAAAAAGAAAAAAAGAAAAAGAGTAACAAAATTTACCTTCAGAATCGATGTCTCCTAACTATTCTTCATTCACTAGATCGATTCATAACCTTCAACAAAAAATTTCTTCTTTTCTTTGCAAAGGATCATCCATGGCGAGAGCGGGAGAGGAAAAGACATAAAAATGCAAAATGAGTAGTTAGGTGAATGGAAAAATGGTTCAAACCTTTGGATTTTTCTGTCCTTTTAATTTTATTATGTATTAAATAAATGAGGACATTTAAGACATTTACATGACTCTTTTAACGTGGAAATGCTTTTTTGTTGACAGAAGGATGGACAAGTTTAATGGAACAAAAACGCAGGGATTACTTATAGGGTTTAACAAAATAGAGGGGCGACTTTGTTAATTTGATCAAAACTGAGGGACTAAAAAGTACTTTCCCCTTTTCAAAATGAAGCAAAGGAAAAAGAAACAAGATGATGGATATGATGGGTAACTTTGCCAAGCTTTTCTTTATTCAGTCCATATGATCTTTGCTTGGGCCTCCTTTTATTTTACATTAAGTGGAATCAGAATTTTGATTGGGCTATTTTAACTGTGAATTCTCTTCTGATTCAGCCACTTGTGTGCTTTCTGCAAGAATAACAAATATTGCATTTTTTTTTTCCATTTTCTTCATTTTTTTTCTTTTTCTGTATATTGAAAGCTCTCAAAGGGGAAGAATGCTAGGGTTTCAACCTCAACTCTTCCACTATAAGCTGAAAACAAAATAATGAAACCTTATGCATATAATGTCTGCTGAGGACTTTAACCTTTTCAAGGGAAAAAATGCATTTTTTTTCCCATTAGAAAAGGGTAAAAAAAAAAGAAAAGAAAATCAACCCATGACCATTAAAAGCTGTTTTACATTACAAAATGACATTTTTATGTTGGTCAAATTAAACGTCTATACATAATGCTAGATTAGTTTCAGAAGCAACCAATCCTTGTATTCACTTATAGCTCTGAATCGCAGTACAAAAGCACTATACATGGGCAACAATAGTAAACAACAAAAAACATGAATATCACCCGGTACAGGGGAACATGCATTCTGTGGGATACTAAAAATACATTGGCAACTATAGGTCTCAAAATAAGCATAATCTTTGATGTTAGCCTTAAATTTCACATTCTAGGCCAGGGCAAACAAGATGGCTTCAGAATAGGATATGTACAGCTAAATAAAGGTTGCTATCTTCTAGCTTCACCATCCGTCAAATTCATTTGGACCCATTTTCCCTGCAAGCATAAAATGCTGTGAATCAAACTGGAAGAGCTTTTACACCTCAATATTATTGCTAATATCTCACTGCAATGCTACTAAAACCTTTTTCTTTGCAGTAGTTGGTATGGTGGAGATGGGAGACGTTACATTTACTTTACCACTAACAGACTTTACACACCAACAATGTCAGGATTTTCATCAGTATGCTAGAATACTAGCAGAAATTCTCGTTTCAAATATATCATTACTACACTTGAAAGTAAAACGACTCCTGGCCATGTTTGTGCACTCAAACAAACATGGATCAGTACAGACCAATAGGTCACAGAATGTCCTAGAGAAACTTTTATGTAACTTCACTATGGAGACAGGATTAACTCGTCGCAGTCAATTTATTTTTCCTACTGTTCTTTTAAAAGTTGGACAGAAAGAACACGTAATATATGAGATAATGTGAATGCGGCTCGTTTCATTGGTGGTTTACGAACACATACCTCATAAAACTACTTTATTGGCGGAGCTATGTAGGAGATATGAAGCTTTGGTCCGGACCTGTAATGTACAAAGAACTTTCTCATTAATATCAACCAAATGCATAGACAATAATATTTGATTGTATACCTTCGATGCATAAGGCTTCGAATTCGTGCTGCTGATTAGGCAAGAACAATTTCGCAGATAAAGACCCCACATTTCATAGATCACAGGCTTATATTCCAAAATGGGATTGGACAAGAGCCAATTTTCTGTCAAAACCAGGTAAATGTAAATCTTGAAAAAATCACAATTTTTGTCTTTCACATTAATTGACATGAGCAATTTCAGGATCTCTTCTTCATTAGTTGCCTGAGGAACACGAAAAAAGTATAACCATAAGGTTGAGTTTAGTTTGACACAAGACAGGTGAAGTTGAAAATAGAAAACAGCATCCCTAATGCAATTAGTCAACTGGCTGACTCAGTAGACAAAAGAAACATTGTTTGTAATACCATTTACAAACCATGGCATAGAATGCATTTCCAATTATGATGCACATCACATAACAGTAAGCAGTTTAATACATAAACTGAGGGCTTCCTCAGGAAAAAAAAATAACACTAAATTGAGGATAGATACATAGATAAGAAATTTGCAAAAAAATATAGGGAGATGTAACATCACCAAACGAAAAATAACGAGTTCTGCTAATTGCTCTATTCACTCTAAATATGGGTACTAAAGGAAGAAAGTAAAAGAACGCAAGCTACCTTATTATTAAAACAAACAAGTAGAATCTGATAAGAAACTGCACTTCTGAGGTCATTATTACGAGTACCAACTCCAGAAATGCATTCCACTGCACGCAGGCAATTCAAATCCCTGGGAACTCTAAAAACAAGCAATGATACCAAAAATAAGAGGAAGGATGTAAGGACGTAATTGGTCAAAGGCAACTTAATGCAATTTACCTTTTATTTACACTTAGGCATGTCAAATTTACTAATCAAGTTCAATGATTGTCATGATCAAAGGCCATTCTGAAAAACATGAATGTGATAGACATTTATTTATTTGCATGTTAGACGATAAGCATCTTGCGGATACCATGGACTAATTTGTGGCTTTTAAAAGCATAAAATAATAATTAATTAATAAAAAGAAAAAGAAACAATAACACAGGCAGACAAACTAAAAGATGCCAAACCAAAAATCAGTCTTATATACATACAGCTACCCATTAATTCTCCCAAGAAAAAAAGAAAGGAAGCAAGCAAAAGAATGTTTATCCAGCCTTCTGCTTGCAGTATAAGAACGGTAAACTGTTAGGACATCAACCAAATTTTAGAAAACCCACATAATTTAATGATAAGCAAACCAGTTTATCTATGAAGAAAGATGACGACTGGCAATGCCAATAAAGATATGCATTAAAACTGACAAAGATAGGGAACGAAGAAGAACAATGGTGAAAACTAAACAGCAACTACCTGCAAGCTACCTCTCTTGCGATTTTTTCACAGCTGGCACTCCATTCCTCATCTGTGAAGTAGCTGATAGCTGATTGCATGCATTCACACAAAAGCATCAGCAAACCTTGAAGCTGGCGGTCTAAAGATAGACAAATAGCATACTGGACCAACTCTTCAGCTTCTGAGGGTGAAAAAATAGGTACCTTGCTCCTGCAAAGAAAAACGAGGAATAATCAAGATAGCAATTATAAAACTGAGAAAGTAGAAATATTTGTAGACTTCAGCTCAAAAGCAAACACGCTGATCCTTACAATGGAAGCAAAATTTTGGACTAATATATATTCAGACTTCTCACTTACCTTACAAGACAGCAAACAGAAGTAAATTTAAGCCATCGTCTAATATTTATAGGCAGTCCTCTATCAATAGAATCTGAAAGGAAACATAATAGCTGTAATGAGAAGACCATTTTGGAACTCTTGAGAATATCTTTGTTACAAATGGCGGATAATGTAAAAGAAGGAATACTTAAATTTCAATAGAACATCCAATACCAACTAGAAACATATATTATGATGCCCATTTTTTTTTAAAAAAAAGCAATAAGAGAAATCAAAAGCAAATTGAGATATAAATTTGCCACTCTTTCAATTGGGCATCACATGTAGCACCCGTATACAAACAATAGAGAAGTTTTCCACCCTAAATGAGATTGAAAACCAGATAAACCAAAATTCAACAAATACTGAAACATGAGCAAGTGTGGATGAGAAAACCTATCATTTCATTCAATTACCACCAGTAATCTGCTTCAGTAAGCACTAAGCCAAAAAAGGCTACATTTGGCATCACAGCCTTTAAAGCCCAGGAATGTGTGATATAAGGGAGACATATTGGTAATCTGAAGTGTTTGACAGAAAAAGTACTAAACATAAATATGCCTCTGTCATACAGTTTAAATTATAACACTTGGTTTACAATCCAAATATAAAACGGAGTTTCTCTAATTCCAACAGGCTATTGCATCATCAATTAATCAACAAAATCCTTTATAGCAATCTTTGTTGCCATTAACAGACATGCATAGCAGATACCATTTGAGCAAGCAAAATTAGACACAGACTTATGCATTCCATTTAAAGCATATGTGAGATTAAACAGAAGAACTTGTCAAAATGACTTGTTCACTTCACAATCAGTAATACTAAACCTGGTTAACAGCTATTTGTAACTGGCATGATACAAAAAGAAGATAAATTAAACAGAACAAAAGCAAAATTAAGAAAGAAACAGAAAACAGAAAGCAATTGCTGGTTCCAAAAAAATTGTAGATGGACAGACTTGCTCAAATCAACATAATGACAGATTGGAAAGAGCAGTTCTTCAATTGTCATTGGCATTATCCTTCTGAATACCACTTTTTATAAGCATAACAAAGAGACAAAGACCATATTCTACTGCCAGAAAAAAAGAATGTCGCCAGTACATAAAATGCATTGTGTTACTTATGATATATGATACGTGGAAAAAATTCAAACAGAATATACCAGTATTTGCTTTTGCAGGCGATGAAAAATCGAACAGAAATCCATATGTTTCCAGAGCTCTTTTGAAATCTGAGTAGCTGGGGAACCATTCAATTCTAATTGGCAGCTTCTCAGCCTGATCATGTTTGATGACAGATAAAACATGACAATTCATGATGTCACAACCAAATAGGAAACATCACAATTAAATTTGAAAAACAGGTCCAGTGTCCAGGCTTATCACTAGAAGTAAAAAAGATCACCTTTTTCTCAGATGAAAGAATGATGCACCAGAAGTCACATGCAGACGTCCTTAACTTTTCCTTTGATGAATATAACACTAAGATGCCATAGGATGAGAAAATAGCAACCATCAAACAAGATCAAAATGGACAAGCTGAAAGTAATAAATCTACCCACTCAAATAAAAAGTCCATTTAGCTATCGATTTTTCTACATGACCATGTCTGGAAATCAATTTTGAGAGCCATCCATTTACCAATAATCCTTCTAGAAATGTTTCCCCTGCAAGAACATATCAATGCAATTGGTAGAAATACTATTTATCCAAACAACAGTACTATTGGAAACAAGAAAAGGTGCTGTAGGGTTGGAGACTACATATAAGTTCTCCCTTCAAGACCCCACTGCAGTTTTACCAGGTAATAAATTAATGAAAAGGCAAGTAAATAAAAAAATAAATAAATATAACAACCATTTTCTGGGTTGAGTTCAACCAAAGTGTTGAGTTTATTGCTCGTGAAAGACTGCAAAAATGAGCAACTCCCAAGCTCAGGAAAAGAAATAGGCGGTGGGGTTTTCTGCAATTCACATGGAAAAGCCAAAGTAATCAGAAAATGATTTACTGTCACTTATCCCAGAAATGAATCCCACTGAAAATCCTCCCGAAAGTAAAAGTAGTGCTGCAATAAGTTCATATCTAGTTATCAGAAAATGACCTGATTTCCAAAAACCTGTACACCCCATATAGAGATCTCCTCTTCACCACCCATATCTCTCATCTAGACCAAATATATAATAATTCAGTAAAAAGGGGTATGGATGATATGGGGGGAAAATTAAAAGAGCTAGAATAACAAAGTTTATAATACCTGATTGTGGCATTCATTAATTTTTCTTGATAGTAAAGCTTCCTTGCAACGGTCATCTTCATCAGAATTGTAGTTCTTCTTGGAGGCTTTTGCTCGTTTAGCCTCTCTCTCAACCACTTTGCTTTTCTCCTTATAGTAATCAGTCAAAAGATCATCCAAGCCAATAACTTTCATCCTGTATCAAATTCAAGAGACAATATATTATGAAAAAGAACCTAACAAAAAAACAGTAACAACACGCCTTAGCCCAGAAGCAAAACTGAAAAATGAGTGAAAAAATCCAATTTCACTTAAACCTTCGTCAACTAAAGGAAATGAGGTTATATTCTGCCAAATGAATCCTTCAAATCCCAATCAAGTACTAAGATTTTATAGGAAAAAAAAAAAAAAAAAGAATCTAGAAGACCCTGTTCTATCAAATGGGTTCTCGATCACAGTAAAAACAAATTTGAAAAAAGAAATGTACAAATTTAAGCACAAAATGGTTTTTATTGAACTCGAAAAGAAATTTCGAGGTGTTTTTTCCCTTAAAGAAATGCAACGACAAAATAAAAATCAATCCTCGAGAGGCAAAACCCTAGCTACCCAGATTAAACTTTTGAATAATAATAATTGATGTGTATATAAAATTTAATTGAATTCAAGACAATGCAGTAACAAGAAGATAAAAGTCCTTAAAAACACATATAAAATTTTTGAATGATGACCAAAAAATGATTGGACAAACAAAAATATAAATTTATACTGAAAAGAGAAAATAGTAAAGTTCCAGTTTCAAGGAAACCTTTTCTGATTGATAACAGGAGCACTGAGAAGTGTGTCTTCAGATTCAAAATCCAGAGGTTCGTCCATGTTAATCTCCATGTCTCTCTCCCTACGAAACAGAAACAAACTTTCTCGTCTTGCGGAGTATATATGCAGAGCAAGTTAAAATTTTGAGAGAGGAGCGCGAAATTGTACGCGGTTTTTCAGCAAGGGTTTTTGGTGATTAATCACAAAACGATGGGATTCTATTTTATTACGACTTTGTCGTTTTAACTCTCTTCCTCGGTCAATGAAAATACGGCTATTATGCTGCGTAATTTAATTGTTGAATTAAACGACAACTCTCCTCCTTTATTTTACCATGGGACGACACGTCATCCTTCTCAACATTTGTCTATATATATTATAGAAGAAAAGAAAACAAACATAAAACAAACAAATAAATATAAAATAATATATATTGTTTTGAAAGTCTATGATAATTTATAAATCTACCATTTTACATAAAATTAAAACTTATGCATACTACCATAGCAATGCTGAGTATTAAAATTAGGACTAAGTTTATGTCAATTTTTTGTTATTTTAATTGAATTCAAATCTTCTTAATTGAGTTAATTTTCTTTTCTTTTTCAATAAAAATATTGCACTTCCTAAATTAATTAAAATATTTTAATATAAATTAGTTACTGATAATAAAATTACAATTAAAAAATGTATTTCGATTTCAATTATTAATTTATTTAATTAATGAAGGATTTCTTTATTTTTTTTAAGGAATAAAATTAAAATTTCTTAAGATATTTTGTCCATATTTTTCTTTAAATTATATTTTTGTCCATATTTAAATTTACTGAGTATCCAATTATTCCTCCTCCAATTTCCATAAGTATAGACGTTATATAGATTATTAATTTCATTTTCAAGACAAGTTTCCCTTTTTTTTTTTTTTTTTTAATTTTCAAGTATGAAACTGATTTCGTTTCCAAAGTTCATAATCGCCCCTGCTCGTAAGTGTTTTTCCGTTGGTTGATCGGACATTCCATCTTGTAAAGATTTACCATTTGAGCCACTCCATATGAGTGCAAATTTGCAATCTTTAGAGTACAGATATCCTCTCCATAAGGCTATAACTACATTATCGTTCAACCATTCGAATAATTTCATTATAAATTTTTTGTTTATTATTTTTCATGAAAATTACATTATAAAGAGATAAAAATAATCTCACATATGCCAATCAAACTTATCCTGATATTTTTCTCTTAATTGCATAATCAAATTATGCCAAGTATGTATAGTTCTGGCCTCAACAGCTATGTTGAACTCTCTCTGGACTTATATATATCACCACTATAAAATTTTCTTGTCCTCGCCACCAAAATAAATGAAACAAGAGCACCAAATAAAGCTACAGAACACAAAACTATAAATGGTTTCCTATAACATTCAACTCCAATGCAAACCAATTCCTGAACTGAAGATCTATCCAAGCCCTTCTTTTTTAGCTGCCTCAATGCCTCGTTATCATATAAAGTTCCTGTGACCTTCACATTTAGGATATATGACCCAAGTGGACTTGCCAATAGTCCACAATTGAACAATGTAGCATAGTACTTTAACCCAAATAGCTCAGAAATTATTGCATAAAACAGAACATATAGTGCACCAAACGAAAATCCTATGATCACTGAAGCTATATAGACTGAATTAGGAAAAGGGAAGGCAATGATCAGATAACCTATTGAGGATAAAAGTAGAACACCAACCATCATTAATGGTCTAGGGGTTTTGTATTTGACAATTAGGGTTTCAGATACAAAACCAGCAAAAACCCTTCCAAAATAATTCCATATACTTACTAAGGAAACAAAAGAATTGATTGTTTCAGTTGAATATCCAAGTGATTCACCAATTTGACCTAAATTGTCAACTGCTGTTAAGGTTGGTCCAAGTGAACAAAATGTAGCAGAAATTAATAACAACATGTCAATGCTCAAAAGTGCTTGTAAAATTGTGTAATCTTCACCTCTTTCTGGCTTGTCAAATACTGTCAAGAAACAAGATTTTGATATCTTGTTATTTTCCTCTGTTGAGATTCTTGTTTCCACTGATAATTCATCTCTCTCTTCTAATGGTTTCTCTGTGGTCAATTCGCAAGGAGGCCTCATTGCTTCCTGTTTCTTGATATTCCATTGAACCCATTCTTCTCTAATAGCAATTAAAAGAGGTACAAAAAGCAAAACACAGATCAATGAAGTAACTGTAGCATACGCTCCTTTGGGGAAATTTACTTTCTTTTCAAGTATGTTCATGACCATAAGAAATAAAGCTAGCATAATGGAGGCATAAAGGAATTGGTAAAAAATTTTTAGCTCATTAGGTTGTCTCTCAGCCTTCATTATTCTGATGGTGAACACGAAAATGACAGAGAGAGCAGCTGGTAGCCAAGCAATTAAAAGAATTAAAGCTTTGGAATCATTCCCATAAACGGCTAAATAAACTTGGGTCATTATTGCTCCACTTAACCCAACATAACCCTTCAATAAACCCAACACAACACCTCTACTTTCTGGAAAATTCAACACACAAGTAACGAGAGCTCCTGTATTAGCAAAATTCTGGGAATTTGCTCCAATACAAATATAAATACACATTTGCCAAATTTTAGGTTTGGCTATTTTTCTAGTCACAGCTAGCCAAATCATGAAATACCCAATAAAATTCATTGCAGATCCTACAAGAAGCATAAACCATGTTGGCGTTACTTCTGCTATTAAACCAGAAGGAACCCCAAAAGTACCACCAACTTCTTTAAAAAAGCCAAGAAGATTGAGTGTTGATTGATCATACCCAAGTGTTGCTTTTATATCTTTTGAATAGGTTCCAAATATATAAGTCGATCCAGCTCCAACCATGATTAAGAAAGAGGCAAAAACTGAAAACCATCGTCCACTTATCACATGAATTGCAAATCTCCATGTCTCACCCATTGAAGGTGATAAAAGAATGGGCAAAGATGGAGGTTAAAAGAAGAAACTTGAAAATTATTCAAGACACAAGAATGGATTAGAAAACAGAGAAATTATAAAAATCCAATTTTTCTTGAATAGCTTTTATAAAGAAAGTATAAAAATACTCACTAACAAGAGGTCAAGTGCTTTTGCAAGAAATTAACTTAGAGCTGACAACGGGCATTAAAAAAGATGAAGAGGAGATTTCATTCACGACTTCCCTAAGATAAAAGAACGTTAGTGATATGTTTTGTCCTCCATTATAAATGAATTAGACTTAAAAAGATCTATTTATAGGGATATGAAGGAGTAAAGTTTTAACAAAAATAGAAAATATTTCATTTATAGATTGTACTTCCATTTATGCAAAGTTATATTTGGCAGTCCTTTCAAAAAAGAAACAAAAAGTTATATTTGACTCATAATTGTCTGAGTTGGTCCGCCCCTATCAGGAATTAAGCCAACATAAGAACACTGCATCTATAAGGGATGAATATTGCCTACATCACCGATCCATAAAGATATATATTTTTTAAATATTATTATTGTTTTATTTTTTTTTTTATGCTTTCTTTGGATTGATATAAAATATGAATGGATGTAAAATAGAAAGCGAAAATATGGCATTGTTTGATTAGGGTGAAAATATCAAGAAAGGTGTAAAATAAATTTATTTTACACTCTTTTTAGGTCTAATTTTTAATTTCACTCCCAACTTTTTGAGTAATTGCAATTTCACTATCGACTTTGGTACCATGAGCACTCTAAACTTATCAACCTAGTTGTAATTATACCTTAATTTGCCTTTATGGTGCAATTATACCCTAAAAGTGAATTACAACACCCTGAACTTGTCAATTTGTTACAATTGCACTCTAAAAATAAACTAAGATTAAAATTTTAATAAAAATAATGTAAAAAAATAGACTCCATACCTAAGTATTTAAACAATAAATAAAAAAATCAAGATTGAACATTTGATTTTAAAATTGAATCAATTTTAAAATGCAAAAATAATGAGTTAGAATATTACTTTAAATTAGGATACACATGCAACTGAGTTAATAAATTCATGATGTCTAAGGTACAAACGTTGATTTAAAGTGAAATTATACCTACTCGAAAAGTTCAAGATGAAAATAAAGGTTAAACCCTCTTTTTAGCCTAATTTTCACTCATTTTAAGAGAAAAATGAATAGTGACATTTTACACATTTATTTTACTTCTCTCTGTTCCCAAACACAGCATTAGTAGATAGCCATACACATTCTCCTTATACCAAAAACTTATTTTTAATTAGTTTGGTATATGGGGTGGGCCTACGGACTGGGTGCAGGTAAGTATTTCCCATCCGGTGTCCCATCCATGAAATCATTCAACTATTTGAAATTGAATAAGTTAATTGGCAATTGTTTTTGTTTTCTTCATCAAAATTTTTTTAAGTAAATCGTTACTATAAAAGGAAACAAAATCTTGCACAGTCATCAAACTTATCCTAATATTTATCTCTTGATGATTACATAATCAAATTTATGCCAGTTATGCATAATTTGGCAATTACATATATAGCCCCTTTTATTATTTTTCCTCCTCTTTTCCAGCAAAAAATGGAAGAAAAGATTTGGCAATTTCCTAGGTGGCTAATCTTCTAATTTTGGTCTCAATTCAAGAGCAATCTTCAACTCTATCTCTAAACTTCTTATATATATCACCACTGTAGAATTTTCTTGTCCTCACCACCAAAATAAGTGAAATAAGAGCACCAAATAAAGCTGCAGAACACAAAACTATAAATGGTTTTCTATAACATTCAACTCCAATGCAAATCAGTTCCTTAACTGCAGACCTCTCCAAGCCCTTCTTTTTTAGCTGTCTCAATGCCTCATTATCATATAAAGTTCCTGTAACCTTCACATTGAGGATATATGACCCAAGTGGACTTGCCAATTGCCCACAATTGAACAATGTAGAATAATACTTCAACCCAAATAGCTCAGAAATTATTGCAAAAAGCAGAGGCAATTGTGCACCAAATGAAAATCCTATGATCACTGAAGCTATATAGACTGAATTAGGAAAAGGAAAGGCAATGATAAGAAAACCTATTGAGGATAAAAGTAGAACACCAGTCATCATTAATGGTCTAGGGGTTTTGTATTTGACAATTAGGGTCTCAGAAACAAAACCAGCAAAAACCCTTCCAAAATAATTCCATATACTCACTAAAGAAACAAAAGACTTGATTGTTTTAGTGGGGTATCCAAGTGACTCACCAATTTGACCTAAATTGTCAACTGCTGTTAAGCTTGATCCAAGTCCACAAAATGTAGCAGCAAATAATATCAACATGTCAATGCTCAAAAGTGCTTGTAAAATTGTGTAATCTTCACCTCTTTCTGGCTTGTCAAATACAGTCAGGAAACAGGATCTTGAAATCTGGTTCTTTTCCTCTTTTGAGATTTTTGTTTCCACCGATTCATCTTTCTCTTCTGATGGTTTATTTATAGTCACTTCGCAAGAAGGCTTCATTGCTTCCTGTTTCTTGATATTCCATTGACCCCATTCTTCTCTGATAGCAATTAAAAGAGGTACAAAGAGCAAGAGACAAACCAAAGTAGCAATTGTAGCATATGCTCCTTTGGAGAAATTTACTTGCTTTTCAAGTATGTTCATGACCATAAGAAATAAAGCTAGCACAATTGAGACATAGAGGAAATGGTAAAACACTTTTAGCTCATTAGGTTGTCTCTCCGCCTTCATTTTTCTGATTGTGAACACAAAAATAACAGAAAGAGCAGCTGGTAACCAGGCAATTAAAAGAATTAAAGATTTGGAATCATTCCCATAAATGGCTAAATAAAGTTGTGTCATTATTGCTCCACTTAACCCAACGAAACCCTTCAATAGACCCAACATAACACCTCTACTTTCTGGAAAATTTAACACACAAGTAACAAGAGCTCCTGTGTTAGCAAAATTTTGGGAATTTGCTCCAATACAAATATATAGACACATTTGCCAAATTTCAGGTTTGGCTATTTTTCTAGTCACAACTAGCCAAATCATGAAATACCCAATAAAATTCATAGCAGATCCAATAAGAAGCACAAACCATGTTGGTGTTACTTCTGCTATTAAACCAGAAAGAACTCCAATATTAGCACCAAGATCTTTAAAAAAGCCTATAAGATTGAGTGTTGATTGATCATACCCAAGTGTTTCTTTTATATCTTTTGAGTAGGTCCCAAATAGATAGGTTGCTCCAGCTCCAGCCATGATTAAGAAAGAGGCAAAAACTGAAAACCATCTTCCATTTATCACATGCACAGCAAATGCCCATTTTTCACCCATTAAAGGTGATAAAAAAAAAGGGCAAAGGTGGGAGTTATTCAAGAACGGGGCTTATGTAAAGGAAGGAACTTGAGAATTATTCAAGAAACAAGAATGGATTAGAAAACAGAGATATTGCAAAAACCCAAATCTTGAATGACTTTTTTTTTTTTTTTTTTGGATACTTTAAAGAATGAATTGAAGAAACAGAAATGGAGCAGAAAATGGATTATCTGAAAAAAAAAAAACTAAACAACTTTTCTCTGGGTAGTATTTTGAAGAAAGTATCGGACACACACTAAGAAGGGGTTAAGCACTTTCGCAAGCAATTAACTTGGGGTGATAATGGGAATGAAGAAAAAAAAAAAAAACTGAAGAACAGAAATTTCATGACAGAACCGAGATAAATGAGTAGTGGTATGTGTTTGTCCTCTCTCATAAATGGGTTAGACTTACAGAAGATCTATTTATAATAGAGCAATAAAGGAGTAAAGTTTCAAATTAAATAATGAAAAGAAAATTTATTTAGAGAAAAGCTGTCCCCAACTCTCAGGCTAAAAGTATGAACTCTTTGTATATTTTCATTCAGATTGTAAGAGCATTTTTTTGGTATAACTATGTTATATTCATATCTTATAGAGATATCTCAAATTCCTGAATATTTAAAGTATAAAATTTATTGAAACAGAGGTTTCTGGATTTTATGAGGTTGATAATTACTCTCAAAATCTAGCTTAAGACCCAGTGGATTTTCCCTTTTGTAACTTAAAAAAACACAAGGTCTCCGAAGTGTTTTATGGCCAGAAACCGCTTGTCAAACAAACCTCTAATGGGTGTGAATTAAATCTTTCTTTTTGAAATTAGTGTTGAATTCTTGTTGCTGAGTCTTGATACATGCTTGATTATTGATGAAGAACAATTTCTTTTCTTCCTGGACTTAACCTTTGAAATCAGTTTTAGTAAATTAGTGTTTCTACTACTCATCAATAACAAAAAGTTAAAACAAGTTCACGGATAAAAAACTTTTTTAATTAACTAGATTTTTTATTTTCAGAATTTTTCCTTTTCAGTTACATTTCCTTATTTTCCATCCTAAAAAAAAAAGTCCTTATTTTCTATATTTCGTTATTTAACTAGTCTTCCTTGATCAGGGATGTCGCTTTACGCACTGACAATACCCTATAAACATGCAATGTTTCTATCTCCTTATTCATAGCTGATGAATAATATAATTATTCCTTACATTCAACTGTCTAATTCACTTTTTGTTTGAAATATGTATGTTATTATTATTAAAACCAGTGTTACTTAAAACGGGGCATACCATAGTACACCGCTACGAGTACGGATACGGTATTTTATAAATTTGTGATACAAGGTATGCTAATATAGGCACGCGAGATGATAAAAAAAACTTTTATTATATACATGAGAAATAATATAATTGAGAATAAATATTTAGTTAAGTTTAAAATATCTTACTGTATATATTAAAAAATTAAGAACAATACATAAGAAAAAAATTAAACTTTAATTAGATAATTTAAAATTTCATACAAGTTTTTAATCCAATTCGAAGTCTAAAAGACCAAATTAAATCCTATTAAATATGCTAAGCGGCTAACTACTATAATTAAAAGACTTAAAAGTTTGAGACTTAGGATATTTAGTTAAATTAGTCTTTCATATGTGCATTACATATATATATACATATATATAATCATGAAGTAAAAAATAATTTTAAAATGCTGACGTTAGCTCTCTGCTTTTTCAACAATCTATTTTCCCTATGTTTGAAAATTTTTGAGCTTTTTTATCTATTTTTCTTTTTTTTTTTCGAAATTTTGAGATTTTTCTTTTTTTTCTTAGCATAAATATCTTTTTTTAAAATTTTAAATTCTATTATATGTTATCTATATTTAATCATTTAAATTATAAAGTTTATCTTAATCTTTGTTTCTAACAACCTAATCATATCTCTTGTAATATTTGATCTCTAACTAATCAATATTTAAGAGATTTTTCTTAGAATCTACTCATTTTTATCTCTATAAAAGCTCATTTTTTCTCACTTCTCTTGTGATCTCACAAGAGCCATATTTCATGAGCAACGTGCAGTGCTACAAGAGGCAGCTTAATCGAGCATCAAGCAGGTACCATTAAAAATTAAAATCTGGATTAGGAAGAGTTTTTAACTCTATGATTACATTATTAAACAATGATTTTAATTTTAAATTATTTCGTATGAATTATTTATCACTGTCTTAATTTTATGACATTGTGTTGTTAATTTATGGTGGTTCCATTTTAGCATTTTATATCGGAAGAAACACGTTAGAGATGGATTGCCTACGTATGATGCGAAAAATTATATTAAAAATATTCGCTCATGTGGACAAATTTACTAACCTTATGATCAAGGATGAAAAGACTGAAAATTGCTACCGTGCAGAGCTGTAAGATTTCTGCAAAGATAAGCTTGAAAAGGGTTCTTGGTATCCGTGCTGAGAGAAGGCAACAGAATTGAACCATGTACCATGTTTTTACTGTTTTGAATGAATTGAAACAATTAGGTGCTAAAATAAATAGTATAGAATTATTGTATATAAAAAATGATATAGGATTATTGTATATAAAAATGATTAATTTTATTTTATGATAATATTTTAATTTAATACGTTTTGGTGGTCTAATTTTTTGAAACATTTTATTTATATAAAACTAATTATATCAATTAATTATCCAAATTTAAATTAAATGAATTAGTTTGAACTCTTATGTGAAGTCATAACATACTTTTAATTAAACGTGTTAGTAAGAAATAAGTTCAAGACCTATAACTAATTAAGGGATATTTAATAATATTATTCAATATTCTAAGTTAAAAATTTTAGCTCTTATTTCTAAATACAATAATTTTAAATTTACATTGAAGAAAATAATTCAATAAAATTTTAAATAATATTACAATTTTAAATCTCCATCAAATTTTCTAGAATCATTTCATAAAATGAGTTTAACTTGTATTTATATGTAAAGGGTTTATTTAATCTGGTTAAATAAAATGTCTAATAATTTAAAATTTTAATTTTATTATCTACATTATTAGAAATCAATCACAAGCCATCAATATTTTATTTTAAAAATTATTATTTATTTAAAATAAGTATCTATCTATATTTTAATTTTTGAATTTTTTTTTACTTAATCCTTTTATTTTATTATTGAATTAATCAAGATATTTTCTCTTTTCATAAAGTGAAATTTTATTTATATATATATATATATTTTTTTTCTTTTTTCTTCTATATATATATATCAATTTATATTTTGTTCAAGTCACCATTTTTAATTTTCTAAATTGTGAAAAGTCTATAAAGACTATGAAACCATATATACCAAGCAAACTTATAAATTATAAATTAAATTAAAAACTAAAAGTATAATATACAACAAAAAAATAACTCGCACAATGCATGCGTCTTTACCAATTACTTATACTCATTGATTTTTACACATTGCAAGTAAATGTAATTTAATTTTTATATGTAATTTTTATTAAATTTTTATATACGTTATAATATTATGAATAGTTTATATTACTAAAACTCTAAGACCATCCAGACAATAGAAAAAAAACAACATTTCATAAAATAAAAAAATAAAAAACTCAATAATTAAATAACTTATCAAGGAAATAACATATTTGCAATAATAAAATATTATTATAATTGATAATGAAATTTTTATCAAAATAAAATTACTTATCAATCAATTTAAATTTTCTTATAACAATTTACGTTTAATTAACTTAATTTTTCTTATATAAAATAATACCATAAACTGTCTATATTGCTAAAATATGATAAATCAATATTAGCTATTATAATAATTAATATATTAATCATTATTTTAGATCATTAGTTATAAATTTGATTTTTTTTTTATTTTTGCTAAAGTATACGAGCATATGATTAATTTTATGGTTGCTTTTTTAGAGAAAATAATTTTTTGGTGTATTATATGGTTTGCTAAAGTAATGTGTTATATCATAATTCTATATTTTATATATTTTTAGTGAGTTTTATTTTCAATTTTATATCAAATAATAATATATTATATATTTCTAGTGAGTTTCATTTTTTATTTTATATCAAAATAATTCTTTATAATATGCTGTTTAATAAATAATAATAAACTACATTATTTTCTATAGAATAAGTTATGTGTAGGAAAAAATTATAACCAATCAAATTAAAGATTTATTAAAAATAATAATTAAATATATGATATTCTTACTATTTTATGTACCTTATTAAATTAAATTACCTTTATTTTTTTCAACCAATAAAATTAAAATTTTTAAAGATATTATGTCCTTACTATATATAATACATATCTTATTAGTGTGTAACATAATTTCTTACTTTATTTTCAAAAAATATATATATAATTTCTTAGTTTATCAAACAAAATTTGGATTTGAATAGAAAATTAATATACCACTCAAAATTAAATCACCATTATTTTTTCAATTAAAAAAATTAAAATTCTTGAAAATATTTATATTCTTACCATATTTAATATATACCTTATATATTATATAATATAATTTCTTATTTTATCTAATAGAATTTAAATTTAAGTAGAAAATGAATATACCGAACAAAATTTAATTACCTTTATCTTTTCTATCGATCAAATTAAAATCATTAATGATATGTTTGTCAATCTATAAACTTAGTAGAAGCATTTTTGACAATCGCAATCATTCTCACTTTTTATATTTATTGCTCTTTTTTTTTTATGACATGCCTTGCACGTTGACTATGTTCGTTATATATTTATACTCTTTTAATCTTTTTTATCTACATAATTTTAAAGCATAAGTTTTTAGTTAGATTAAAATAAATACAATTTTTTATTTTGTATTGGATTTTGTCGTACAAGCTACTTGTAATACTACTTTTTATGTACTTAATTCTATTTTACTTATAATGAAGTGGTCTAAAAATAAAATTCAATCCAATTCCTAGACTTAATATTTCAGCCCCTAATTTATAAATTGTAGATTTTTAAAACCTTAATAAGTACCCAAAAAGAAAATCAAGTCAGCACTTAATCTCCAACCTCTTGACCTCAACCCCAAATCAATATCTATATACAACTATAATGAAAAAAAATAATAAGTTATTTTTTACCGTTCGGTAAAGAGAAAAAATGAGCGGATGATCTGAATTAATAATGGTAATTACTTTAGCTATAGTGACAATATTATTTACTCAGTGCATTAGAGAAATGAGTATATGCACATACAACATTCAAATTCTTGAAACCGTAAAAAGTGACCTAAAACATAAATATATAGTTCTATTTTTTTTTTCAATTTTATAAATACTATTTTCTTTCAAGTTAAACAGATTTAAAATATAATAGAAAAATATTAAGAAAATAAAAAATGTTTAATTATCAAGAGATGATCTATTTATTGTAAAGAAGATATAAATCTCTTACTAAATTAAAGTGATAGTAGTTATAATTTAATTCAGTAAAAAAAATAAAAAATTAAAAAAAAAGGAGGGTAGTTTGAGCAGAGCCTTCAGGGACGGAAGTGGCTTAGTCGTAAGGTTACGAAGTATACAACTACTAGCGTAGTTGGTGGGAAATAGGCTATTGTTATTAAGAATACATTTCTTTTTGGAACTGAACATATAATAAGAAACAAATTATATTAGAAGAGTTACCAATTTGAATTTCAAAAATTAACTATTCTTTAATTGAAAATGTTGTAATTTAATGAAATTTGATGTTGATAGAAAAAAAAAATTATAGCCAAGTTAATAAATGAAAATTACAAAGCAAATAACGCTAGGATCTAATTTTGTTTCTCTATTTTTCTAAGTTGCAAATTTAAAATAAATAAATAAATAAGTTAATTAATTAATAAAAAAGATTACATGAAAAAAATGTTATACTCTTGCCAAATAAATCTTCAATTTTCCCTACAACCATACAGAAAAAGAAGAGTATATTTTTTATTTTTTATTATCTATAATGTATTTATTTAAAAAATAACTTTTAAAAATTATATCCAATCAAATAATGAAATGTAATTTTTCTTTTTCTTTTTTTTTTAAATTTTAACCACAAATATCTAAAGCCTACTAGGCTAGAACTAAATCCTGCTTGCTTCGGGTTGGCCCAAAAGGGGGTAAAATGCTCCACCCGTAAGGATTGAACTCTCGACCTCACTTAAGGGAAAAGAATGTTGAACCACTCACCTAAATACTCATTGGTATAATATGTAATTTTCGAATTGGCTACGCCTAAGGCTATTTTAGGATATTTCAAATTTTATTAAGGTCATATCAGAAATCTAATTATTATCCCCCTATTACTTTTTACTTTACAGAAGGAAAAATGTCACAATTTGATAAATAGTTTTGCTATATAAAGACATAACATGTTGCTTATGGTAAATTGTACAATTAATTGATATACCTTATTCTTTCCTCCAAAGTTATCAAGTACAAATTGATTTTTCTATATTTGATTGAAGCATTTACATATTACCTTGTAAGAAATTTAATACTCTTCAATTAGTATATTGATTTTTACTTTGCAGAAGGAAGAATGTCACAATTTGATAAATAGTTTTGCTATATAAAGATATAACATGTTGCTTATGGTAAATTATACAATTAATTGATATACCTTAATCTTTCCTCTAAAGTTGTCAAGTACAAATTGATTTTTCTATATTTGATTGAAGCATTTACATATTACCTTGTAAGAAATTTAATACTCTTCAATTAGTAAGTTGATTTTCTATATTTGGTTGCTATATTTCTCAATTACTTATTTGATAAATTTAGTATTCTTCAATGAGGTTACAATTAATTAAAGAGAGGTGAGGGTGAGGTTCAAATACTTATGTATATTTATTTTGATTATTAGGTCCAGACTTCATTAGCTTGTTAAAGTACAAGAAAAATTGTCCTTAGCCATTTTAGAGACAAAAAGTCTCATTTTTATTAGTAAAATTTGACATAAGTAAAAAATTACACATTTGAATGACTGAATTTTATGAAATTCAGTTATTATATATTAATATTTTATATGGATTTTGATTTCTTTAAAACTTTATATTTGATACATGCTAGGCATGACTACAGTTTCAGAACTGCCAATTTCAGTTTTAAAACCACCGATTTTGTTATAAAAAAGGAGGAATTGAATAATATTATCATTTTTAATATATACCTTATGTAGTATATAATATAATTTCTTATTTTATGCAATAGAATTTAGATTTAAATAAAAAATTAATATATGCACAATTAAAATTAAATTATCTTTATTCTTCAAAATTAAAATATTTGATAATATTTTGGTCAATTCATAAATTTAATATGGACGTTTTTGACAATCACAATATCCGCACACTCGTTCCCACTTTTCTATATATTATAGAATTTTTACTCTAAATATCCTATGACAACCGGTTCGCAAGGTTCGCAAAATTTGCTAATTTTAGTATTTCGTATTTGGATACTATATTTTGAAAACATGGTACAATAGGTCACCTATGTTTTAAATAAAATTTATAGAGAATGATTTACCTAAATTCAGATTAAATAAATTTTATCTAAAAATATAATGGAAAGTTAACTTATCCACATGGGACATATACTTCAACCGACGCATAATTTGAAAAATATTTTTTTCTTCACAAATCTTGCCAATCTGCAATGCAATTCTACATGCAGAAACCAATTTTAAAGATCTAGTTTCTTTGGTTTTTCAAAATAAAATAATATTATAAATTAAAATTTTGCATATAATATCAAATCATCCTCCTTAATCAAAGGAAAACCAAACTATTACTATATTCTAAATTTATAAAATATACAATTTCATTTCTAAATTTTATTATTTTAATTTTAGACATCTTTAATTTTGAGAGAAACACGTTGTGTTTCTAAATTTATCAGATTTTGATAACATTATATATTTTTCGATCATAAAAACAATATTTTTTAGGGTTCTTAAAAATGACATGTGAAAGCAAACTTACTATTCGTCTCGTGGCTGGAATCTTTGTTGCTATGCCATATGATATCCCCACTGGCAGATAAAAATCACTATCCTACTTTTGGAAGTTTGCATAATAAAACAATCTTCTCGTGCATAATTAACAGTTGCTGTTTGACTCGTATTGAATTTATTTTTAAAATTACAATATTTTAATTTCAAAGTTTAGTTAAAACTAAATTAATTTTTAAAATAATTATTCGTAGTATAAAATACAAAGTCGAGCCGAATTGAGTTCTAACTAATTTAAGCAAAAATTTATAAATATGATTTGAGAATTTATACAAAGTGGGAAATGGAAAAATATAAGGCAACCAACCAAAAATTAGTGAGTGATCGGAATTCATACAAGTATTCACAAGATATCTAGGGTATTTGTATAAAGCAGAAACAAGGATTTTATATAGTTGCACGATGTATCTAAGCCCGTATTCATTTAACGGTTCACAAAAGTGCTAGTCCGGGAGAAATTTGTGCTGAGAGGATTGAATCAATGACTTAAAACTATAATAATCTAACCCGCAAAGCTATTTGCCACTAAGATACCCCATTCGGATTAGCGGAAACGAGGATCCATTATATTCACTCCTCTTTTGTGAATTTATTTGTCTTATTGGGGTTAAAACAAAATTAAAATAATTATCATCAAATAATAGAGGGTTGGTTGCCCACTCTTTACTCTTTACTGCTAAAATGTCCCCACATGGACATAGGCCTGCGACCTAAATGTAGTTTTGTATTTTTGGTTTGATCACATTGGATGTTTATATTCCTATTTATTCAATAGTATTAATTAATTTTACTCTGTTAAAAAAAAAAAAAGAATACAAATGAAAATAACATAAATAATTCCCTTATCCTAGGAAAAATTATCACTCATGTAGTGTGACGGGATTACATCATTAACAACAAATGTGGCTTAAATGAAGGCTAAAATCATGGGAAAAAAAAGTTCATGTGTTTGAAAACTTTCTTAGTTATCAAATTATTTCAAAAATGGAGACTTTGAGTTCTTGAAGGGATTCCTTTCATAAGATGTGATTTAAATAAAATCTTGTTGGAATGGAGTCGGGAAAGTCAAATTTAATGGAAAAAATTATGCTATTTAGGAATTTCATTTTCAAATGTATATTGAAGGAAATAGTCTTTTTGGAATTCTTGATGGTTCAATCTTAAAATATAATGGGAAAGAACTAGCTAATGGAAAATTAAAAATGCTAGGGTCTTGATTTGGATCCTAAATTCTGTTGATATTGATAATTATATTGCTTTGCGTCCTAAGCCATTTAAGATTGCCACGGATAAATTCCATTTTTCTAAAAATTTTGACTTATAAAATAAAAATCAAAATAAAAAAGATTGCGGCCGAATAGGAATTGATAGGTGATCTTGGGCCTTTTCAACTCCAAAAGCTAGCTCTTCAATGTTTGAACTTCTGTTCATTTTCTGCTCATGCACCAGTAGAGAGCTTTGCAGTTCATCAATGGATAATGAATCTATGTCTTTTGATTCTTCAATAGAGCAAACAACATAGTCATATTTCGGCGTTAGAGAGCGTAATATCTTTTCTACAATAGTTACATCTTCCATCTTTTCACTAGTAAAACGCATTGGGCTCTGATACCACTGTTAAGAGCTAAGCACAAAAAAGACAGAAATGAATTGAAGAAAAAATAATCTATTTATTGAATCAGAAAGTGGCCTTTAAATAGGCAAATAAAACAACTGAAATAGCAAAATATGCAGCATTACTGCTCAACTAAGCAGAAAATAAAGCAACAAACTAACTAAAAATCAGGATAAAATCTCAACAACTAAACTTTTGACTAATCATTTAACAAACCCTCCCTTAAACTAATGTTTGCAAACATCCAGTTTAGGTGAAAGTTTGATCTGCAGAACACACTCCTAAAAGCTTTCTTAACTTCACAAATTCTGCTTGCTTAAGTGGCTTTGTCATAATGTCAGCTACTTGATCTTTACTTTTACAAAACAATAAATCAATTGTACCATTATTGCAGAGATCACGCAAAAAAATGGTAACGAAGATCTATATGTTTGCTCCTGCGGTGCAAAATAGGATTTTTCGAAATCTTGATAGCTGAAACATTATCACAGAAGACTTTTGTTGGACCTTACTGCTGGCATTGAAGCATCTCTAGCAACCTTCTCAACCATATGACTTGACAGGAACATGTTGCTGCTGAAATAAATTCAGCTTCTGTGGTGGACAAAGTAACAATTTGCTGTTTCTTTGAAGACCAAGAAATAGCTCCTGAACTCATTATGAACACAAAACCTGACGTACTTTTCCGATCATCGAGATCTCCCGCATAGTCGCTATCACAAAAGCCATATAAATTTTCTTTTACTTCCCTTTTATAAAGAATTCCAAAATCAACCGTTCCTTTCAAATAACGAAGAATTCTTTCAAATAACGAAGAATTCGTTTTGCTGCCAGAAAATGAGTTTCAGTTGGGTTCTCCATATAACGGCTTATTAGACTAACACCATGCAAGATATCAGGTCTTGTTGAAGTTAAATACATCAAACTCCCTACCATCTGCTTGTAAAGAGTTGCATTTACTTTTTCTGCTCCATCATTTCTCCTTAACTTCAAGCCACATTCAACAGGGGTGAAAACAGAATTGCAATCTTTCATTTTAAACCTGTCCAAAATCTCAAGTGCATATTTCTTTTGTGATATAAAAATATCAGCAGATGATTGCATAATTTCGATACCGAGATAAAAATGCATTAATCCCAAATCAGACATTTCAAATTCATTCATCATCTTCCTTTTAAATTCTTTTAAACATTCCTTTATTGTTCCCGGTATAAATAAGGTCATCAACATAAAGACACACAATAAGCATTTTTCCATTTTTTTTCAAGCTTTAAAAACAAAGTGTGTTCATGAGGACATTTCTGAAAACCTTCTTTTGAGAAATAAGCGTCTATACTACTATACCAGGCTCTAGGTGCCTGTTTTAGTCCGTATAATGCCTTTTTAAGTTTATATACCTTGTTCTCCTCGCCTTTCTGCATATACCCAAGGGGTTGATCGACGTACACCTCTTCTTTCAGTTCACCATGTAAGAAGGCTGACATCACATCTAATTGATAGATGGACCATGAATTTTGAGCAGCCATAGCTAAGACTAGCCGAATTGTGTCAAGCCTTGCAACGGGAGCAAACACTTCTTTGTAATCAACTCCAAATTCTTGACTGTATCCCTTCACAACAAGGCGAGCTTTATACTTGTCAACTTCACCATTTTTATTCAACTTTGTTTTGAAAATCCATTTTACTCCAATGGATTTTTGCCCTTTTGGAAGTTCTACCAAATCCCAAGTGCTATTCTTTTCTATTGATTTTATCTCCTCATCCATAGCATTTCGCCATTTTGAATCTTTGATAGCATCATGGAATGTGAGGGGATCACAATCTGCAAAAAGAGCAAAATAAGAAAAAGAATCTTCATTAGATAATTCATCTCCACTTACATAATGTTCCATCCATGTTGGTCTCCTTCTTGTATGGGGCTGGTCAACAATTACAAGAGTAGAAGTGTCACCAGAAATTTGTAATTGTTGCTCCATTGTAGAGATTTCTTGTTGCTCTGATTGCTCCATTGTAGAGATTTCCTGCTGCTTTATATTTCCTTCAATTTCATCTAAGTTCATAGGTATAAGCTGCTGCTTTTTACCACTTTCATTCCAATTCCAAACATTTTTCTCATCAAATACTACATCTCTGCTAATTACGATTTTATTAGTGAGAGGATTAAACAATTTATATGCTTTGGAATTTGCACTTACACCCATAAAAATACATTTTTTACTTTTATCATCCAGCTTCTTCCTTTTCTCATCTGGAACATGTGCATATGCAGTGCAACCAAAAATCCTAAAATGATCAACAGTTGGTTTTCGCCCACAAAAAGCTTCTTCAGGTGTCATGTTTCGAACCGCAAAAGTTGGACTTCTATTCAGCACATGAACAGCCCAATTTACAGCTTCTGGCCAAAATGACTTTGGAACATTCCCTTTTGTTAGCAAGCTTCTCACCACATTAAGAATTGTTCTGTTTTTGCATTCGGATACACCATTCTGCTGAGGTGTAAACGCTGTCGTGAGTTCCCTCCGAATGCCATGTTTGGCGCAAAAACTTTCAAATTCTTTGGAGCAATACTCTCCACCACAATCAGTACGAATCGTTTTGATGGACTTCTCTGTTTCATTCTCCACATGTGCTTTGAAATTTCTAAACACATCAAGAGCTTCTGATTTTTTTTGCAAAAAATAAACCCAAATTTTTCAAGTGCAATCATCAATGAAGGTTATCAAGTACCTTTTACCTCCATTTGACGTTGGGTTGATTGGCCCGCAAATGTCTGAATGTATCAATTCTCGTGCATTCTTTGCTCTCCATGATTGGCCTTTTGGAAATTGCGAGCGGGGTTGTTTGCTAACAATAAACTCTTCACAAACTTCAGCAGGAACAGTGATTTTAGGAAGGCCTGTCACCATATTTCTGTTTTGTAGAGTTTTTAAGCCACTAAAATTCAAATGGCCATAATGATAATGCCAAAGCCATGAAGGTTTTTTGACTCTAGCAATGAGGCATGTTTGGATTTTTTTGAATCTTCAATGGAAATAGCCTATTTGAACTCATCTTGACGCTAGCAATTGCTCCTCTTTTGGGGTCATAAATCTCACAAATTTTATTTCGCACGGTTGTTTCATAAACTGGCCAACACTCAACAAATTGCTTGTCATGGCAGGAGCAAAATAAACATCAGAAATTATCTCTACAAAACCATTCATGGTTCTTAAAGAAATATCACCTTTACCCATCACATTCATAGTAGAAGAATCACCAAAACTTACAGTAGTAAAGAAATTTTCATTTAAATTAACAAAAGAAGACTTATTACTGCACATGTGATTACTGCAAGCTGTATCCACATACCAGACATCAGATTATGTTTCCTTATTCACTTGATAAGCCATCAATACCATTTTTGTTTCAGCTTCTTCAACAAAATTCGATTTCTCTTCCTTTCTTTTGTCTTCTGGCAATTTCGTGCGACATTCAAAGCGATAATGCCCATATTTATGACACCTGAAACATTCAATATTAGATTTATCACGGGGCTCACCTGTACTTTGCAGTTGATCATTTTGGAAATCCTGCCGATTTCCTCTCCCTCTCCCTCTTCCTCTTCCTCTCCCTCTACCTCTCCCCCTTGAATTTGAGAAGGATGAAGGAAGAGTTGAGGCTTCTAATGCTTGCTCTTAACAGTGGTATCAGAGCCCAGGTTACAGCAATCTCTGCCTAGTTTCCGGGAGAGTACGGGTTGTTGCTCCTCCAACCCATGGCCCGATGTATGAGGGGGAGATTGTTGGGTTATCCCACATCGGTTGTGGAAGGGGCTGGTGATCAAATTATAAGTGTGAGGGAAAGCCTCATCTCTTGAGCTAGCTTTTGGAGTTGAGAAGGCCCAAGATCACCTATCAGGAATAGCTTTAATTGAGTTTAAAAGTACATTTGAAGAGAAATACTCATAAAGCATTAAACTTGATGAAACAACACTGCTCTATTTCTGACTTCAAAAAATAAAGTAGAACAGAGTACATTTGAAGAAATTATCAACAAGAATCCATTTCTTTGAAAAATATAGAATCTTAAGTCATTAAAAAAAAAAAAATCGACAACATTGCATTTTTATAGAGTATAAACAAGTGTGTGCATAATCCAAGTGTAATAAAGCAAATCTCAAAAGAAAAGAGAAAGAAGCAAGAAATTTATATTTTTGAGTATGAATAATCTACGATGTATACTTTAGCACAATAACAATTTTCAATTAATTTATTTTGTAATTCATCAAAACTTTAGGGATTATAACT